>NC_051197.1:7276921-7577588 GCF_015220075.1 Falco rusticolus | reverse complement strand
TTTACCTAGTGCACTATTAAAGTTTATGGATCAAATCCCCTTTCCTGGCCAAGGCATAACAAAGGCTCTCAGAGTGTTGGTTATAGCTTTCTGATTCACTCCCCAGTTCATCTCTAGCACTGTGATGTAACTGGAGATGATTCATTAACAGAGGGAGCCAAATTTCAGTTTCTCTACCCTACAATCCCTTTAAGACACTGATTAAATGGGCTGTAAAACTGGTTACTATATTAGCTTTTAGACCATTAAGAACTTTTCAGTCTAAAAGAGAAATTTCCTAGCTGGGGACCTTGGGTGGTTTTCTCTTGTTTTGTACTGCCTGGGCACTGTACAAGAGACACAGGACAGTGAATATGGCCTAAGGCTTTCCACTTATAACCTTCCTCACGTTTCTCCAGCTGTATGAATGCTTCCAATTTCTCCAAAATTATTTAGATGTATGATTGCACATCCATGTTTACAGATCACTAAACTGCAAATCCAATTCAAATGTCTTGTGTTTGGGGGAACTGTGTCCCTGGATGCAATGTGCCCTCTGAGCATGCATAATTTGAAACAGATGGCTCAACAGATGAGCTGCCAAACACACAAGGCCAATTCAAATGCCATCCAAAAGAAGAGTGCGATAAAAGTTTTTCTAGTCCCACTTTAGATAAACAGGGCCTACCTGCTTGGAAGATGCTTTCCTCATTTGCTGCCTTTCTACTTATTCTTTTCAAATATGGCATGCTCTAGAAAACAAACTCAGTTTTACCAGCTACCAAGATTTTATCATATATTTTCCAATTTTTTCTTTGTTTATTTTTAATAAAGCTCCAGCCTCTGGAGTTAAGAGCTTGCATGGGTTATTTGAGCTTTAATTAAAAAAAGCCAACAAGCAAGCAGCAAAATATAGGACCTTTCTGGCCTTCAAGGTTGCCAAGAAAAGCTTGAAAATGTGAACCCTGAAGGTTCAGAAAAATTGCTCTTTAACTTATGGTTGGCAAGGCTTAAGTACAAATAAATAATTTAAAATGCCCAGAATATGAAGGCTACTAATTTCGCATCTAAAAAATCCAATACAGAAATTGCTACCAGAAAGTTCTCCACAGCTTGTAGTACTTCCTTACCTTTCCACAGGACCCCTGACAAACACTTGGTCCATGGCTGGCCTAAGTGGAGGCGTTGTTCCTGCTGGCATTATCATGCCTTAGGCAATACCTTCACTGCAAAGTAAATCTGATTTAAAGCTACCATGTGTCTTGATTTTCCCAGATATGCCAGTTTTTTCCACCTGGATTTTTTCCTGAGGGCACACACACATCTGTGTACATGTATATTCGCCTATTAATCTGTCCATCTCCCCAAATGCTGTATCTAGTTGTCTGAATTTCTTAACTTCAGGAATCCTGACATAGTACACACGAAAAACCCAGGGAATGGCAGATTGTGTACTGCAGCTTCTCTGTGCATGAAGAAAATCAATCATTTCCAAGAAGTAATTACCCTTGGAATACATCTGAGCACTCACAGCACAGAATATGCCCATGTTGCTACTGGGAACAGAAATGACAGCCATTACTTGAGTCAGCCAAGCACTACTAAGAGCAGTTACACTGCAGAGCACTACCTATGCTTCACAGAGTCACTGCATTAGCTGACACTGCGCTGATAATCCCCAGAAATCTTTAAAGTACTACAATGCTACAATTAAGGATTTGTGGGTATACCAGATTCAAGCTAACAACCACAAAGAAATTGTAAGTTAACTCTACAGCCAAGACAAATATTCGGGCTGTAAGACTGGTCCACTACCTACAAGAAAAAGAACATTGTCCTTCTCATGTTTTAGAAATTCAGTGCAATGACTAAATATAATGTAGTGACTCTGTAGCAATTGCATGTATGAGACATCACCCTTGATATTTAACAGATTAAATTCCCATCCAGAAGTGTAAAGCTAAGTAGACATAACATTTTACAGATGGAATGGGTTAATGTTATCAACATGTAAATGATAGTTGGATCAGGGAAAACTGTGGGTAGGATTTTCTTTCGTCTAAATATGTAAACCAAAATTTGAAAGACTGGTAAGACAACAGTTCAACTGCTACTGATTTTGCTGTATTCAGAAGAGCTGCATCTTTTCTCTAGTTGGCGTACTAGAAACAGCATAATTAGAACTAGTCAGCATAAGCTGGAGAGTGTAACACTAATGAAAGGCTCAGCTCTTCCTCTTTTCCTATGCAATACGAAGAGCAGAGCTTAACTTTGGGTATTTACATGCTTTAATCTTTAAGTCAAGGTGACAAATTTATGCTCTTTATTATGTACCTGTAACCACATCAACACCAATGGAACACACAAGCATGAACAACTTTTGGCCTGTTTGACCTGAACTGGCAACACCTGACTAAACTCATGCTTTCGTTTGTTGGTATCTTATTTCCAAAGACTTAAGGCTGCTAATCTACAAACTATTGTGAACTTGACTAGCAAATTAAAATAAACTATTTACTGTGTATACACCTCAAGTAAATACACAACTGTAAGAAACTATGATGGCCTAAACATTACCAACTTCAGCTTACGCTATGGAATCAAAGTCTCACTGTATACTGTAGACTATTTTTATAGCTAGATTTACTTGTTAGTATATTCCTCACAAGCTTATTTTCAACAATTACTTCTCCTGAGCAACAGAAAGCAAATGATACAACTCTCTATTTTGAAAATGTCCAGAGAATTCGGTTAACTCCAGCAGAATTTGGAGATTTTAATATTAATGTTATTGTAGCATTTGCTTAGAAGTTACATTGCAGTTACTGTTCAAATTAAATAGTTTATCAGGGCACTGGGAAGTACGAATAGAACAGAGTGAACTTTTGAAACTTGGAAGCAAACAGATGCAACAAGGCCTGGATTCTCATCAGGCTCTTGGCTTACAAATGAAGTAACAGAGCCGCCCTGTGTGTGCTGCTGCCTACGAGCTGAGTAGGATTCCCTTTGTTTCAGTCCATGACATCTGGGTGTATTTAAGCAGTTCTGAGCAACTTCAGCTTCAGTGAAAGTCAGTGAAACTGCTAATGTTAGAGAATGGGCAAAATAAGGTTCAACTACTAAAATGTAAAATTAAGACTACATGACTAAAGGTCCTCACAGACATTCCACTCTTTTACTGGAGAAAAGCCCACCAAACAACCCAAACCCCTCATTGAGAGGATACCTATACAGTCTCTTAGCTAACTCTGTGAAAATAAGAATATAAAAGAGCAGAGATAGTGTCTTAGAACAAAGGTCTAAATAGCCCAGTGTCCTGTCTCCAGCTGTGGCAATAGCTAGGAGCTATGGAAGATGGTAGGAGTAGATAAGTATGTAGTGACACTGCCCTGGTGTACTTCCCAAACCTCCAGTAATCTACAGTTCAGGAGCTACCTGAGCTGGAGTTGTTTAATTGGTGTGAGTGGTTGTTTTAGTCTAAACAGCTGATGAATGTGTCCTATAATACGTCCCAGGCTTTTGCCTTCATACTGCTAAGGCTGGAAACCTAGCCAGGGTGGACTAGGGCTTCCCCCTGATCTTTGAACCTGGGTTTTCTTCCTGCTGATACCAAGCTGACGAAACTGCAGGAGGTGCTGCTGTGAACCGAAGTCTCACTTCATCTGGAAATCAGATGTGCATTCTGCACATGAGTCTGCGAGTTCACACATAGCCGGAATAGTCTCATGACAGCTCCTGAGAGCTGTCAAAGTAGAAAACCACCCATCTGCTCTCTAAATTGAGGTCCAAGCGCAGACTGTGATTTTTGGGGAGCAATTTGAGTTTATTCTGCCAGTTCTGGTAGCTACTTATTTTTCTTCTACTAAATCAATTCTCTTGCTTCTTTCTCTGTTCCTCATGGAAAAGGGCAGAGGGAGAGAGTGAGTTGAGTAGGACGAAAAAATAATTTCTGCATTTTCACTTCCATCAGAACAAGAGGAAGCAAATCCTTTCAGCAGGCGCCAAAAAGGATTATTTTAATTCTCAGATAAGAAGAAAAAGAGTTCTCCAATTTTTTGTAGGATAAACCTTGCTACTTTTGTCTCCCATCCTTATACAAGAAACAGTAACCCTAGAGAAAGATCTTTTTAGCATCCCTAAATCAGAGCAATATTGGATAAGGGATTACACTGTATATAGGGCTCCTCCTACGTACAAATCACTGGGAGTGATTTTAGATCTCAAGAAAAACAATTTGGCCTTAAATCCCAGAATGAAACACAGGGGGAGTCAGAAACTGATTCTAAATTGACACATCTGAAACTTAGTTTTAACATATACCCCTTTAGTACTTCTAGCTATGGAATTAAAATGACTGATAGAAGCACTCATGGGATAGTGCTCATTCTGTAAACTTGTGTTGTGTGATGGATTGCACAGTTCTAGGTCTCTTTGACTTTACTTTTATCCTCCCTTTCATGTCCTTCGTTCTCTCACCTAGTACCCTAAAAATTACCATAGTCAGATTTATGCCCAAGTCTAATACGTTATTTCTGCTATTTACCTGGGGTGGTGGGAAGGGGAAGAGAGAGAGAAGGAAAAAGGTATTTTTCCTCCAGATTTTAATAAGATCTTGTACCAGACAGCATGGGTACTGTTCATAACGGCCTAATAATATGCGTATATTTTGGAACCTACTTGTGTAGACTAGCTTTAAACACTAGCTTTGATATTGCTGTATCTATTAACACCAAATAAATATAGTGTATAAAGAAAAAATAAACACTCCTTACTGAAAGTAAACATAGCATATTATCCTTATGATTAGGGACAATACTCTTTAAAATATTGTCTCAGTTCTTACCTTTTCCCTTGCTAAATTTGCTACACATTAAACTCTACTGTAAATAGTCTAAATTTTGTGAGAAGATAATGTATCTATTGCATTCTTGCAAAACAAATTTACTACAAAGAGCAAATAACCTTATTTGAAACATATTAATAAGCCAAACACTATGAAAAGAGGTGACAGTGGGAAAGCTCTGGGCAAAGAGATTTAGCTTATTCGCCTTTTTGTACCAGTGGGCTGCATACCACAGCTGCAGTGAAGTAAACATTCCAGTTGAGCAGCATTCCTCTGTATCTTTTCAAAGTCTCTGTGGAGACTAAAGTAGAAATTACTTATTTGCGGTTGAGAAAATAGCAAGGACTTCTGCATTAAATTTTAAATAAAATCAGCCCACATGATGATAAGATGCTTAAATCAAATGATGAGATGTTACCCATCTAAGCAATGCATTAGGAATTAAAATGTGATTCAGCATGCTATGAACTCTAAACTGGTGTATTCAGCAAAGACATCAGGCCTGTTGTTCGCAAGGTTAAATTATGATGTTGTAAGTTTTATAATATAATAATACTAAGATTACAGTGAATTGTTCACCCTGCAAAATTCATTCCAGCATCTTCTAGTTGCTAAATTGATTTCCAGATTACCAGACCTCGGTCTATGTGCAGATGGAAAATAGCTCATATGACTGTTTCTTCAGTATAAAGGCTTGGCACGTCTTGTAATTCTTTTGGACTAGATTTATGGTATATTTAAGTTACAGGTTTTCTTTGAAGGTGCTTTCCTTATTAAATTTGTATTGCTGTTAATGCCTTAATCTCAGAACACTTAAAGATCTCAAGTGTGACCGGGACACGTGGGACAAATTCTATGCCCTCTGTGTAAAGGCAGTACAGAAGATACCCACACTTCTAAATGGCAAAGCCCCTCACTAAGTTCAGAAAAGTACTTCTTGAAGAAATGTTGAGTCCTAAATTGTCTATTTACATCTCTTGCATCTCCCAGATAATGTCATAATGTCAAACTGTCCTGCAGAACTGTAACCTGAATTTACTCTTTGATGAGACTATACCAAAATTTAAGTTATGTTATTGTTACAAAGCTACTCAAATTTATAATGCCCTTAAAATGTGTTTTTCTGTAGACCTTGTACCAAGATTGGGTCAATGAGTCACTTGAATTGCTAAATGAATACCATCACACCCTATTTTTAACACACGCTGCAACCTCTGACAAACTTTTCTTCGTCCTGTAAAGTATCGGTGCCGGTTAGGTGAGTCAGCTGCATCTTTGCTGCATCATCCCCCAGACATACAGCACTACTAGAGAGGATTAAATAACTACGGATAAAATAAATCTTAGCTTCAGAATCATCTCTATCTATCTTAAATGCAAGAGAGATTCTCCAGTCCTTTCTTAAATGGTACCACATTTTGGCTGAACACATTCCATGTGTCTTTGGGAAACGGCTCCAATATCCTAATACTCTCCAGTGTAGCTCTAAACATGCCATGAAAGAAGGAGAATCTGGACAATCTTTTTCAGAAAGAAAAAACCCTTCTCTTGTGAAACCTAGTCCAAATGCAGCCATAAGCTACAAGCAGCAACGGAACAGGCCTCTGAGGCCTGAGGACTTGAATTCCATACAACCTGTGGTGGTTTGATTTTTTTGGGTGTATGCTAATATGAAGTCATTTAGAAGACTCAGAAAGGTCTGCTTAGCCCTCAACGAGGTTCCTCATCCCTGATCTACAGGAATTTATGACAATTCATTAAGATCAGAGGAAAACTAGATTAAAATGGACAAGACTGGGAAGTTTTATTGCTAATGGCTTTTATTTGCTGGGATCGTACAGGAACTGCAAAGAAAAGGCCAAGATAGAATTGTTTGCAGAGAACCAACTGCTGTCTTCATTTCACTGTATTGCTGATTTTTTTTCATAGACATTTGTATTAAAAACAGAGACAGTTAAGAAATCTATTCAGAAAATGTACTTACGATGGCACATACTGGCATACTTGATTTAATTATCCACTTTTAAGAATGACTGCTTGTAGGGTTAAGTTGATTCTCTCCCAGCTGTCTTCCTCTCTGTAAGCCCCTAAACCAAATGACTCTGAAGAAATGAAATAAAAAATGTTTAGGCTCTAACATTGTTGCTATTGTTAGTGTAGTCAGCATACGCACAGACGGACCAGAAAATACCTTTAAAGGACAGTAGCAGGACACTGAAGATGACACAGAAGGCTTCGTCTTCTACTTGGTTGTAGTTTATTAGTGCATTTGTTATCCACAAAAAAATCAAATTGAGGATTTTTTTCCCTGAAGATACAATTATAAGACATTACTTGCTATCAATAAGCAGAAAAAGCATCATCCACTATCAGGCTAAAACATAATTTCTTAATTATGATGCTTATGTTGTCACAGTGACCTGATAGGACAAGACTAAATGAAACTACCAGCCCATTTCTGAAGTGGGAAAAGGAAAGGAAACAAAATGTCATTTGTTCTCTTCTCAAATGGCTTATGTTCAACAGAACCCCAAGCAATTGCAGCTGTTGGGAGAAGTAAAGCTACTTTCCCTGCTGCCAGTCACACTCCCAGACACCCTTAAGGAAACCCACAAGCCACGCAACTGCATCACTGAGGTTCTTCAAAGCTAGTTCAGCTGTAACTTCAGGAAAATTTACAATAGAAAAGCGTTTTCCTCTTAAAGAATCAGACTTTCAGTAGACTCCTGCTTCTCATTGCCTCTGCCCTGGCCCTTCACTGGTATTTACCCTAGATCGGCAGTGCCTTCCTCTTGACTTGAAACCATACAGATTTAAACTGTAATGGCCAAAAAAACCCAGATGTAATTTGTTGGACAAGCTTGGACAAAGGAAAGGAACATAGAAGACATTTTAAAAAGTAGGGTGCGAGCTGGGATGTCCTGGAAAATGCAGTAAGGATTGGGCGTATCTGAGGTTTCCCCCTACATTCCTGCTGGGACAGCCTGAGTAGTCCAGATGCCACTTTATGGGATAAACTTTGTGGCTGATCAGCAAATCTGCTTGTGGCTGGGACACTCCAACAAGATAATTTAGTCAAGGCCTCTCTGTGGCCAGAGAATGGTGCTGGACAGGATTTTCAGCTGATGGAGCAGTGTATTAAACGAAGGCAGCACAAGGTAACAGCTGCTGCTTTCTGCCCATTTCTGTTGATCTCTCTAGTATATAATTCTCTCAGATGACAGTAAGTACTCTACTTAATGTTAAAGAGTGTGACATACCAGTCTAATTTAAGTTTCGTAGAATGTGGAGAACATCACAATAAAACTGTCTATAATTACAGAAAATAACAGCTTTTTGTAACTGTTCCAAATTGGATACAGACAGAACATGTTAAAGCAAACTAAATTCTTCTATTAAGGAAGTAACTTACTCATTTCTAAGTAATTTTTTATTCAAAATCATTGATGCTGCTGATGTAACATAGAAAGTATATAAAGGTAGGTTGTATCACAGTGGTAGCTGATTTCAGTTTGTTGGTTTAAATGAGCTAAAATGTTTGCACTGATTTTTCAAAACAATTTGAATGGGCACCTAGAATCTTTATCAGAAGGATCTAACTAATTAAGCCTATAACCCCTTCAATAATGCCCTCATGAACCATGTTCAATATATACCAGCGTAATCTGATATACACATAAGACATATCATCCCGGCAAGTCAAGAAAGTACATAAACCTGTATGATACTGTACCCTGAATGCTAGGAACAGGCTGTAATTTCATATGTATTTATTTCAATTTATGTGTGTTTTTTTGAAGAACAATGATCCACTGACCTCTGCCAAATTACCTAGAGAGAATATCCACACTACATTTCTAAAAGAAACCTTGAGATTAATTCCCCTTTAACACCTGTTAACACAACTTTTCCTTCTACTCTAGGGCTTTTAAGGTTTAGCTAAATTGAGCTGGCTAAAATACACGCTTTTTCTAGGGGAGACAAGTCTTTGGCACATTTCCCCTCAAAAAAGCCAGAGAACAAAGTAGCAGTAAGATATTCAGTGTATGCCAAAGTTCTGCAAATGTAGCCCCTGGCAAACCAAGGTGAATAGAAAAGCTCTTCCGTCAAGAATTTCTCATTGAGAATGCTCTGCCTGCACAGCCCTTTCCCAGTTAAGCCAAGAGGTTTTTTGCACAAGCTCTTTGCATTAGTTTCAACTCTTGTGGTAGAATAGAGTCCAAGTAGTGATCTGAGATCATAAAGCTCCAGTCCAACTACAGCTTTAAGCGGTAGTACTAGTAATGTTCTGGCACCATCTGATGTTTTTTGTTTTGCTTGCCTGGGTATAATCTCCAGGCAGCTGCGCTTAGTTTAGTCAGTGAAACTGAAGAAGAAAACAGACTACTAAGGTCATATGCAGCCTGAAAAAGAATGTTATCAAAATCAACAAGCTGGGTGTCAAGACTGAATTGTGCATTATCTAGGTTAAACTGGTAACACCATGCATAAACACACTACCAGGTGACTACATAGGGTATTATAAAGTCAACCCTGTAAAATCCACTTGGTAACAAACTAGTAAGCAATGTGACAGGAGAAATGGGAAGATGAATTAGAAATATGGTATTCCTCATTTTTCAAAATCCAACACAGAAGCTCTGCCTTTGAGTGATTCTTTTTCACTAAAGGGCTAACTGGGATGATTTTTCTATTAAAAACAGTTTAACTTGGTATAAAATTGTGGTATTGCAAGACCCTAGACCTACTTCAACCCTACTATAAAGGGATTTTTATATTAAAATCATACAAAAAGAATGGGTTTATATTTGGCTGGGGTTTATGTGGGGGCAGTTACGCCATGAATATGTAAATGTTATATGACAAACACAATCCTCATGGTAAAAGCACTATTTCTGCTGCAGTATTGTCAGTCCCTAGGAAGGAACTTGAGTATTTCTATGGGTCCTTTGAAGTTTTTTTGTTACAGCACAACCAAAATCCTGTGTTTCTGTCAGAGATGGGTGCCAAAAACACAGCTTGGACTGAACAAGAGATTTACAATTGTCCATAGCTCCTGGCGAATTCATTCCACATTCTTGAATCAGTTCACAGGAAAGCTGTGTCCCGTTTAAATGAGCCTTTTACCCTTAAAAGGTTATCTCAAGTCCTGAATGTTTTTTCCACACTCGGGCCACATAACCCCCTCAGAAGAGGGCCCAGGCCCTCGCACCCAGCTGGTGAGCCCCACCGGCGCTCCGGGCAGGCAAACAAGAGCAGAGCAGAGGGACAAAGCACCGCAGCAGAACACACTGAAGGTGCCGAGCGCCTCAGGGGACGGGGTAACGCCCTCCCGCAGCCCAAGCACCACGGCGCCGCGCCCCCACCGCCGCGCAGCCCTCCTTCCCGCCTCGTCCCCCACTCCCCCGCGCCGTAAGGGGACGCCTCGCTGTCCCGGGGTGCGATCCCGGGGTGCGGATCGCCCCGGCGGCACCCACCGACCAGACCCCCGCGGCCAGCCGGGCGCCACCCGGCCCCCCCTTCCCCGCCAACCCCCGCTAACCCCCGCTCCCCTCACCGCACCCGCCCGGCCCCGCCTTCCCGCCGGCCGTTAGGCTGCCTGCTCCGCCCCCGCCGCGCGCCCCCGCTGCGCGCGCAAACCCCGCCCCCTCCCCGCCCGTCCCCCGGGCCAGTGTGGCGGCTGGCCCCGCCCCTTCGCTGCGTGCCCCGCCCCCTTCCCGCCTGGCGGCAGCCGTGTCTCTCCCCGGCTCCCCTCACCGAGCGGGCGGTGTGGTGCCGGTTCGGTGCCTAAGATGGCGTCTATCATGGAGGGCCCGCTGAGCAAATGGACCAATGTCATGAAGGGCTGGCAGTACCGCTGGTTCGTGCTGGACTACAACGCCGGGCTCCTCTCCTACTACACGGTGAGGGGCAGCGGCGGGCCGGGCGGGTGAGGAGCCGGGAGACCGGCTGAGGCGCAGGGTGGGGGCGGGGAGGGGACTCGGGGCGGTGTGAGTGCCCGACTGGCCAATGGGGAAGGAGGAGGCGGCGGGAGCAGCCAATGGGGTGGCCCTGCGGGGTGATTTATCGGTGGGGGCGAGCGGCGCTGTTATTGTTGGCGGCCGGCGCGGGGGGAGGGCGCGGCCCCGGGGCGGGGTGGCTGGGCGGGAGTTGCCGGTGCCCCCACACGGGGCTTCCCGGTGGCGCCCTGGAGGGCGGGGGCGGCTCTCGCGGGGCCTCACAACCCTCGCCCCGGGGGTGGGGCGTGGCGACACCTCCGGCCCGGTGGAGCGGGACCGGCCCGTTGATGGCGGGTGGCCCGGAGCTTGTGCTGGGGGCCGGCCTCGGCTCCCGCTGTGCTGCCGCCCTGCTGCGGGCGCTGTGCCCCGGCGGCGGGCCCGCGGGGGTGCCGCCTGCCGGGCGGCCCGGCTGTGCTCGGGGCCGGCCGCGCGCTCCGCCGCCGCTCTCCCCCGGGGGGTGCGGGCGCTCCCGGCGGGGGGCGGGCGGGCGGGCGGGCCGGTGCCTGCCCAGGACTTCACTCTCCAGCCCGAACTTTTACGGCGCGGTGTGTTAAGGGACAGGGGTGTGTTCCCAGGCTTTTTGCGCAACCGCTGACGGATCCGGACTTGCTAGCTTGTTCGGCTGCTTATGTAAAAATGTGGAGTAAGTTCCAAACGTTTTCACAGTACAAATTCATCTTTTCTTCAAGGATATGCCCTTAAATGAGAAGGCTAACTGGCTCAACCGTCTGCCCGCAGAGATAAGTTTTCTTAGCATGGAGCAATTTCTATTTAGGGTGTCCATCCGGATGAAACTTGTACAAATTTAACCTGTAGTAAGCTGTAACAGATTTACAGCAGATAACTTCGCTTGAGTATTATGCTGTCTGTGAAGGTATATTCATAGAGAAGAATTGCATAGAAATACTTTCCCTAAATTTGATTTCCCAGTCCTACTAGGAGGTGGTCTTTCTCTCCAGAGCTAGGAGATTATAAGGCTCTCGGTATCACTTACACACTCTCAGTTTTGGTTTGTGGAGGTTCAAAGTCCCTCACCTGGAATATGGGTGGAGAATTAAAAGTGCTTTTTAATGGCTGTTCAAATGTCAGCTGTTTATGCTCACTAATTCACCTCAGTCAGTCTTAAGTAGAGGTACAAGGTGTGAAGTCATTTAAGGCTCAGCTATGGAAATAGAAACATTTGCTGATGGCTGGTCCATATCGTAATTCTGGTTATTGCACTGACTTCGTTCTATGGTCTTCACATGTTTAATAAAAATTAGTTTCATTATTTCCTATGATTAGGAAATATGCCTTATGCTTATTTTCTATGATTTGTCATGTTCTCTCTTGTTATGACTTTTAGTTCACAAATTTTAAACCCCCTTTTTTTAACCTGTCCTCAGAAATTCAAGAAAATTCAAAAGAATAAAGAAAATTTCAAAGCAAAAGTTCAAGAAATCAAATCACGTTCTCTGCTTTGTCTTCCTTTTACCACTAAAAAATGCCTGCAGTTAACATTTAGAGTGCTTTTGATATCAGTGTGCTATCTTTTCTGCACATATGTCTGTAAAGTACTTGTTGCGCCATTCTCGAGGCGTCCGAATTCATTCTTGTACCTAAGGGTGCGTATCGTGTTGGAAGACTGGCTGCCAAAAGAACTGGTCCTTCAGCGCGCGTGCTTCTTCACGTGGGCTAGCATGATCCTCGTAGGGTTGTAGGGTCAGCTGGAACGTGGGTTTGAAGACAATTTGATCGTGTCCCAGCTGACCACATGCCTCACTAATATTAGCATTTGAGAAGGTAGGGGGACGCTGTCTCGTTCAGCTCTGCCATTTCATTTTCGCATAGTAATTCCTGAATTGTAGGGAGTTTATAAAGCTGTGGTACATAAGCAGCGGTAATTTGGAATGTTAGCAGGGTTGGGGGCTTTATTTAGGTGGAGAGATGACCTGTTGTGGTTCTGTATATACAGCCTTGTATTTTGAATTAAAGGCGTATCGATGTGACCAGGTACACAGGGTCATGTATTCCATTCCCTCTGAGCCAATTTCAGCCTGAAACAATACAGTTGTCCTGCTGTAGGTGTAACTGGGTGACATTTTGAGCCTGAGACTGGCCTTTCCCTGTGAGCATAATGCAGGGGTGGGGTTGGTTTCAACATGGTGACATAGACATGCAATCTGGAAACAGTTTTGTGGTTAACCCATCAGCATTTACCTGCTCATCACCTCTCTCAGACTCCTTAGCCCATTTCAATCCAGAAAGTTGCGCACGCAGGAAACCAAACCCTTTCTCCAGCAGATCCAATAGCCAATTAACCTTTGGCAGAGGAGCTGTGGAAAACTGCAGGGTAATAACTTCTGATGCGGCTGAACTTTCCATCAGAGAGAGAGCCAGAAATACACGTCTCCTCATAAGTGTGTCCTTGCACTGTTGCATTTAGCCTTCTTTGGTAGTAACTTAAAATAGAATGCAGTAAAGTAACTCTGCTCGAACGCTTATTGCACATTAAGGATACTGTGCAGTAATATTGTACTTGTGGGGGAAAAAAAGCAGCACCTAAATTAGTATGCTTTGTCTTTTGGTAAAATGAGCAGATGTTAACCTAAATATGTTTTGGATACATACATCAGATGCAAATTAATTAAGTTAAATTTACATTTCTGACATAATTAGGACTTTCAAGGAGCAAGGCAAAAGAATTTACATCGTCTGAGTCAGAAAGAAAATGAGAACTTAAGGTTCACACATTTCTGTTTTCATTGGTCTATTCCTTCCCCTCTACTTAGTTGTACTAGTAACACTACTTGCAAGTGTGAATGCAGATGTTTCTCACATGCATTTCCAAGGTGTTTTACAAAGCCGAATTGTTTGCTTTTTCCCCACTTCTTTGATAGTTTGTAGTGTTTTTTTTCTTTTTCAGAATAGAATGCACATCCTCAAATTTGCTTGTAATTACATTTGTTTAAATTTATTTATGAATTACATATTTCAGAGAAAATGATGTGGACTTGCCATAAATGGTTTTGCTTGAATAAATGGTTGTCTGATAACAGTAAACCGTTAGTTTTTTCTTTCCTTTGTTAAGAGCAAAAGATGAAATAAATATGTGTGCCATTTTGGATCAGTTTGACCAATGGTTTGACAAATTACTTCTTCTTTCCCCTCCATATTCTTTGTGAATCCACCAGTGTTTTCTCTTGAAGGTATCACAAATGTAAGTCTACTGAAGTATTGTGGTTTTTTTCAGCATATAGTTGGCTGCACTGACAATATTTAACAGAAAAGTCTCAAAGTGGCTTATTTCTGCCTTCTGCTGGCACAGCAGCTGTAAAGTTGTTCCATGAGCCGGATTCCAGCTGAAAAATAACTTTCTGCTGTTTTATTTTTTCAGCTGAATTTGTTCTGTTGTTTTCTGCACGTCAGTATAAAAAATGTGTGTTGATATTATACTGGGTGATAGCGTGAAGACAGAGAAATGGCTAGGGAGGAAGAGGGAGTTGAATGCAATTTGCTTTTTGTTTGTGTTTTCTGTGCTGTCTTAAATGCACATCAGCCTTGATTACCCTTGGGAATCCTGTAGAAATAACCCAGAAAACCCCTCAAGGTTGAAAATCTGATTAAAATTCTTTTTTTAAGTGTACTCTTTAAATAAATATTTTAATTGTATAATAAATTGAAAGCAGAACTGGCATAACTGTGGAAACAATGCTAAAACCAGGGCCAGTAGATAGGAAAGTCAGTTCCTTAAAATATTTTAAAACTTTGTGGATATTTGACATGGTGGTATTGAAAGGAGAACTGTTCAAAATGTTGTAGACTTAAGCAGCTGCCTTGTATTGTGAATGAGGCTTGCAAGAAAATATTGTGTATGACAGCTCCATAGCGTGTATTATTGAAACAAAACTGAGCAGCCTGCCATCATGTTAATGGTTCTTGCACCAATAAGTGCCTAAAGAATACATTTAAATGTTCTGTTAAACATTCCATGAAACTACTTTTAAAAACATATGCTGGTTGAATGCCTTCAGGAGCAAAATCTGTGTGATAACAGTTGTTAGGAGGAGTAGTTGTGGTGGTGTAAAACTATTTTTCCCATCGTGCTTTTGAAAGATTTCTTGTAGTTAGCAACTTTAATACTTGTTGTGCTGTACTGAAGAACTGCTTGTGGATTGTATGATCCAGATATTGAGGAGGAGGGGGACTCAAATTTTGCAGCAGTTTCATGAACCTTTGGTGGTGAACTGAAAACAAATCTTGTTAACTTGATTTGAAATGATGCTTCTGAAGCTGGAGTCATGGCTCAGTGCCCCTGCGGTACAGACCTTCAGATGAATGCATTTTCCTGCTTTTTCCAAATACAGTTTCTCAACCGACAGCTGTGTGCAAAAATCCCAAGAAAACAGGAAAAAAGCCATCTGCTTTTGCACAAACATTCCCTTTGAGGTCTCTGCTTTCCATTCTCAGCCAAGGTGACACTTTTTCCTGTAATAACTTGATCTGTCACATGCACTGCAATTGCAAACAGCTCAGCGAGTCTAATAAAAACAGACAAAACTATAAGCAAACCAGGGATAGTAAGAAAAAGAATTCTGAATTTATGGACTCTGAAGAAAAAATATTGATAGCTATTATGCAACACTGAACTGAATTTAGTACATAGTTTTAACTTTGTATCACAGGTTTTGATGCACTAAGTAAATTGTTACAGGATTATGATTTAAGTAGTTGACTCCTCTTTAGTAGTTAGGCTATAGGTCTGGTTTTAGATCTCCCAATACTTGATCATCACTTTGCGGTGCACGTCATTGGCATTTCTCATCCAATATAAACATATTGTGCCTGTTCAGATTTGTTCAAGAATATTTGATGGGTTAACTTTGTACTGGCACTCTGAACTGCACGTAGTCTGTCCTCTCAAAGCCAGACATGTTGTCTGGTCCATTAATTTGATGAAGTGTAGTCGGGTGCTCATGTAGGACCTGGATCAAGATGGGTACAGTTTGGCAAATGAGACGAGTACAGATCATGTGCTAGCTGTGGATCCAAAGAAAACCAGTTTAGTACTAAATTTGTTCACTTACCTGCAAAATCTCATCTATTGCATGTTTTTTATTTATTTTTTTATTAGATGTGCAAAATAAACCCAGTAGCAATCTAGAGGATCAATTTTTGTTGTTGCTGTTGGATGACGACTTAGTTTAAGGTTTCTGGCTGTTTAAAAGTCTTTCCTTGATGCAGATTGGGAGCAGTTAAGCTGAGGCTAATGAATTGTCAAGCGAGAGAGACAATTTAATGAATAAGCTTTATTAAAATAACTCAGAGTTATACAGTCTGAACATTTAACAGCGATTACAATATTTAGAAATTTGAAAAGATTAACATGGTGATCAGATACCCAGTCCTGTTGCAGACACAGACTGTTTAGTCTGTGGCTGCACTTCTGGGGGAAGAGGATTGAAGAGAGGGTCCTATGATTGTGTTTATCTCTTTCACCTTGATCCAGTTAGGGTCTCTCATGTATTAATTTCTTGTAGGATTCTATAAGCAGTGTAATGCTTTTCTGTGTCAGGAACCATAAATTATTGCCTTACCTTTTTCAGATATACATGGCATCTGTTGGGGTTATATGAGCCCCAGTGGCATCATCAGTTATTCCTGCAGTGTTTTGGTTCCTGCACTATGACTGCATCCACAAAAGCCGAAGCTTTAGCTACAGAAACAACATGGCTGTTAGATGCTGTCCCTGTGCTTAAGGAGGTCTCCTCTGAGACGGGCATGCCTTGCAAGGGAGCTAGAGGAATGGTAGTTTTGAATTGTTGGTGTTTATTTCTGCTTGAAAAATAAGGGTTGCCTTAGCGTTTGATGGGAACAATGAACGTTATGGGAAGTGGTCCAAAATAAAGCTTCTCCTGTAGATGTATTTAAACACCAAATATCACTGTTTATAAGTAGAGCTTGTTCCAGGTTCTTCATCCCCAATGGAAATAAATATTGTAAGTGGTTTTGCTCATCTGTGTACTTATATTAGAGATTTCCTTGACAGGACTGTGTGAGTCAAAAATGTACTCTGAAAAGTTCTGTGTACTCCTGCACGAGCAGAACGTGGGCCTGAGAAGCTTTGGAGGCAGACAGCAGCTGGGTTTTATATTGAAATCTAAAACTTTCCATGCAACAGCTAAAATTCAAATGGAGTAGTAGTTCTAAAGATGAATGAGGGCTGGGTGGGGTGGGGTGTGTGTGTGTTAGGATTTTAATTTTGTTTGGTTTTGTATAAATAGACCCAGGCATTATTTACATTTCTCTTAAGAAGCTGTAGGTTACCTGAAATGCCTCATGTTAGATCAGTTCTGTATTTGATCAACTTCACTGGGGGGATGTAAAAAAGAAACCAGTAAAGGCCATATTTTTGGGGGAGATACTTACATTCCCCCTTCAGTAATACTGTATAGCTTTGCTAATTTTTACAGATTTTTATTTGAGTTTCAGCTTAAATTTATCTTGTGTTGCTGTCTGCTTGTAACCTATTCAAGTTCATCAGCATCAAAATCAGTGCACTGTGTACTGAAAGTTTATTGAAAATGTCATTTTGTCTGGTTATAAAACTGATCGCTGAAAAAAGATAGCTGCATATTAAAACTTTAAATATAAAAAGAAAGTAAAGTGTGACTTTTTTATTAGCCATTCAGAGATGTCTTTCTGCCGTATGAGATTTTATTCAGTGAAATGGAACCATTCCTCAAAACAGGTATGGGATGGCTTTATTTATCCAGGAATACTTGACGAGTCATAGGACATAATGGATACCCATGACAAATTTCAACAAAAGGGTAAAATGTAATGCTCTAAGGGAAAGCTGAAGCTGTCTAAATTGTGTTTTTTATAAAATCTTACTTTGGGGGTGTGTGGGAATCTAAAACGTCAGCTGAGTTATGTTGTAAAGTGCTGTCCTGTAGCAATCAGTAAAAGATTTGCTGCGTTCTGATGAGAAAATACAGCACTGTGCGTGATGATAGCTGCATGCTTTAGTGCACAGGGGGTTCAGATACTGGAATGATAGGTGCTTTATTGCACTTAGGTAGAATGAATTAGATTTACTGCTTCATTATAATTGGTATTAACCAATTAAAGCTCTGTCTGAAGGTGGCGAAATGATAAGTATATAGGACCACACCGTGAACCTGTGGTTTATCTTGCGAATCTTTTTGCAGACTAAGAATATCATAATGGTTAAACTTAATTTCCATTTCATTAAAATGTGGTGTACAAGAAAAAGGAAGGCTTTTACGGTATCTTTTGCAGTTGAGTTGATAGTCTGTCTGCACAGTGGAAATCAGGGTGGTTGGGATTCTGCTCTCCCTTGCAGTAGGACTAGCTCTCATCTTCCCTGCACTTATCTTGTTGAGGGATCTAAACCAAACCAAACCAAATCTCTCTTCTGCTACCTTTGGCTTTTATCCCATTTGTTTCCCTGCCTGTGCGCAGTACAGTGAGCTGGGAGTGCTTTGCCTGGCACGCCGGAGCGCCCGGAGTGTGTCATCTGGACAGACCTGATGCGTTTCCTTCAGCTGCTGCAGAGTGGCATCCTCCATCCAGATCCTGTCTTTCCTGCTAAGATTATGCCAATATTTCTTCTTGAAACCACCAGAGGGAGTAATAAACTCTCGGTGGTGCCCTCCTATCTGAGAACTCTGAAGGCAGTGAATATGAAAAATAAAAGTGTACTCTAGTGAGGTGTGTTCCAAGTATATGCAATTCCTGATGGGAAATTGTTGGAGTAGCTTTGTTTCTAGATCCTTTCTTGGTTTTGAACTTTAAAAAAAAAAACACCTTAAAAAAAAAATCGTCCCTATGTCGAAGTTTTCATTCAGGATATTTACAAAGAAATTATTTATCTGTAGAATACATTATGGATACACTGCTGGTATTTATTTCCATTTCATTTTGATCAGCTAACCTGTATTGATATGGAAACAAGTAGATTAATACTGATGGTTTCTAACATTCAGTACTCTGACAAATTAGAGATTGAGTTGAATGAGAGATCAGCATAAACATCATATGAAGCTGTGACTCCTGTATTTTTAAATTATCTTTATTGAATAGGACTTGCTGTGACTGCTTTATGCTTTCCTTGTAGCTATATCTCAAATATGTAGCAGATAAAGAATAATTTCTTGCTGTTACAACTGATACTTCTCATTCCTGTCTTTTTTCCCTACTGCTATCAGTAAGATTTCATTGTCTGATGGCTTTAGTGGAAAAAGGGCTGGCCATAATCACACCAATATATTGTCTAGATGGAATTGTTTAGATAGGGTTGGAAAGAAGTGGGCATTTCAGAAAATGACAGCAAGAGAATCTGTTCATGAGACACCAGTGATAGCTGTGTTTTCATGACCTGAAAGAGTGTAGTTTGAACATTTGGATGGTAAGAGAGAAGGGGTTGAATTAGACCAGACTGCCTTTGCAGACAGGGCTACAATGGTGTGTCATTTTTCATTTAAAAAATGGAATGTGTGTGTAGTTAAAAAACAGAATATGTTTTGCCTCTTGTCAGAAAACTTGAGTATTTAGGATGACTGAAATTTTTCTTTTTTTCTTTATCTTAAAGAGTTTGTGTGTGCACTGCTTGTGCTTGCCACTATTTGCCCAGTAACACAACATTGGCAGAAAGTTACTGACAAATCTACCAGAGTCAGTCCTGGGAATAGTTGAAAGTTCAAAGTATCACAACTTCAAGCTAGGACTGAGTTGGCTGTTGAGAGTTGCCTGTTTTGGGGGGCTGAGGGTTTTTTCCCCTGGAATTCCCTTGTTAGTGCTTTAAACAGATAATAAAGAGGGGGTTCAGTAGTTTAGCTGCAAGATGGGCTAATCTACAGGTTTGAGCACTGTTTATGGATGCAGGAATCCTGTTTTCTGATCTGGGTGTCTAAACATGAAATGTATATTTGTATGAAAAAGGGTATAGATCTGGGAAACTTTCTGATAGGGTTATAATTTCATTTGTACAATTCTGCCTGCACAGCTGTATTTTGTTATATGGACACTTTTCTGAGAGTAGGAGAGGAGGGAGGAAGATGTAAATCAGTATACTGCCAATTTTTACTATTTCCTAATTCCTTTCTTCTTCACTTTTTACTTTCTATAAAGGTGTGGACTGCATCTTCTAAGTATTTCTTCAAGGTATCTACAAAACTTCTTGAAGTGGGATATTGTATATTATTTTTTTGAAGGATTATTTTTTTCATACCATGGTGGTGTACTTTCTTTTCTGTGAGAACTAACCTATTTTGTAACAGAACTTGCATCTCATTTAATCAGTCAATAAAACATTATTGAAAAATTATTTATTCTTTTCTCAGTTGCTTTGAATAACTAACTTTCTGCTTGCAATTCTTACTATATTTGTTAATCCAGTGATCTGTTTTTTTCTGTTTCAGTCAAAAGACAAAATGATGAGAGGATCACGCCGAGGCTGTGTTAGACTCAGGGTAAGTGTTTTTTTATTCAGTACTTAATTACTTACTGTATATAATGTGGCCTAATGGAGAGAACTGCACGGAGACTTCTGAGGTTTGTGCTCTATTCCTGACTCTGCAAAATACTGAAATAGTGAAAGTATTTAAAGAAAGGAAATATTAGAGGTCAAGTGACATGCTGGGCTAATTGCATTCTATAATTTTATATACTGTATAAAAACTTTATATATTTTGTACATATACATTATATGACAGGGTAATATGACAGGGTTAGTAGCAGGCTATGAAAAAGTTGCTGCTTGCAGTTCTCATTTCTTTGTGTGTGGATATATATATGTGTGTGTATCTATATATATATGTTCTGTCCCTACAGAAGTCATTGCAAAACTGCTTTCTTCTGTCCTTCTGATTTGCCTGTAGTCTTTTACTGTGTCCTCCATTCTGCCAGTTTGGACAGTCTTTAGGCCTGCCACTTGGCTGCGCTTGAGCTTAGTGAAACAAAGGACTGGAAAGGGAAGGAGGAGCACAGCAGGCAAGGTTTTTGAAATATCAGCTGGGAGGGGGTACAAATTGGGGAAAGAGAGGTAAAAAGATGCAGAGTGGGAAAGCTCAGTGGTATTTGTTTGAGGCACCAGGGCTTGGGGCATTTATCCTTGAGTGCTACTGTTGCAGCGTGAAATGACAGTACTGAAGTGAGATGGGAATGCTGTGATACCTTTTCACATGCCCAGTTTCTACCTTGTGTTCATGCACGTACCAAAAGTATTTCTTGCAGAAGTCTTTTTTCTGTATTTTTTCCCATTCCTTACAGAATCTCTGGTTCCAATATGCAGCAGTCTTGTGAAGAGCTGATGTAAACAGGGGGATGGAGTCAGGAGTATGATGGGTATGAATGGGAGCATTTTGAGTCTTGGAATAAGAGAAGTATAGGCAAGGGGATCTGTGGTCTGGCACATAATGTGATGAGTGTTGCAGCAGAACTCTGCTTCTTCCATTACTCCTTCCTCTGTTGTTACTCCTTTCCAGTCTTTCTGTGGGCTTAATAAAGGGGTACCTACAGCCTTTGGAAACTCATACAAAGAATCTCCAATCACTTGGATTCCAGATGACTTTTTTCCACTTTCCCTTGTTTAATGTATTGATGTCTTAATTTGGAATTTCTTTAAGGGTAATGTAAACTCAAACCATTGTCTAGAACATGACATCCCCAAAGATTCATGAGGATGTTTTTCTATTGTGCAGAAAAATTTAGTCTGAAAAACCATGCCTGCTTTAATAGTGTTGTGAGCCTGTCAATGTGGAGGTTGGCCTCAGCGTGTCAGTTTGGGAAATACTAAAAGTGAACAATCTGTTCAATGTTGCATGATCCATCTTTATATGTGTTTAACATAAAATGATCCCTTTCTCTTCCCCCATCTGCCACTCTCCCACCTCAAATTACCCTTTGGAGTTTTCTGAAGGTTTGCTGACTCCTCCCTCCTTTCTCTGAATGTGTGTAGGGATTTTTTATGGAAGAAGGAATCTTTATTTTTTCTGCTTTTGTAAAGCAGCTCTTCTGGCAGATGACAGTGATACTGATAGCTGAACAGATGGGCTTCTGCAGTCTGAAATTCTATCAAAGAGGTTTTCTGTTTAGAGTAATTGTTGATTTGTAACTGTAAGTGTGAACATAAACAAACATGTAATTTAAGCAATTTGGCTAAAATACTTCCGTTTTTCTTGAACGGATTTTTAAAAGCTTGTTCCTCACCTTTTTGCTCTTGATACATGTTTCATAGGCCTGAAGTTTCATCTTCAGATTCTTTTCTTGACGGTCGTAGTGTACTTAGCAAGGTATATTCATAGAGAAATCTATGTCATCTATACTATGCGTAAGTCCTGCTGAAGTTTTCTGGAATATACACTTAAACTTTCACAGTCTAGTTTTTCTTTTGCTTGTTTATGTGTATTATCTGCATGACAACAGAAGCATCTTCTATGCTGAGGCTCAGACCCTTTGCCTCAGTGTTGTGATCAGAGCATCTGCACTTGATGGAGCATTGTGTGGCGATCACAGACAGCCCTGTGCTCTTCCTGCTCCTCGGTTCCCTCCCAGCACTTGGGATAAAGGCAGGACTTCGTTGTCCTAGTCTGACCTTTTTTAGCCTTACGTTAGTTTTACCTATAATCTTCGGGGAGAATATCTTCATCATGTTCTTGGTGTCTGACTTACAGGTTTTTGATATAGCTGGTGAGGAGAATGATATTGTACAACTTGCAGTGATCTGATTTATTGCATAGCAAAACATGTACTTAAAGTGCCAAACTTTTTTCTTTATCTATTGGTATATTTAAAAAAAAGAAAAATAATTCTGGAAAAATGAATCTGGCCCATCATGTCATGCTGCTGGCACGCTGTTTGGTTACCAGATAGTCTCTGAATATAATGGCTAGTCGGCTGGTTGTTGTTATGTCCTGGCACTGAAAGTATTCAGAAGTATACTGGCTTGGGTACACTTTTTGGGTGCCTCTTTTATAGTGATCACATAACTGTCCTTGCAAAGCCTGTATGGAAGATGCTCTTTTGGAGAAGTTAAGTGGTACATTTTTGGCAGTTGAGGGAATGGAGCTATCCTTTCCTGCTACGTGCCCTTGAATTACATATGGTTAGTGCTGTTCTTAAATAGGACCTGTGCCTTCCACTGTCTTGTGGTGCCTGTGACAGTCCCAGCCATGTATGAGCTGGTACCATTGGCCAGAAACCTCATACAGGGGCTAGGAAGAATATGTGTGAATAAGATTGATTCAGATCCTTCTGCCCCTAAGTCTGTACCAAAACAATTCTTATGTTTTGGCCGGTCTGATAGGTACCTGACCCCCTGCTCTGTAGTTGGTATATGGTACCTGGCTGAATGAAAGGAAGCACTTGTTGGAATTCACTCACAGCCACTCGTACTACTGTTACTTGCCGTTTACTCTGACAGTAAGAGCAAAATTTACCCTAGAAATATGTCCTCCTTCCAGTGATGTCTGTTTTGTCAGAGGGGGAAAGATAAAACAGATCCTGATGCCATGGCTCCTGGAGGAGAAGAGAAACTGAGGAAATTAATTGGTGATTTTTGAACTAAATGTTGTAATTTGTTGGAATTGGCAGAGGCCTGGAATGGTTCTTTTTTCACTGTCATCTTCTCCTGGGTGAAACTGTGTTATTTATTAAGTGTTTTAGGGGGGCAGAAATGAAGATGTGGATAGATTTTTAAAAAGCTAAGCACAGATGGCCTTTAACTCTAAAATTTATTTGGATTTCCTTCTAATAATTCATGAGGAATTAGAGGACAAAGCTAACTGGTTTTGATATATCCTGATGACTTACTGTTAATATTTACTTAGGGACTGAAAATTAGATCTTGCAGGGTACCAGTGACCCGACACGATGGGCCAAATTCATTCTGCTAGAATGATTTTTTTTTTTTTTTTTATAGACTGGTAGATAAAATCAGGTCAAGAGCTTCTTTTTATAGAGTATCTATGAATTAGTATTTTTATACATGGAAAGTACTTACACAATATTGTCCCCCACTCTTCTTTAAAATATAAGTTGGAATGTAGTAGAAAACCGTTTACTATAATGATGCTGTAGTGTTAAGCCACCTCCATTACAAAATTAAAAGATGCATGGTATTATCTAATAAATCACAGTTTTACAAATAATTACTGTTCTTATCTGCAACTAAAAATTTATTCAGGAACTGACTTGCATCCTGTGAGTAAACACAGAATCGTTCTGCTCTTTACTGTGTTCAGTTTGCTTCTAATTTGTCAATGCTGTTTAAATTCCAGTGGTGTAGTGCTGGAGTGTATGCTGCTGATGTCACTGCTTGCCTTATCAGGATTTTGTTCTTTGTTTCACAGGGAGCTGTGATTGGTATAGACGATGAGGACGACAGCACCTTCACAATAACTGTTGATCAGAAAACCTTCCATTTTCAGGGTGAGCTGAAAGAAGAGATTGTTTTTTTCTTATAATAGATTCCACTTGTATTTGATGGATGATTTTAAATGTTTGGCAACAGAACAGCATGAACGAGCACACTGAGAACATTCTGGATCCAGGGGTGCTGCAGGTTAGGCAGGGATTTACATCTGCAGTGGATACATATGTGCTAGAAAGAGACTGTAGCTCTAGCAGGATTTGGAGATTAAAAATGTAAAGAATAAATCACTCAAGGGGAGGAAGTAATGGGCTTCTGATTATGGGTTTCGCTTGCAAAACGTTTCTGATCTGCGTTATCAAGATACAATTATGCATTTCTGTATGAAGAGAATCAAGACTGGTCTGAAGGTTGCAATTTGTATCCAAATAGAACTTAATACTCAATTATGAGGAGACTAGAGGCAACATTTGGCTTAAAGGTGGAGCTTTGCTTCAAGATTTACCAGCTTGCATTCATTTCATCTACATTTCTGTGTCTTGTCTGCCAGTCACCATTTCTCTGCTATTATCCTTTTATTCACATTTACTAACACCAATGCCATCTGCCACTGCTATGTTTCGTCATTGCATGCTATGGTTCACCGGTAGAAAGGGTAAGGTACTATATAATTGTTATGTACTCCTT
This sequence comes from Falco rusticolus, assembly GCF_015220075.1. NCBI lineage: Eukaryota > Metazoa > Chordata > Aves > Falconiformes > Falconidae > Falco > Falco rusticolus. The sequence goes on along the minus strand of NC_051197.1, from coordinate 7,552,705 downwards.
AAATTATTTTATCTGCAGCAGTAGGACAAAATACTGTGATAATATTGGCTAGAGAACTTATCTTTTCTGAATGTTAAAATCTTAGGGAAGTGTGATGAAAATATTTTTCAACTAACATTTGCTAGTCCTTTTGCTTTTCCTCTAAAATGTAGTGACTAAATCATTTAATTGCTTTGCATAGAGCTGGAAACTACATTTCCAAGAGGCACATTTGCATTTAACCAGTCATATTAATTTATGTAAACTGGAATAATTCATTCTATACCCTATACTGTACTGTACAGGTTTTAAAAATCAGTGATTTGGTAATGGGAGTTATCTTTAGTACTGCTGTGTTTTTGAGAACATTTCTAATGATAAACATTAATTGTACACCATATTGTCACTGGCATCTGTATTCCTTGTGCTACAGTTCTTCCTAAATGCTGCTTCCGTACTCTGGCTTTTCACTGCATTAAGCCTCATAAACATACCTTCATAATGCTGAGCTCACAGTAATGCTTAAATCTACTGTTTCCAGGGATAACTGATGCAATGCAAGCTAATTGCTAATGTAGTAATGGAATGCCATACTAACGGCAATCTTTCAGTACTATGAAGCTAAATACTGCTGAATATTTGAGAATTTGATACAGCTAAATCTGGAAGTCTGTGATCTATAGTTACTAAGATATACCTTTTTTAATAAGCCTTATGTGCAGTGATTTCTTATATGCTATATTCTCTTTTGGATAGTCAGATATCTTAAGCCAAGACTGGTACTATTTGATACAAGTAGTGTTCTGCTTTAAGTAATATTGATAGTTTTTGAACACCAGTTTTGTCACATAACGTCTCATGCTTTATAATCTCAATTAGTGTGCATTTCATACCAGTTCAGGATTCATGTGTGCTCCTTTAGTGGCGAACTAAGATCTTGTATACTATTTTCAGTATTATGCTTTTTCTATTAGCATATTATGAAGATAACATCCCTGCTATCCAGAAAATTATAATGACACAAGCACAGTATTAATATATGTGGCTGTAATGTGAAAATGTAAAAAGACAGGTAAGATATTAGTGCTGGGATATTTTGGTATAAAACAGATTTGTGGATTTGTATCTGTAGTTCTTACAGTCACTGTAAATGTATTCTCACTTCATGCAGCCCTTATCTCATATAGATATATATATTTATATATAAAATGTTTGGCCATTATATTAAATGAATTCAGTATTACACAGGCTTTAATTTATGTGAAATACAGGTCACTATCAGCCATGAATGGTGAATGGGTAATAATGTAAATACTACAAAAAGTATTCTGAGACTACACAGGATACATAGAACAGATTCTGGGAATAATCCAGGAAAACTTACAGTATTCTTAACATTTTTTTTCTAAGAGTTTTTAAAATACATGATCCAGATAGAGCTTTTGTTCTGCGAGATAGTCATAGCTATAAATATATCCACCCTTTATAAAAAAAGTCTTGTACAAGAGAATGCTGCAGAAATGGCGAATTTTTAAAAGGTACAATCTCTTCCTTCTTACTGCCTGCCTTCATTCTCAGAGACAGCTAAGGTTCCAAACAAACTGGAGCCTAGTTGGAAAAACAACAGAACTTTTAAAATTCCAAGATTTCAAGGATCTGCTGAGCTGTGTCTGCGTTAGGGTCCCATCTGCAGTGGAACAGTTTCTTTTTCAGCCTCCAAAAGAAAAATGCTTTCATGTACTCAGACTTTAAGTACTGATTGGTGAACACTTGAATCTTCTTGGTCTCAGTGAGATTTTGCTGATAGGCAGTGATAGAATTTGAATTTGGGAAAAGAAGGAAAAGCTTCATACTGGATTAATTAATTACTTCTCAATGTCAGTTGCTCAAAATTGTGCATCTGTCTAAAACTCTAGAGATATAGGTAATGAGATGAAGGGCAAATGAGTCATTTAAAGATGTCTGAACAACTTCTCACATGTTTGTTGTTCCTGTATGTGTATGTATGTGTGTAACTGAATTTCTGAAGCACTAAACCTCTAGCATCTCCCACTAAGATTTGCCAGTCACTGGATCTTGGTAAATTCTAAGTCTTCCCAGTGTGTAGTTCATATTTTGTTGCCGCCTGTGACAGTCTTCCTCTATCCTGTTTGCAGCTGTGCTTCCTAGTGGCCATCCCTGTATTGAACATTAGTAAAAGTTAAAAAGTTTTTATTACAAACAAAATATAGGCTTTGAATGATGACTGCATACATATCAAACAGTATCCATATATGTCATGCCTGGGTATAAAGGAAAGAAGTGAACTGAATAAATATGGGCAATAAAACCAACAGCAGTTTTGGTTTTACTGTCAGCTTAACTTCAGCTCTGCCAGAGTGCCCAGAAGATTATTCCCTTTATTGTACTGCTGTATCACACTAGAGGAGGAAGGGAGGAGTAGAATGTCCACCGAAATTTTAAGATAGGTTTAAAAGTAATGTATTCCGTCTCGTGGTTGGTCCTTGTTTGGTCATACCATATATCCAATGCCATGGCTTGATTCTAAGGCTTCTGAATTAGGTAGATCTCAAAGCACTCCCTCATGGGTTTGTTCAGATTAGATGTAAGAATCCATTCAAGTCATTGCAAGACATTTGGGATAATACTCTCAGTCTAATGTACCTTCCTGTCAGGAAGCTCGCTCTTGGTAATATATTTTTTCTTAATGTAATACTTGTCTCTGTTCTAAATGTTCCATAACCTTCAAGCACTGTGGGGTTTTTTTTTGGTTTGGTTGTTGGTTTTGTTGTTAAATTTCTTTTAACATCTTCATATCATCACCTAGCTATAAGCTCTTTCTATTTGGAAAGTCGGTTCCTCTACCCTTCATAGCACTTAGCTGCTCTTTCTGCTCACTAGCATGCTCTTGGCTTAAATTCAATAGTGGGAACGTGATGTTCAGGATAGTCCAGCAAGGGTATTGTTACCTTCTTGATATTTGAATTGCTGTCTAACCTGAAGGAATAATGGCTTTTATTTGGACTCAAATACTTCATTAAACACACACTGTATGCAGAAAGAAGAATTTAGATTTTTAAACTCCTACCTGAAAACCCAGCTCTTATTTTTACAGCCTGCAGCACAGTTCCTTGGAAGGAAAATCAGTCTTGTCTCCACTGTTTCATGTAATAAAGGACTGAAAGATTGGAAGCAGTCCAGTGCATTGATCTGAGATGATTTTGCTTTACCTTTTGTCTTTACTTTCCTATTCCTGCCACAAAAGTATCTTGAGAAATGAAGCATGAATGTTGCTGTGCAACTTATTCTCCTATTACATGAAAGCTGTCAGCCGGTAAAGGTAGATTTCTCCTTCTTCCCCATCCTGCCCCAGTTTCTAGCATGATTTGTGTCTGCTTACCATCCATCCCAGCTGAGAAAAGAGGGAGATATGCACAGCAAGAGGTTGTCTTAATGTTATAAAAGCAGGGAATTTTTGTTGGTGTGGGACATGGCTATTACTAAGGATATACTGGGGCCCACAAAGGCCTTAGCTGCTGAGCATATCAGAATTTGAGATTTTAAGTGTTCGTATTAAGTATCAAGATTAAGTATAATGGTTTTAGACCTGTGTTTCACAGCTACTTGGGGAAATAGTCAAAATCTAGTCTTCTATAAAACCTCAACATTGTCCACCAAATAGATGACAGGAAGCTGATTGCCCTTGTGGTATAAAGAGGCACTTTAGTCTATCAGATTACCCAGTTTAAATAATGATTCATAAATTGCAGCCTTTTCCCCAAAAAGTTTTGAGAGCTTTTTAAATTTTATATTGAAAAATGTCTATAGAGAGATTTTGGTGAAATCAAGATGTAGAAATTTTAGGTCTGTCCTGCTTTCCTCAGTGATGTTTATAACTGCTGTGACCGCATCGTTTATCCTAAGCTAAATTTTTCATGGCCTTTTGGGGTTCTGGTGATGCTGAAACAGTGAATTCCTCTATGCTATGCTCTCAATGGTGCTTTTATATTGCAGAGGAGCGTGAGCAGCTACGTTAAGAGTAAATCTTTCAGCCTTGTCTCTTCATACATTTACATCAGAGCTGAGCTACCTTTCCTCCTCCCTTTAGCTGACCAGGTCTGTGCTGCACAAAGTTCTGGGCTGCATCTTGTCCTCTCCTGACTGGCAAAACTGCAAAAAATCCTCTGTGAACCAGAACTAGGTTTAGATTTTGCAGTATGATTTTTCTGTCTTCTTCTCTCTTCCATCTTTCTCCTTTTTGCTATTAATGTGTCATACTAATATTTTGAGTAGTTGGATCTTGTAGCCAGAGCACAAGGAGTGGTGGGTGGTTGTGCTTTTGCTGTTGCACGCAGTTCCTTCTTGCACTCGTTGCATCCTGTGTTATAATTGTCTGTTTTCTAATCATACCATGAGGCTATCTGCACTTAATTTTTATGGTCATATATAAACACATCTTGGTTTTCCATTTCTTGAGGTTGAAGTAGAGATTTTAAAATGTATGTTAAACTTGAGAGTAGCAAAGGAAATACCTTGAAACAGTATTTGTGTGATGTGTTTTCTTTTTTCCTTGCTCTGGAAGATACACTATATTTATTGCTTGTTATTTTGGCATCAACATGAATATATTATCTCAACTGTATATGATATATGGCAACTATTTTGGAAGGGGAGAAATGGCCAGAAGAGGTCTCACTATAAGGAGGGGAGGGATACTGAGAAGTTCAACACTCTTTTCCTTCTGTTTTAACACGAAATTCCAAGTAGCAATAAACTTGAGTTTGACCTGTTAAATTGAGAGGTATGTTATCGACTAATGAAAATGGTTATATTTTTGTTCTTCTATTTTGATATTTTTTTTTAGTTCAAGCCTTGAACTAGTAGTTTCTGAGCTAGTCCAACATGATCTGCAGTGACTTTTAAAATGCAAACATACCTTGAAAGCCATTTCCACAGACTATACTATACAAACTATTACTTAGTGTTATAATATTTAAATATTGGCATTCTCTGGTGAAAACCCAGATAATTGCAGATTGTCCCACATTCAAAAATGTTTAATTACAAAATTATACATTGTGTATGAATTCCCAGAGAGAACTAATAGCATCTTGATCATGTGTCTCCTTTGTCACACAAGTTTCCACCTGAAGATATGTTTATGGGCTGATTGTAAAGCTTGCTAAAAATGCTTTTGAGCATAGGTAACAGTGAAACAGGAGTTTAGTTGGTTTCTCAAGATCACAGATTAATCTTACTAATACATTGTACACAGGAGACCATTTGATGCTTTTTCTTTGGCCAAGATTAGACTTTCTGTCTTGTGACTGCACAGGAGTCTTCTGTAGGTACAGGGAGATCAACGAAAGGAGGGTTGATTTATATGTGTAGGTGGAGAATGGCACCAGGAGGGAGATTAGTGGAAAGGAGAATAATGATTGTGACAACTCCAAAATTATGATATAGAGGAAATACGGTACTGAGACTATATGTTCAACCTACTGACAGATGCAGGAGCTGCATGTGTTAGAAGAGTATTTACAAGCAATGAAACGATAGTGTTTTGGTAGGTTTGTATGAAACCCTGCTTCATCTTACATGTTTTCCCATGGTTTGAAAGGCCTTCAGTGACTTTAAAAAGTTATTTGTTTAGCCACAGAACAGCCCTTTGATGTTTGGCTTTTCCACCTTATTAGACACTACTGATAAAATCTCTCTCCATTGAGATCCGTGGCAAAAAATCCTATCGATCTCAATACAGTCAGAATTTCACCTCTATCATCTGGTTATTTGTGTGTAAAGATGCTACGTCAGTTCTGCACTTGGCTGAGAAAATACAGGAATTTTGCATAAAAATCGGTGAAAGTTATGTCAGAATGAAGGCTGCATAATTGACTCTATTGACTCTGTGGGTGTAATAGACTTTTTTTTTTTTACTGAGTTCTGCCTGTAAGTAGGTCACAGTGAATGAAAATAAAATATGCATTTCATTTTGTGACAGTATGGTGTATTTATAAGTAATCCAGTGACTTTTTTAACTAATTCTTGAGGCTTTTCTTTCATCCTAGTGCCCATGTAGATGCACACAGGAAAAAAGAAAAACATCAGTATGCTAATTCTGAAGTGATATGTTTTTTATATTCTGTCTTCCAAGTACTGCTGTGCATGACCTAGAAATGCTGGTGGTAAATGCTGTACTGTGGAGCAGAGTTGTTAAACTTGTTTATATCTAATCTTTAGATGCCATCAAGCTTAGGCTAGAAAAAGTAATCTGTTTTATGTTGTACTCTAGCATTTGGTGTACATTATATAAACACATATAATCTCTTCACAACAAAGCAAATACTATAGAAACTCTAAATTACAAAATTTATTCTCTATTTGAGAAATTATTAGAGGCTGGGAGCATTTAATGTAGTTGCATTTCATTTGCCTTCTTATCCTCATGGAATAGAACTTTTACAAATCTCTGCCGTATCTGACTTGGCAGTTTGGGAAATTCAGAGATAAGGGACTATTTTAGGAGTTGTAAAACATCATTCTTCTGAATTACAGAAATTCCTCAGTAGAAGCAATGATTCTTGTCTTCAGTACTTTTTTCATTCCATAATTTTGTCCTTGGTAAAATAATTGCTTTTCTTTCTTTGTACCTCCTCTAGGAAAGACTTCATACATTTTTCTAGTATATAATGGATGTTAAAATATCTGGCAAATAAGCCCAACCAGACAGATCACAAAAAATGCACGACTTCAAAAATACTATTATCATATTAAATCTCACTGTAACGCAATTACATATTTCTCAAGTGTGCTTCTCTGACCTAGTCATAAATAGGACTGTGATTGTGTTAAGTACCCCGTGGTTATCTCAGACATGCCTGAGATGTCATAATAAATTATACAGGTACCTTTTGAAGGATGCACTGTAGACACAAAGGAGTGAAAGGTTAAGCATATAGGAACAAATTGTAATCTAGTTCATAAAAACTAATTCTACTAGAAAAATGTAAAAATAGCTTAACTGACATAATCACAGTAAATTTGCGGTGTTTCAGCCATTAATGATTCACCTCTTGCTTAAAGCATTGGGCATATAACTCTATGGGTATGTAGTTGGGTCTGTGTGCAAAAATATTCACTGTTAAATTGCAGTAAAAACTGAGTTAATGATTCTGGCACTTGAAATAGAGGAAAGTGCAGAGACTGTTAATGTTCTTTCAGCTGCAGACAGCATTGATATTTTCGTGGATAGCTGATGCTCTGGTCCATCTTGAATTTCAGCTGACAAGGTAGCTGTTGCATTAACCCCTCAGACTAAGATCCACAGTGAATATTTGTGTAGTGTAGTGGGCTTCTCTATTTAATTTCTTTTTCTAATTAGTATAAAAAAATTGAATCACTTATGAACAGCTGAAGTAACACCTTTATGTTTTTTAAGTGCCATGTAGATGTCTCGGTATTTCTTATTTGTTTGTTGGAATACTGATTCTGGAGTCAGCCTAGGAAACAGTAACTTGATGTTGTCTCTTGCCCCCTGCTCTTCCTCTTTCTAGTTTTGTGTCAGGAGGGACCAGGTATCATTCCTCCATTTTCATATAAGCACAGATACTAGTGAAATTCCTTGGACTAGGTAATAATTGCCATATCGCAAATATGTTGGCAGAAAGAAATTCTGGAGTAGCTTTCCCATAGGAACTGGGGAAGGGATTAACTTTAAAATGGAGCCTGATCAAATCATGAAAAAAGTTGGAGTGATTTCAGGGTACTTGAGACACAGGACTAACGAGCAAAACATTCTTGTCTCCTATCTGCTGAAGAAAGCCTCCAGCATTTGCTGATACAGAGTGGATATTATGTAGTGTGCATCACAAGCTTTTTAGCTGAAAAGATATTAGAGCTTTTTCTTTGGCCAGAGTTGCCCTCTTTAGATAAAAAAAGGCCTGGATATCTAGCTTTCCATACATATGAGTGGATAATGATCTCTGACCATTGTGCGTAGATTTTTCCCATAAATTTTTTCTGAGTGTGTTGGCTAATCTCTTTTTTGAATGTTCCCATTGATTTTTTTTTTTTTCATCAGTGATCTTTTGGCAGCTGTTCAGTTCTAAATTGCTTTTACCATTAGGGAGCTTTTCCTTGCACCTAATCTCACAGCAGCCATTTTGATTAGATTTAATATAACTTTTCTCACAGCTTGCTTTACTAAAAACTGCATCCGACTGTTTTCTCCATGGTCTTCTTAAAAGAGAGTATGGAGGAGAGCCAGGAGGATCTGCTGTTGATGATAGATGGTCTGAAAGTTAAACCAGTGTCCTGAACAGAGTGCTTAAAAGGTTACAATGCAGTGTGTTTCCGTGCAGTAAGCAGTCCTCTCATGGCAGCGTTCCTGGATCTGTCATGGCCAAGAACTTTGTCTTAGTAGCAGGATTGATGAGATTCATACGTTCTACCTAAGGATTGATCATTGCATGCCGTAAGTTTGCAATGTCTAGTATATGAGGAAAAAATACAGCTTCTATTCCTCCTGCTCAGCTGTGGTAGAAAGAGGGATGAAAGGGCTATTAGAGGAATAGAAGCTTCAAAAGTTTAGTTTATTTATGAGCACGGGAAAGTCAGTTCAGTTTTTGAACTGTACTGAGTGGGTGGTTTCTGGGTCTTCCCTGCTGCTGTAAGCCTTCTCTGTTCCTTTAGTGGTTCATATACAAGTCTTGATGCGATAACCTTTATTAATGGGCTGCTGTATATTGAGATTAGCATTTAACTAATACAGTGACCTCTCGTTGCTGGCAGCATGGAAGGTCATAGGAAGTCTGTCGCAGTACAAGGATTAATTCGCTGGTCTACAGCTTAATTGTTCCTTTTTTAGTTTAAATAATTGTGGGCAAAAAACTTGAACCATGGGATTTTTGTAGCCCGTGAATTACTTAGTAGCTCCTCAGCGACTTGTACCCCAGTTCCCCTGTAAGATGTTCTTTGGGGCTGGGAGATGGTCGATTAAAAAAACCCACCAAAACTCAGACAACAAACTCGAGAAACCTTACATATGTTGAAATACGTTAACCACCCGCACTTTGAACAGACCTTTGAAAAGTTGACGCATTGATACATTTGAAGTACTGATAGATTAGTGACACAAGTAACTTTATATGATTACTGTTCAGGGGTGACTGGTGTAAGAAGCGTAAGCTTGATTAATATGTCTGTCGGGACTAGGCAAAGGGGCCTGTTCTTGATAAGCAGAACCAAAGAAGTTAATAAGCATTAAAACTATGATCAGAGGAAAAGATATCCAATTCTAATTGACTAATTCAGTAATTGAAATTAGTGCTAAAGTGTAAGCTATGCTGTGAAAAAAGAACTGGGTGTTCGTGTGCATATGTGTACATAACGTGAAAAGAAAAACTATATTTTGCATATTGCAAAATGTATTTAGCTTAATGTAGTCATCTGGGCAGAGTTCATTTGGTTTCTGTACCTTCATCGTGTCTGGTTTCACGGCATTATAAACTTGTCCTCAGCACCTGCTTCAGCTTTTCCATTAAAATACAGAGAACTAGTAGGAAGAACCCCTCTAAGTTAGAAATTCTTTCTAATGAGTTTTGGAGAGTATTACAGATGGCAAAACACAGCTTTTTAGTATTTGCTGCAGTTCCTGCAGGAAAGTTACTTACCTGCTGTTCCAAGTAACGTTTAATTACTTTAACTTCTTCTTACAGACTTCCTTTGTGCATATGAGAGCACTTTGGGTAGTCACTTTCCCTTATGTCTAGTTTTAGTTTGTGCAGATTAATGGTAACATTACCAGAATCCCTGGGGCGATTGATCACACTTTACTATTTTAAAAGAATAATGAATAGGGATTGACTTGTAATATCTGGGAAAATATGTATTTTTTTAAAAAAAAAAAACTAGCTACATTTCAAACTGGGCTTTTACTTTTACTTTGCATGTAATGGAAGTTTTGCCCCACTACTTTGTGAGGCCACCTCATCAGTTAGACTCAGAGCAAGTTTCTGTGTTTAAAAGACATTCTGCATATTTCTCACAAACACAAAAATTGCCAATTCTTTTCTGATGGTTTTGCTAATTTGACATAAATAGCGTATATATACTGAAGTAAACAATGCAGTATATTTATGTTGATATTGATGGAGTTTTCTTTGGGGAGTCTAGAAAAACCTACAGCTTCTTCCTCCTAAAGGCAGGGAGATTTCTGATTCTCCTTCTCTAATCCTTTCCTCTGGCCAATGAAATAGCCTTGATGGGAATGGATGTGTGAACAAATCATAAATAATTTCCTGAAGGAGGGTTTATTTAACATCTTTGGAAAACCTGTGGTGGTTTTGAGTACAGATGGGTTTGTGCTGCAGAATACCAAAGATTAAAAACAATGGAAACATAAGGGCGAGAAAGGGAACATTGAAAACAAAGCATTTTGAGGCTGAAGGGAACATTTCAGTATAATAACTTACAGATATTTCCTCTGAACTCCATAACAAATAAGTCAGATAAGAATCTTAGTTCTCCGATTCATAATAGGTGCTAGCTCACTTAAGCTTTCCTTGGTTTTAGCAGGCTTCCTGTTGCTTTTAAATACCTTCCACTTGAATGAGGAACTAGAAACAATTGTCAATAACTATTCTAAACCTGTATATGGGCCAGTTTGTTTACAGTTTATTTAATGCCCTCTGGATTTTTCTCTTCTTTCTTCACCAAGAGTCCACTGGCTCGGTCAGCTGTTTGCTTTTTAAACACTCTTTAAATCTCAGCAAAGAACTCTTTTCAAACTAGCGAAGAAAAGCAGTATCGGTGGGGGGAAGGGGGTGTGTGTGATGATAGTCCCTACCTGTTTTGATCTGTTCTTAATCTTCCTTCTCCAGCTCCTTTTCTCTTCGTTGTCCCCTGAGTCCTGAAAACCATCCACTGCCTCCTTTAATCATGACTTAATAGATTGCTTTCTTAACTATCACCATCTGCAACTGAGAAGCATAATCATCTTCTTTGGTCATTACATCCTGACTTGGATTCTTAATTAAAACTGTATGGTGGTCTGTTGCAGAAGTATGACAATATTATTGTGTGCTGTTGTTTACATATGATTCATGTTCTAATCAGTTTGAGAGTTTAAAAAATGTTTATTATATACTTCATTATTTGTTGCGCTTCATTATTCACACTGGTGATCTGTAAGAGGTCTTTGTCCTGTCTTAGGAATCCATACCAGAAAGACTAACTTATTCAAAGTTACTATGTCCACACTGAAGTAGAATTACTGGATAATTTATTACAGGTTGAACAGCTTGTTGTAACTAAGAAAATTTAAAAATTACTTAATAAATTAAATGAGGAATGTCTGTGCAAACTCTCTTTGCATGTATGCCCCTAAAGATGAACAAGAGAGAGTTACAAATAGCAATAATGCAGAACTGTTCTTGTATTTGTCATATTCTTACACTTACAATTATTTTCTTTTTGATATATAATTCAGAGTCATTAGTAGAACAAAGTTTCTACCAAAGCTTAACAGCTTTTTGCACGCATAATTATTCAAAACATCTCTCCAGTACCACTGAGTAAATTAACATAATAATGTAACAGACCTGTAACCACAGAAGAATAAACAGGATATTAAGACAATTGTGGAATTATGTTCTTGGTGACTTAACAAAAAAAAATATGGTTTAACTTCCATATTTAGTAAGGACATCAGATGTGTTGGCTTATGACTTTTTAGTACGTAAGACTGCATATAATTTAATAATATCTTTTGAATACTTTTTCAGCTCGAGATGCTGATGAGAGGGAGAAGTGGATTCATGCTTTAGAGGACACCATTCTCCGCCATACACTCCAGCTTCAGGCAAGTTTTACTTTCACTTTTAACTTGTTTTTACTTTCTTTTTTTTGAAGCAATGAAATACAATGGCATGACTGCTAATATCAAACAAATCCTGTATAACACCTGGTCATTCTGCAGCCCATACAGTCAGATACAGTAAGACATTGGTACAGGTACCTGAGGTTAGGTTCAAGTCTTTCTGTTAATATTTTCTTGTCTTACTATCAGGAAAAGTCAGTATAAGACTTCCCTTTATTAACTCATATTTTTAATTGGTGGTTCCTGACTTATTGTTGTACATTTAGTGGTTTGGGTTTTGTTTGGTTGTGTTTTTTTAAACTAGGAGTTAGTCCTTTTTGGGTCAAGCCTGTTGTGTGCTTGTACACCACCTAATTTTGAAATTGAAATGAGACAGCAGCATTGAACCTCTTTCTCGATGACAAAAATGGTACATAGCTAATGTTTGAATCCACTGTGTAAGCTGGGTTTCGGTAGCTTTTCGGTTCTAAAAACCAATAATTGGTCTGAGGATGGTTCTTAGCACTAGTTATCTGAGATCAGTTTCTGGTGATATTCTAGATTTGGACATGTCTATAAGACTTGCTAAGCCTTTATCTTTGCTCTGGCAAGAAACCCTTAATGAAAGGGATTTTCTCATATTTGGTTTGCACCACGAAAGTATCTGATAACAGTGTAGAAACCTTGTAACAGGTTTTCACTATTTGTGTTGAATAAAGATTTGGTATGCTTTTGGAATACAGCAAGAGAATTAGGTCTTTTCACAGTTGAGACTGTGTGAAGATAAATTAAAATCCCTGATACCACAGAAAGAGAAGCTTATCAAGACTGATAGAGATGACATTTGCCCAATCTAAAGAATTAGAACAAGCCTGAATTTATCCCATCCAACTTCAGGTACTTGTGAAATCTCAGTCAATTTACCTTAATTTCCTGCTAAACAGCGGTTTTCAACCTTTTTTTACTTATAAAAGACCACTACAAATTTTCCAGTGAATAGCAGATCCCTGGATAAAAATTCAAGTTTGACAATCAGCTTTGTATCCCTAGAAACGCGTCACGGATATTTTAGAAGTAATCTCTCCATCTGGACACAGTAGCTGAACACAGACTGAAAAACTCTGCCCTGCACTGGATGTGAGGAGACAGAGATTATCTAGAGAGCACCATATGGATGTAGAAGGGCTGAGCTCCCTCCCAAGGCTTGCCTCGTTCGCCATCCTCAGCTTGGAGAAAGTGAATAGGTGAAAGTGAGCTGTCCTATTTAGGGTTTGAAATGAAACGAAATAAAAGTTGTTTTCTCCACCCGGGAGACTTTTTATGGCATGGAGATACAGCATACAGAAACGAAACACCAGAATATACCGTGGTTTTATTAAAATAAACATCTCCACGCTCTCTACAAATTGTGATTGTAGTTTTATTGGTAGATGTAGATTTTCAGGATTGTAGGTAATAACAGAACTGCTGCCTGTTATGTAACAGGTAAATGTTCCAAGAGTTTATCAAGTAAGGCAGACATATTTAGGTAAAAAAAAAGCCCAAGTTAATGATTTATCTAGTAACATTTGAAGGAACAATTAAGGATCTAGAACTGATTGCTAAGAACATATCCTCATCCCTCTTAGATAAGCGCACCACTGAGCGTAATACCTTGTGGGCCACTGTTCACCGTTCATTTTGAGGAACCCTCCCTGTGCCTGTCACTACCCTTTCTGTTTCAGAGGCCCTTATTTTTAGACCAGCTGGAATACCCTTCACTTACACCCTACTTAATGAACTGCCAAGGCTCACCGTCTTCCTTGACGTGAGCTGCTGAGCAGACAGCCGTTTCAGAAGGAAAGAGGGCCGCACCTCCTTGCAAAATACGTTTCTTTGACAAGTTAAGAAGGGTCTCAGCGACTGCTCTGCGGGCTCTCGTCCCTCGCCGGCGGGACGCGCTCGCTGCGGCCTGGGGGGCTCCGGGCGGGAGCGCGCCCGCGGGGCTAAGCCTCCTGCTGCTGAGGCCAGCCGTGCCTGTGAGGGAGTGACCCCGGAGCCGCCGCGGGGCTCCGCACAGCGGCTTTTTGTTGCCGTGACAGGACGCGCGGCTCTGAGGCCGCCAGCCTCCCCTCCCATCGGGGCCGCCATTTCCCGGCGGGAGGGGCGCGCCCCGCTCGCCCACCAATCGGCGGCCGCCTTATTCGTGATGCGGGCGGCGGGGCCCGGCCTTCCTTCCCCGCCCCTCTCCGCCCCGCCCCGCCGCTCCTCACGCCTCACCACACGGCGCGGAGGGATGGCCGGTGTGAGTACGGGGGAGGGAAGCGGGGCGGGGGGCAGTGTTGGGGCTGCCGGGTGCCGCCTCGCCCCACCCCGGCGGGCAGATCCCCTCCCCGCGGCGCCTCCTTGACTGGAAGCAGCGCGCTGCCCCCTCCCCGCGGCGGCCGGGGGGTCTGGCCCCTGCCCCGCCCGGGCGGCCGCCGGCGGGGGGGGGGGGGGGGCGTTGGGCAGCCCCCGGGAGCGGGGCCTGGGGCGCGGGAGGGCCGCCGGGGTTCGGGGCGCCCCGGGGGACGCGTTCAGCCCGTTACGGGAGCCGCTTTCAGCCTCTTGTGTACAGACACGCCTGGGCGCCCATTAGTATTTAAAACAAAACGCCACTTCGCGCACATGAAGTCCTTCGGCTTTCCTTTTTATTTGGGCAATAAAGTCAAATGAGTTCTTCGGGAGGATTATTGGCTCAGCGGGCGTGGATGGGTGTTTGTGGGCTGTAGCAGATTATTTTCTGTAACGGTATTTTCTTAGGTCCTTAGTTCATGTCGTAGACAGAAACATGGTTATCTGGCACATAAACATGCATCTGTTTTTGTCCAAAATGTCTTTTCAGAGTCTTTTTTTTCAGGTTTTTATGCTGCTTTCAATCTGCCCATTCAGGTGCCGGAGTGTTCCCGTTTGGAAAGACGGGCTTTGATTAAGTTTTCTCCCCAGTGTCAAGCACAGGTGTCCGTTAGACACGGGAAGGTGTACTGAAGCCTGGGTGGTCTGTGTGCTGTGTGAACCAAATCAGAAGGGATAAGGGATTAATGCCAGGTGGTGGAGAGGTGAAGTGATGTCTGGGTGTTCTGTAGTCTGATTAGGCTTGCTAATTTTGATTTTGCCTAAATGTTTTACTGTGTTGTCCTTCAGTCCTTAAAATGGAAGTGTTGTTGAAACACTTAAAAAGAGTTAAACACGCTTTCCCCTGCCCTGCAACAAACCTAAACTTGCAAGAATGAGCTACAGGCAAGGAACTGAGGAACAACTGAGTCATAAATATACAGAATGAGTAAAGGGACAGTAGCTGTCCAGAGGGCTGACAGTTAGTAATGTTGTATCCAAGTGAAAAAACAATAGGGAGGAAATGTTTCAGATACACTTGCAATTTAATTTTTCTGAATGTTGAAATTTTGAAACTGAAGTCTTTTGTTCTACTTGCTGTGGTTTTATATGTTCTATGTTAAAGTTATTACTAAAAATACACATAGTTCTAGTGTAGCTTTGTTGGAAACTTGAACAGTAGATGGTGCGATAGTATTTTTTTTGTTAGTGTTTTTTTAATTCTGAACATCTTCATAGTTCAAGTGGGAGCCACAGAAATACATTTCTCCAATCTTCACCTATTTAAGCTTCTCAGACAGCCACACTGATGGTACCTGCCTTCTCCAGAGGATACAAACCGGAAACAGCTTCTCTTTCAAGATTTTTAAACTTTAAGGGGTGGATTTTCAGAGGGTTTTATTGGAAGTACCTTTCTGAATCCACCAGTGTTTTCCCACTTGCCCCTCCCAAGATGTATTGTTGTGGCATTACCAAGTCAGTGGCTTTGCAGTGGCCTCATGTCAGTTGTCTCATGCCTGCAAGAGATAAAGGGAAGGGTGTGTATGGGGTGAAGGTATATGGTGACTTAGATTTCTTGTTTGTCTGGGCAGAGATAGGAGGGTGGTAAGTAATCTCAAATTTTCTTTTGTTCCTCAGCAGGATCTTACGTCAACCAGCAATCCCATTCAGACAGGAAGTGCTCCTGGTATTCTTGTTTAGTGTAAATGTCCTGCTTTCCTCCTCTGTCTTAGGTGGCATCTTAGTGCTACATCTACTTTTTGGCTCTGAAATGTGAAAACCCCTTGAAGATAATTAATGTCTTTTAGAACCACCGTAACTTTCTTCTTTGATCTGAATAAGTGCATGATCACTGTTAAAATATGAATCTACTGTAAAACCACCAGTAACTATACTCTTCTCATGCCTTACAGGAGTTCAGTAAAACACTGACTGAATTCTAAAATTTGAAATGGCTGAATGTGTGCCTGTATTCTGGTAGTGTTTAGGATCCCATCTGTAGGAGTCATGCTCACCCTGAGCCGGAGGGATGGGCTTTGCTTTTTGGTTTTTTTTTGGCCCCCCCCCCCTCCTGTTAGCTAAAGCTTTCACACTCATTCTTTCCTTAAATCCGGTGTCTTGAAATGTACTTTCCCTTCCTGTTGCTCTAGTGCTGCTAGAGCACCTTGGTAAGTGTCTTAGAGTGGCAACTAGAGAGGCTGCTGAGGATTGCATAAAAGACAACTATCAACTTGATTTAAAAAATAAAAATACCAAGCTGAAACTTGCGTATTCTACAAATCAGATGTCTTTTATGCTTCTTGAGTAGATAGGACAGTGATAATCCACATGAGAGTCTTTAAATACTTGCAGGCTACAGAGGTTTTTCTGCCCAAACTTAGGAAAAACCTTAAGGTGATGCCCCAAGCTATTTCAGCCTCTAAGTGGACCCAGTGTGGAGACAAAGGAACTGAAATTGCTGTCAATGCAAAGGTGGGCTGTTTCTTACCACATAAAAGTGAAAGGAATTAAAATAAAATATGAATGGCTCTGTAGCTTGAAACCTCCGTAATTTAAACAAGATGTTTGCTTCATAATTGGGTAATAGAAGGATAAGAAAACTGCATTTTAAGAAGCGTATCTGGGATGGTTGCTGTGAAGAGTGACAATGGTGGCTTAAATATTGAAGAGTTATACCGTGGCTTCACCAATAGAGTTGATACTGCTGCCTGAAGCAGTCCTGTCTTGCTTCTCCTAGGAAAAGGGAATAGGCAGTGCAGCAAGAATAGCTGAACTTGGAACCAGATTCGGAACTGGCCCAGATTAAAAACTACTTTTCCTGCTGCCCTCCCTTTCCGAGTTTAGTTTTAACCTGGATTAGTTTCCACATTGAGCTGATTTTATGGCAAGGTAAATGTTTATGCTGACTCGAAAGAGCAGAGTAAGGGTGACAATAAACAGGGGAACTGATTTGTTTCTTTTTCACTTATGCTGGTGTAAAGTGTGGAACCGTGTTGCTAGTAGTGGTTCGTTTGGTGTCATGTTAACCAGCATTTTTGATAACATTTCTAAAGGTGCAAGCAAAGTTTCATTCTATCTCTTATTCTTGTATGTTTCTCTTGATTATATTATATTGTTACTCGCTGGCTTTCCAATGCTGCATAAAACTAAGAACACATTCTTTTTGATTAAGACTATATCAATATGGATGTGTTTCAAGTGCTGGTGGAAGGGCATGGAGTTAACAGGTGTGCTGTCCTTTTTCAGAGTTTGCTAGCAAATTATGATAATGAACAAGCACGTTGACATAAAAAAATTACATAGGTAAAGGGATGGGACTCCAGGATATACTTAGTGTTTGTGAGGTTTCAGAATTCTAACATATGTTTTGACAGGATTTTACATCAGTATGTAAATACTTAGGTATTTTTTAACTCCTCCTATTTTCCTAGTTCTATAGCTACATGGTCTTTGCTAAGTATTTTGTGCTGTGCAAAGCAAAATTACTTTTTTTTTTAAATCATTTTTTTAATTATATTTTTTAAGGAACTGCAATATTCTGACTGTCTGGAAGGCTCATATGCCTTCCAGAACTCATACATCTGTTTTTAAACTCATTTTGAGACATTTACATTCTAAGCTTTAAATATTGCTTAAAAGTCTAGCAGACAAAAAAAAATATACAGCTTTGCCACAAATAAAAAGATAAGAAAGTGTCATTGTTTAGTGTCTTACTAGTTGATTTGGCATTTTTCTTCAGTTTTCTGTGTGGTGGTTCTTATAGGCATTGTCCCACTCTACAAAATCAAATATGCTGTAGGCAGGGGATATGTTTCTGTTGAGGTTTGCGTATGGAGGGAAAGCATTCTTATTCACTGCTTTAATTACCACAAGGTGGGTTTTTTTTGTTGTTGGATTTGGAATCCTAATGAGATGAAGAATATAGCATAAGTATCTTCAAAAAGGTAAGAAAGTCTGGTCTATGCAGCTTTCTCTTTTCCTTCACCAGTAAAGCTAATCTACAAGGACAGCTCATCAAGTCTTTGCTGTTGCCTCTGTCTATTTCTTTGTTTCCGTGCCTTTGTTACTGTTCTTTTTCCACAGAGGTCATTATTGTAATGCTTTTTTTTGAGAAATAAGTTTGAATTTTATTTTTCTGGTATGACTCTTCTAAGGATGATGCAGTCTTTTTGTCCCATCCTAGTTTGAAAGAACTGGTTTAAATTAGGCTGAAATTACTTCTTAGTGTGGACAAGTTTTGCATATAAATGCATTAGTGATGTGCATGACTTCTCATTTGGAGGACAAGGAAACAACACATAAACTCCCTTAGTGCTAGCAGTTCTGTAATGGAGATAAGGCTCCTAATACATTTTTTAAACTGGTTTATATGTTGTTGTTGCCCTCCTGTTCACCCCTTCCAAAAAAAGGGTTGTATCTGAAAAGAATAATTTTGCAGGATTCCTAGCAAAAGAGTTCTTTACTCAACCCCAGACCAGCATATAAACAGTTTCCCAGGATAACCATCCTGTCTGCTTGCTCCAAGTTACTGGATATCATGCAGATCACACTGGGAGACTGCTAATTGGGTAGGTCAGTGGACCCTGTTTTCTCCTTTCTACCTACAAATACTAGGATTGGCATGTGCCCTGTAGAGTCTAGCCTTTAAACCTTTGGTAGATTCTGAAGGGGACATCCCAGTAGTTGTGGGTGGTGACAAGAGATGAGGGAAAGAATGCTATGTTGCCCTTTTCTCTTTCTCTAGAGTTGTTGTTGATAGAGGTTTCTTTGTGTGGAGGAGTCAGATAACAAATGTATTGTTTTGGGAAGTGGTGGACAGACTAGAAGTTATATAAATTACTTGCTTCTGCAGCTATTTCATCTGGTAGTATAACTGCTAGTTCCTTAAAACCTGCATGAACACGGAGTAGTCGTTACTTGAGGGAAATAGTTTACTTACTGATAGATCTATTTATTCAGTGGAAAAACAGGTTATGTTACTCTGGATTGGTGCTGACAGTAAGAAATAGTGTATTACTGAAGATCTAAAATAGTCTGGATTCCTAGTCTTTTTTGTAATTTGAAGATACATATTTTCAGATTCACAGCATAATTTCAGCTGGAGAAGACCTCTGGAAGTCACCTGGTCCCAACCCCTTCTCACTGTGAGACCAACTTCTACGTTAGATCAGGTTGTCTAGAGTGAAATCTAGTTGAGTTTTGAACTCTGCCATCCAAGGATGGAGGTATCTACAGGCAACCTGTCAGTTTATGAAGGCGTGAGCAGCATATCATACAAGTTTCTCGTGGAAACCTGCTTGCTAGTTGAGATGTGCAGTTTACTAACTTAAATGTTTAACAAACTGTTAAATGCCATTCTATTGACTCTGCTCACCTGTTTCTTTTGAAGCTTCTGCTAAGTGGCAGGGGAGGGAAGAAAGAGGTGGGGTCCCCTTTTTTCTCCTACTGTGTGTTTGAGTGACCAGATAATTAATTAATAAGGATTTGTTACACAAATCTGCCCTTCTTATATCTGGTCTTTCTAAATTACTGCTGGGTTTGAAATATTGTTTGATTTTGTTGCTGTTTATACAGTGGCTTTTTCTGTGCTAATTCTAGTCTTGGTATTTTTAACTTTCCATTATCTTTTGAGTTTCAATCTGAAACTTATGTGAGCATTTACAGTCCTTAACGTAATCTCATATAACACAGGCTAGTAAATTTGCTCAGTAGGTTATTAAACTGTCTTTATACAAACCAGGAGCAATCTGGTGAAGTGCTACAGCCTTAAGTACCTGTGCTTTCCAAAATTATTTTCATGTTTCAACTCTGTGCTATGTCAGCTTGACGCTATACTTAGTCTTACGGTTTTCTCTTTACATGGATTGAAGTTTTAACTTTCTAATAAAACTTCTTAGGCCACAATTCTCACTCTGTGTTTGTTATGCCTGTCTGCTCAGTTGTAACACTACATGTTTTAATCAGCTTTTCCTTTAGTGCTAAGAGGCTGAAATTTAAAAATGGCATTTTATCTTTAGCTCATCACTAAAAATACCAGTCTTACATATTAGTAGTCATAGACTGATGACTGAAATAAAAATCAGCATTTTGATGCAGCATACAGATAACTTGCACCATAAACTATATTTCTGTGTGTGGTATCTTCAGCAGAAATTTTATGTATAGTTCATGCAGTTTTGGTATATGAAACCTGACCTCCAGAATTTTTTAACTGAGCACGCTAGACCATTTGCTGAAACAAATGTGTTGGCTGCTAGCTGTACAGAGAATTCTGTTTTCAACAAGGAAATATAATACTAATTTCATACGGTTTCGGTGTAATTTGAACTTGAGTAGTTTGAGGGACTGTCAAAAGTTTCTTGGTTGAGAGGATTCCACTTTCTGCCTATTAGTTTCTTTTTGGTAACTTGTTACGCTGGGTGTTCTTTGTTCTTTTGGTAACTTCTTGGCATAGTCAGAATGGTTGCTTGCTTCCCTTCTCCCTCCTCGTTTCAAAACACTGTTTCTAAATTTGTGCAGTGTGGACTGGCTAATACAGGGTGAAGTACCTTTTTTTTATGTTGGTTTACCAACTAATCTGTATGGATAGATTTACTCACATAGAAGTTGTCAAAATCTGGGTGTTAGTCTGTAGCACAGTTTAAGATTTGGCAAATGAATAAAGAATAGTGTCGTCTACAGTCAGTAGATGGCTGTATGTTTTTTGGTATGCGTGATACTGTGCACACAGCTTGTCAGGCATAAGAGCAAGTCATTCCTCTACTGCACACAAACCTTCATGCCTCTGAAGAGCCATCAGTAAAGCTCTTAATATGATGGCACATTATACAAAAATAAAATAAACTTCCCTGCATTTACAGAGCACACAATGTCAAAGAAAACATTATGCTAATATGGAATCTTGCAAATATATGGATTGCCTGTCTTCTCCCATACAAAATGTTTTTTAATCACTAGCTAATTTTTACACATTCAGACTCTTGAGATTCTTAGCAGCCAAAACAGCACAGCTGATAGTTTCCTAAGAGTTTGAAGTGAAGATGCCATACTTTAGATCAGTGTAAATACAGTTAAAAGTATTTAGGCTAGTAGAAAAGTGTTGTCACTTCTGTGATGTTCTCAGGATTATGTTTCTGTTATAACTGATGTTTGCTCCTTTATCCTTAATGGGTTTTTTTTTTCTTCCTATATGTTTAACTTGCATTGTGCAATTTTTATTTTTTCTAAGCAGGGAGTGCCTCAGTATTTGTTTTGCAGTTCCCTTTGCTTTCAAGGTGTTATGTAAATAAACCTTAAATGTGTTTACATAGCATATGTGTGTGAAGTCAGAAGTAATCAATTTCAAGAATCCTGTCTTTTCTTTCCTGTAGTTAAAGATGTGGTAACCCAGTGGGCGTTTGTTCAGGTCTTTAAATACATGGTTTATCAGTTTAAAGGTTGGGATTATGTTACATGCACAAGTGTGCTTTGAGCCTTACATTATTAAGAGAAACAAATTTGCAAGAGAGAAAATGCAAAAGTAATCATTCTTGCAGCAGTGGTACTTTGTCCTTGTTGTCATATGTGCAACGAAACATAAGAAATGAAGTACAGTGAGAAGAATACATATCATTAAAACTGTAGAGGATCTAGGGCAACCAGGAATAATAATTTTGAATTTTTTAGCTCAAAGGTAGGCCTATATTTAAGAAGAGATTTAGCACTCGTTAGTTCAGTTCTTTGCTAAGAAGTTGTGATTTGAGCTGTCTTTGTCTGAAGCGTGAAGAGTGCAGTCATGCGGTTGGGTGTGGGTTTGTTGTCTTTAACTGAAATGTTAGAATATGGAATTATGGATAGTCTTGAGGAAAAACTTTAATTCTGTTTTATATTTCCCAAAGAAACTTCAATTAGTGTAATTTAAGGGGATTTGTTCAATCGTAAGTAATGAAATACTCTGCTGTGTGATGATTATACCCCCACTGAAAATATGTGGCAATTTACTGTTACTGATTTAGCCGTAAATAGAAGACAAATGTGTTCAGCTGTGTGCTTGTGTTTGCATATGGCAGGATGAGAGGCAAGGCAACATTTTATCAGTCAGTTGGCAGGCAAAACCATATTTTTGTTATCCTTTCTCTTCCTCCTCTTAAATGCTAATTATATGTTTTGGTTTTTTTTAATTTATTTATATATAGGGTGTGGATTCAGGATTTGTTCCCAGCGTTCATGATTTTGACAAGAAACTTACTGAGGCTGATGCTTACTTACAGATCTTGATAGACCAACTGAAGGTATGGTAACTAACTGGTGTATTTAGCGTGTTGGGAGTCTGCTTGTCAGTGTGGAATTCAAGGTCTGATTGAACAAAAGCTCAGTGGAGGGAGGGAGTCATGTTTGATGCTTGGCACGTTCTGGTAAATGTGGGATGCAGGGAGAACTCATCTGGCTGAGCTGACTGTGAACTGGAGAAACCATACCGTTTTTTATATATGAAGTCTGATGATTGAATTTAATTTTTTTTCTCCCTAGCTTTGGGTGTTTTGTAAGTTCTAACTACTTCTGAAATAAAGAGATTTTTTACTAGAGGTTTAAAAATTAGAAGTTACAAGCTCAGGGCTGAAATAAGCTGAAAATGGCTCTCTCTTAGAATGGATTGTGGGACTGTTAAAATAGAATTAGAAAATTAGAGTAACTCAAAACAGATTTCATAGAATGGTTTACAATGGCTAAAGCATTCTTTTGTATTTATAGTTTCATGGAAGTGACAGATTATTTATTTAATTATGTTTTAAAATTAAACTTCATTGTATTGCTCATAGCATTTTAGAATTTATCTTGAGAAAATTTTGTCAAGTAATTGAAACTATCCACAACTGTAGTTACATGACTGTTGCAGTAGCAATAGACACTCTGCACTTTGTCCTTGAATGAAAACATTCTGTAGAAATCTTGTACAAACGTGGTTCTTTTACACTTTGTATGTGTATTTTAAGAGTAGGTGGGAAGGTGAGGAATGATAGGGTTGTATTTCTCAGTACTCACCTTATTGAGAAAAACAGTTTTTGCTGCTGGTTAGGACACTTTTTTCCCATGACTCAGCATGTTAAAATTGCTGTTAAGATGGCTTCAGTTCTGCTGGTTTGGATTTTTTTTTTTCCCCCCTGATACAATGGGCAAGTACTGCATGTGGGATGGGATATTCAGCAAAAATTCAGTTGCAGGGGAGGGTGGAGAGGGGGAAGAGCATACCAACAAAAATGGAGGTAGGCAAAAGAGATGCAAACAAAATTCAAAGCTGAGCTGCAAAGGCTTGATCAGGAGTTACCTTTGTCTCCTGCTCTGGACCAATCTAGCACACATCGCTAAAGGAAGGTATTTAAATCTTTACACCTTCTAACTGTTATTTCAGGCCAGCTTGGGGGGGGAGAGGGTATAGGAATTAATTAATAATGAAAGAAAAGTGAATTTTAGGAGGGACAGTAAGAATTTGCTTCAGTTTGCTTAGCTGCATCTCATAGTCCACTTTTAAGAACATAAATAGAACTTAATGCTGGGAAATCACTGTGTATCTTCCCAAAAAATGTGCTTACAGATCTTGTGTGATTTGAATCAGGTACCTGAATAACAAGGTACCTTGATGGGTCGATAAAGGTTGAGGCCGGTAAGCATATAGGTAAGCACTCTATATGCCCCAGAGGTCTTTGCTGAAATAAAAGAAAGGCGGTTAAAGTTCTGATGAGTGTCGCTTTTATTACTTAACCTCATGGGTTTTGTTCCGACCATGGTAAAATCATGCCAGGCTGAACTGTGGAGCTAGACAGGATCTGAGATTGGATCTCTTGCAGGATGGGATAATGTGGGGGAGATTAGTTACAAATTTGTTATATCACAAATGCTGTAAAGAAATATTGGGCAAAACCAGCTTTGGGTCATAATACCAGCATTGTGTAACTGAAGTACTTACTAAATGCTTTTGGCTTTAAAATTTTGGTGTTTCAGGCTGATTTTATATGAAAAAATAACACTTTGCAGTATTTTCACAAGTATCTCTTTCTTTTAGCTCTTTGATGAAAAACTCCAGAACTGCAAAGATGATGAACAGAGAAAAGCAAGTACATTTTGTCTTAAATATTGTTTATTTTGCCTAATCAGATGGATTTTGTGCATCAATTTTCTGTAGTCTATAGGAATCTACAGTTCAAATTCATCAAGTTGTCAAAACCAGTTAAAGCAGTTTGAATAGTAACATCATTTGTGTTGTGAATAGGTTGCAAACAAGAATTTTTAGTAATACTGGGTGTAATAACATTAAAAAAGGTTTCAGTATGTAGGAAATTATTACTCCTCTGTTACCCAACTATCAAAAGCATTTTTAACTTAAATGTGCTTTTTAAAAATCTTTAACAAAGATGAATGTTTAATGTTTGTAGGAGTCACAAAGCTATTCTGAAGGTAAAAAAAATACTAAGAATCACATACTTCACATAGTCAGTCTTCATCTTGTGTAGTTCTGTGACTAGCATACCACATGTTGGATGTCTGAGAATACCATAATTCATTCACCTTCGGTCAGGATGCCAAAAATGTAACTTGCTATGTGGGGAGGGCTACTTATTTAGTGAGGCTCTAATTCACTTAAGTGTTGTGTATTTTTTTTTTTGCATCCCCTCCTATTCCATTTCAAATTCAAGTTTGTATGTCAGAGTTCAATCGCTTTGTTCAAGACAGGCTAGCACAGACCCTTTGGTGGTGTGGGTTTGGCTTAAGTACCATGCTGGTTTTGTACGTTAATTTGTGTGGTATGGAGGAGGGATTTATCAATTCCTTATAAGGGGTTTATTGCTGAGGAGTTGCTTTTGTTTTCAGCAAATACGCTAATTTCAGTATCATAAAGTAGTGGTGTATTTCATCATAGTTCCCTCCCCCATCACACTTGTGAAAAATGAGCTGACCTTCTCTTGGTGTTCAGTTTCAGTTTTGAAAAGTTCATTCTTTCTGTGGTTAGTTTACTTTGTAACAATGGTTGTGTCCTTTCATGTGTCATCCACCGTGTTTGATATGTTATGTGGCATCTTAGGAACTTCACAAGTGATAAGTCTCTCTGGAGTTCTTTTGCATGTACAGGCTTTTAAAGTAACTTTGGAGTACAAATGTTCTCTGTGTAAGCATGTTTAATCTGTAGGCAGCTGACCAAGAGAGCAAGATCTAATGATTTTGTATTTCTCCATCGGTATGTCTTACTGGGAAGAGTTCTCCTTCAATTTTGACCTCCCTCCAGATGCTACTTTGCAGATCAGGCAGTACTTTCTTTTTTCCTGTGACAGTGCTTCTAATCCCTGGAGACTTTCCGCATGTTGTGCTGATTTTTCTTTATCTCTGCAAGGTATCTATGGAACAGGCAGATTGACTTTACAGAGAAAGCAGGAGGCTTGTTTAGAAGAGGTCAGCTTCCTCTGGTTTTAAATCTTGATGAGGGTTGCTATTACTATAGATTCCATTTATTCTCTCTTAAAAATGAAAAGACTTGGCAAAGCACTTTTTTGATTCTGTCTCTTCCTGTACTAAAGCAGCTAAGAGGTTTTTTTGACACTGCATTTAGCAGTTTTCCTATTTGTTTATGAAGGTATGGTTCAGCTATCAGACTGAGCTGAGTGTAACCTGCAGCATACTTCCATCCAACCCACGGTTTTTCCCTCTGAGGAAACAAGATTTGGTAATTTTGTGGTGTGTGTTTCCCAGCTAGCTGAGTGCTGTTTTCTTTAACTGTTTATGGTTTTTAAAACATGAGCTATTATTTGTGTAAGTGTAGAGAGCATTGGACGAGCTGGTTTTTAGTTACAGAATACTTGGGTTTTGGAGATAATGGTGTAGGGTATAGGTGTGCCGAGATGCTTCAAGATCTCTTGGATACCTTCTTTGAGACTGCTAATCTGTTGAACTTGGAAGAAGACAGTGCAGATGTAGATGATTTATTTTGAAGGCTGAGAAACACTATGATTACCATTGATTCTCTGTGTCATATTAATACTCCTGGCAGAAGTACAGTGAACATTGTATTGTGGCATTGTACTGTCTTGCAAATGCTATAGCAGTGCTGCTGGTTTTGCTGAATCTACTGATGGAGTCCAGTATTTATATCCAATTACGTAGGAAGTAAAGGAAGGTGTGTGACCTGAGGGTACTGCTGTTTCAAGGTGAAGTCAAGATGGGACCTTGCTTTCGTAAAGTGTTACCAGTGTTACTGGTGAGAACTCAAGCTTTTCTGTTTGTTTTGTGAAACTTGACCCCACATATCGGGGAGAATAAAACTGTAAGCATTCAAAAACATCAGAACAGCAGAGATGTGTATATATGGCAGGCTAGAACAAAGCTGACATTACTTAACAAGATTTTGGAGGGAAGTGTATCCTGCTTATGCTGTTTGGTTCACCACAAGTGCTTTTTGTGAAGTAAACCCAAGACTGAGCACACAGATTCAGGTCGCACCTTACCAATTCTGACTACAAGTCAGCTACTCCCATGTGCTTCTGCTGCCTGTCTCTGTGGGATGAGCTGATTCCTCTGTAGTCACATGATTGTTGAATGAGACAAAAAACATGTTCAATGAAACAAAATTAGCTTACTATTGGATCACCAGTGGCTTTGTAAAAAATCAGATGTCAAGGAGGTGCAACAAGCAGCCAGTAGATGGAGTAGTTTCAGTAGCAGCTTGCAGTTTGATTAGATTAGATGTAGCACGTGACTGCATTCTGCAAATGTAAGTCTACAGGAAATTGATTCTTCATTTGAAAATATGTGTATTCATTACCTAAAACTAGGGAAACTGTCTTACTAAAATTTTATCTTCGTCAGTTTTCAAAGAGTAGGGATGTTGAGGAGAGAAAACTGTGATAACTTTTAGTAGTGATTTATATTCCTTGATACTATTTTTATTAGTAATGCTTTTTATCTTCAACATCCCTCTTTTTACCTGCTTATGATTTTATTTATGATTTTGTATTTTCTAAATTGTCTATATTGCTTTAATGCAAGTTAAAACTAAAGATAATAAGAATAAAGTTGCAAGGTTTGTAGCAGCGTGTATACATAGCAGTGTAGTCCTGTACAATTGGAGAGATAAAAGCATTTTCCTTACTTCTTCTCCAAACCGGCCACTCTTGTAAGCATGCCAGTTTTGTTGCTACTGATTGTCCACTTGTTTTTCTTTCCCCAGTGTCATGTCCATAGTATGTTTGTATAAGATCTTACAGGGGGAGAGTTCACAAACTGTATTTTATACCTGCTTACGTCACCATTCTAGAATAACATTGCTTATGAAAATCCAGGGACTTTGATATCAGTGATTAGCCCTAAAGAACAGGGCCAGTGCTTTTTAGAAGGGTCTTGTCAGGGATTGAGTCAGTCTGATTTGCCTGCGTTATTCTCATAGTTTTGTGTACGTATGAAGATGATGGTATTCCAGTTCAGCATGCTGTATTCTTGCAAGGTAGCCGTGCAGCACAAATCTGAAAAAAACTGAGTTAATGTGTACTGTTACTACTTAAGTTGACCAGCTCACAGAGGACGCATTTCCATAGAGGAAAAAATAATGATTGTATGATTTGTGGAAACTGGGTGTCCTGAGGTTTCTCCCATCTCAGATCTTCTGTGTGCCATCTTGGACAAATTAGCCTTTTGTCTGTACCTGTGTGTAAGAGTAACAGTGTCTTAAGCCTATTGTTTGGAAAATTACAAATGGGTAGAGGGAAAACAGTGTGATTGAATTACATTGTATGGCCTGACATTGCTTTCAGATTTTTGACAAAGACAGTATCAGTGAAGAGAATGAGGTATCAGTTTAGTTGGTGTGTAAATACTCTATAACATGTTGGGGGAAAAAACAGGTAAGGAATAATCAAAACTGCTGACAGCTGCCTACAGTTGGCTATAAAGCCTTGAGACTGAATTATTTATTTCAGCTGCATAATCGCCAATTTGGCAAGATCTGTATGTTTGGGTACATTGCCTAGTTTCTTTTGGTACTAAAAGACTCAAAACTTCACTGCTGTCGTATTTAAAATGCTCTTTTCAATATGTCTTGATGAAGTTTGGACTGGAAGTATAGTAGAGACATGAAAAACAAACAAAAGCAAAACAAAGGAACTTTTAGCTGTTGTTGTATTTCTCTGCTAGCAGCAGAAGTACATATAACACTGTGATACAGCATCCCTGATATGCTGTTTCCTAGATCAGCATGGTCCAGTCTTTCCAGTGGAAAAGGCAGAGGCTGGGTGCTGTTTGTCCACCTCTTGCCAATTAACAATTAAGAAAATGCGTAGCATCTTTATGAATAGTATATAGGACAGGGTATAACTGAAAAAATTTTGCCCGGGTATTGGCTGGGAAGTTGTCACTGCATTTATTTTCTTTTTAGTCTGCAAGCTGAGACTATTAATTCCTGTAGATTTATAGATGCGTGTTACTCTTACGGTGTAGAATTTGGCTTGCAATGTTGTGTGGGGAAAAAGTTCCTTTACACACTTTGATTGTTCAAGAATCAAAAAGATTGTGACTCAAGACATGAGACGCTCATATTAATAAAAAAGAGGTACTGTAATTGAGTTAGTAGAGGTTCAGTGCTGAGTCCAATGTAGTAATTTTGCTTTCTGCAGACAGACCCAAGGATGTCAACAGGATGCTTATGCTTCTTAGATAGGTCATACTTATGTGTAAAATGGCATGTAGACACCTTTTGCATGCGTGAAGTGCAATTCTACGCAGGAAATCTTCATGAACCGGTGTTTCTAGATAAAATTAAGTAGGCAGATTTCCAGATGCACTGTTACTGGAGGCTTAAAAAGAGCAAGAACGTGTGCACTGTTATTTTTGGGGATTTAAAAAAAAACACACCAATAAACTGTGTGTAACTGCATATGTTTGTTATAGTTGAATTATGGTTATATCAAGTAATATTGATCCTTGAAATGTGCCACCGTTCAGAATACTATATAAGGATATAAAACGTGCACTTAGACTTAATCTTCATACTGTATTTTGGTTTTGTTGATCCTATGCAAAGCTGACATGATGTAGACTTTGATGGGTAAATATGTATAATGTCACTGCTCAGAAATTCCTAATTTTGTCATCTTTAAGCTTTAACTGTCAGCTTGACTTCTATCTTGTCAATTACAAAATGAAAATTGTGTCTATATACAGAAATAGTCTCCAGCATGTTGGTCGCTTTTATTCCCTCCCCCACTTTAAGATTAAAATGTGGTGTTTGTACAGTATTTAGGTCAAACTAGATGCTGGAAATTCTGTCTCTAACCACACTGTTTTGATTTTTCTTTTACAGAAAATTGAAAGTCTCAAAGAAACAACCAGTGTAAGTGTCTTTAATTGTCATCTCTATTATGTATAGATTCTGAAATTCACCTTATTTTCTTGGATAAGTTCTTGGGGCTTTTTACAGAAAAGGAGGAATCCATATTAGGTTCAACAGTGTGATGGCAGAGGCAGCCTGATTCTGGTGCTGTATTCGGATTTTTGTCTAGCACTTTCGAGTCATAAAATCATAGGATAATTAAGGTTGGAAGGAACCTCTGAAGGTCTGTAGTGGTGCTCAGGGCACCATCAGCTGGAGCAGGTTGCCCAGGACCAAACATAGTTGGGGTTTGAGTATTAACTCCATGGATGGAGGCTCTACAACCTCTCTGGGCAACTTGTTCCGGTGTTTGATCGTTCCTGGAGTAAATTGTTTTCTTGTGTTTAAGGTGAATTTCCTGTATTTCAATGTGTCCATTGCCTGTTGTCCTGTAGCTGGGCACCACTGAGAAGAGTCTGGCTCTGTCATCTTTACACTCTGCCATCCCAGACAGATACTGATGCCCATTGACAAGGTCTCTCCTGAGCCTTTTCTTGTCCAGATTAATCAAGCCCAGCTTTCTCACCCTTTCTTCAGCTGGCAGTTAATCTGCTTGCAGTGCTCTGAAAGTTTGAAGCTGACCTCCATTTCACCCTGCAACGTGTGTTTTATGTGGCTTTTGGAAACTTCAGTTTTCTACTGCTGTGCTCTTGTCTCTGTGGAGAAAAAAAAAACGGGGGGAAGGGAAAGTAGGCGTTCTACAGAAGTGAGTGTCCATTTAGTTCTTGCCCAATATTTTAGTTAATATTCTGTGTAACTAATAAAAATACTTGTAAATACAAAATATTGTAATATAGTAATAGAAGTTTTCTCCCCCCCCCCCCCCTTATTTTTGTTTTCCTAGAGCATGGTAGAATCAATAAAACACTGCATTGTGTTGCTACAGATTGCTAAAGTAAGTACAATGTAAACTACTTTGCATTTTAGTAATACAGCATTACTCTGAAAAAAAATTGAAATCTAAAAGTGCCTTCTATATGATCCAGGAAATAGAGATACACGTGTGTGTGTGTATATGTATAAATACATGTATATATGAAAGGTATAAGATGATTTATTTTGTTTTGATAAAATTTCTTTGATATTAATTAATACTATTAATTGATACTATTTTAATGAAGTTTCTGAAGTACTGAGTTCCGTAGCACAGTCCTGTTAATGTTTGTGGTAACAGTTGTGTTGATGACATAGCTTTTCTTTTGAGATAAACTTTGTTTTGCAGAGTTTGCTATTAAATAAGAACTTAAAACATAAGGGTGACGGAATAGTAACTTCAACAAAACTCCTCTTTCTGCTTAAGAATGTGACTAACAAATAGAAAAGGGGAAAATTCTGATGTTAATCTAAACCGGTTTGGCAAGGCTTTGCATAGGTCTGAAGTTCAGGATGATGTTGGAACTTATTGAAGTAAGAATTGTATTATTTGAGAATGCAGTATGGGTAATGCACTTTTCATTTAAATGTTTTTTTACTTTTTAAAATTTAGTGAGATTTGGATTTACTTTTCTTTGTCAAGTCAGGCTTTCACATACTGTACTTAGAATATGTTAATTACGAGCTGCTGATTTATATCTTGTGACCAACGATGAAAGAAGTCAGTGTTTTGTGAAGAAACTAATTTATGGTATGTTCAGAATTAAAGGCTGAATTCAATCAGAACACATTTTGATTTATTCAGAAATAGGCATAGTCACTTCAATTATTTTTTTTTTTTTGTAGTTTTCAAGTGCATTGCTGCTGTTTGTCTTCATTCTAGATGCCAGATATATTGTGGATAATTTTGAGGCCAGTGAAAATTGAAGTATCTAGAACATTGCAGGATCTGCAGTTGCTCACTAAAAGGATCAGTGCATAATTTACAAAATGCAAATTTCATTATCAGTAGCTTAAAAATTCTGTAGAAAAGGTTTGTTAGTTAACAGGTTTCTGCAAAACAAAAAGTATTTTGCTAGTAGTAGGGTACGTAGAAATAGTTCTGTGCCACATGTATCTAGAGCTAGAACAGTCTTTATTTATAAGGACATGCAGTGATGCTATTTGAGTCCTTCACTGTAGTGATAGCAAGATAAGCCTTGTCAGTACTTAATGATTTGCTGTTATTTAGTACTGGCTATATTTAGAATTGTTTTAGTACAGTGAAACCAGTAGACTATATGTCATTCTGAGGGTTTGGTGGAGTCAGTTACAGACAGATTAGATGGTAGTATGGTAGTATGTTAGTTTTCTTATACAGCTGTATGTGACTTGCTGTATTAAGGTAGCTGTTGGAGAAACTGTGCAACAAATGACATGCTCATTTTTTGTTAATCACTATATAAATGTATTTAATAGTTGTTCTTTTTGCAGAGGTTTAATTCCTATGAAATTTTGCTCTTTTCTTAAAAAGCTCCGCTATGTAATTAGCAAATCTGAGAAAGAATTATCATTTGCTTCTCAGGTTCTTGATCAAAGCTGGGTAGTAGGTGGCTGAGTTAGCTTGCTTGTTTCTGTTGAATATCAAATTCTATTTCTGCTGTGGGTAGGTTTATTGGGAGAAAGACAAAAGTGATTGCTTATCTTGCACTGATGCTAGAGGTATGTTGAAGTTGGTTAGGTGGTTTGCTGATAATGGACAAAACTGAATTTGTAGCAGCAGATGTAGTTGTTTTTTATTAGGTTCAGTGCTTTACTGCTCCAACTACCATAGAAGCATAAAGGTAGGTAGAGTTTGGGTTCCCCAGAGACGCTAAGACTTTTGCTGTTACATTAAATCAGACCTTGAAGTCCTCCTTTCAGTACCGGTAAATATTAACCAGTGTATATAGATGAGCTTATCCATTGAGGAGTGGGATTCTTTTGGTTTTTTGCTAAACCATATCTAAAGCTGTTGTAGAGCTATTGAAGATAATGTGGTTTATGCACAGCTAATTGGAAGATGTTGATCCACATAAAGTGAAAAATACCCTCTGTAAATCTTCCCACTATTTCAATAACCTTTATTCTGCTTCATCTCTTCATCTTCCGCTTTCGTGCTCGCTCTCTTAGGCAAATATATTTGTTGACTACATGGCAATTCTGTTTGACACTCTCACCCCTCACTCCCTTTTCTATAAACTGTGTTGGTATCCTGGTGTCCTACTGCTGTAGGAAATCAAGAATACGAGGGGGGGGGTGCCCTTTTTTTTTTTTTTTACAGTTCTCTAAGTTATGTGTGTATGAAGCATTATATATGTAAAAATGCATTGTGTCTGACTGATAGCTTTCTGTTCTCCAGTGTAGAACCTTTTAAGATTCTGCAAGTTTTTTTCCCAAAGCTGTAAGGCAAGTATGGCTGCTGACTTACTGCTGAAAATAAATCATATTAACACCACCCCTGCGCTCCGTTTTGACTTCTGCAGTGCCTTTCTCATTAGGAGACAGACTTCACAATTAGCTTCTGGTTGTTTGTTATCATTTCTCTGTATACTCAGAAAATCTCCCTATTTTAAACACACAACCATTTATTATTTGGATGATTTTGGTACATTGAGGCAAATGTGGTTTTTTGGTGTTCTGGTTTGTTTTTTATTAATTGTGTGTTAAGTTGAGGTGTTTCATGAACTTTTAAAAGAACAGCCTGCTTAGGGCGTGGACAGTTAAATTTTCATTAAACTTACTGGTAAATCTAGAGTGTAATGATGGCACTTGTACTTGACGTGACCCAAAGCATTTCCAAAATAATGAAGTAAATACCAGCTAAACAAGAATATGTTAAAATACATACATCACTTATCAAAAAGCAATAAAAAAACCCTAAGTGGGATGGATAGGCAGCGCATTTGGCTTGGGTTGACCCCTTTGTGTGTATGGCAGTTGAAGATGTCCAGCTTTGATGTGGGTGTTGTAAAACACATGTAATGGTCTGTCGGTGATTTGGTAAACTACAGTCTTAGAAATATATATGTTTTATGAAGTATCTTTTATATTTTAGATACTTATTTTTGCATCTTTGCCTTTTCTTTTTCACTCCATCACTTCTGGTTGGTCTTGCCTGCCTAGTTTTGTGGCGTTTCTGCCTTCCTTACCTCATCCGTGTGCCATGTTGTTGATGGTGCATTAGATAGAATAGCCAGCTTCAGTAAAAATGCAGCATCTTTGTGATTTATAGGTCTTAGAGATGATAGCACAATATGGAAATTTTGTATGTTGGGGAAAAAAGATAATATTTGGACTTCAGTGTTACTCTTTCTTCTTCATAAGTTTGCAGCCCGATGGAACTCGTTGCCCTCAGTGGTGTTTTTGTCATGGAAAGCCTTGCTTAAGAAACGTTAACTAGCAGACATGAAATTTGAGCAGCATATTGTCAACTATGTAAGCTAGGGAAAAATGTATAAAGTATCAAAATACAAGTATGTATGTGCCAACCTAATACTATTTACAGCTTTTTTTTCCCTCTTAACTTTTAACAACTGGAAATCTGGGGGAGTACTCTGCAGACAAGTCGTAAGGTTTACACTGAATCAAAGTTATGGATTGATATACTGGCTAATACGAGCTTTGCAGCGGAAGTGATTTGGCTTAGTGTTCTGTAAAATTTATACTTTTGCTGGTACAGTGTTTAAACTATACTAACTGTAGATTGGCATTACCTTGTCTGTTGCTAGTGTCATTTCCCCTGATGACTGTTTTATTCCATGCATTGCCTGCTCTTTCACATATGCTTCTAGGCAAAAAAAACCCAAACTCCTAGATTGTAAATAATCTAAAAACATTTTAAAATCTAGTGGATACCAAAAAGCAGAAGTTAAAAATGTTTAGCTTTATAAAGGCACTTCTGCCTTTCAAAAGCAAAAAATACTTTTGAAAATTTGACCTCTAAAGTTAATCGCAGTCCTTCAGAAACTGAGAACTTCATGTCCTTCAGTTTTCAGGGACTCACTGGTGCTGCAGACCATGTTTTGGGATGTTCCTAGCTATTTGGGAAGAACCTACATTTTAAAGAGTAACAGTATTCTGCAGGGTAGAAAGGATATTTTAGAATTTGTTCAAAGTTGTGTGGACAGATCCTTGGAAACCACTGATGTTAAGAGGTGCGGTCCCTATGTATAGAATTGTAACTTCTAAGTTTAGTTACTGTATCACATGATGAGGAACATTTTATGGCTGAAAATGTAAACATTCCTGAGAGAAACTTGCTGTTCTCGCTTAACACACAACTGATAAGTCATACAAGATTGTTGATATTTTTAACATTTTTTCCTTAAGGACCAAAATAATGAGGAGAAGCACGCAGATGGACTTATAGTAAGTTTACATCTAATCTTTATCTCCCTTTATTTCTGCAGAACATGTGAACAGAGACCTGAATTTCCACTCACTTTGCCACATGCTTCTTCCTTTCTCTAATTTACTGCTTCAAGTGTCTTGTTAAAATTACTGTTGAGTCATTAGCTTCTGAGGTTGGCTAACACCCTTGCCTTTAGAAGATCAGTTATTAGTTTTATGCTCAGTGTCTTACATGGCAGTGTTATGACTGAACACTTAGATAACAATGTGAACAGACAAAAGGCAAATTACTGGGATAGAAATGGTTTTGTGTTCCATCTAAAGTATCTTTACGTATGAAATAGATCAGCTATCCTTGTGCTTCAAGTAGTTTGTCTTTTCTACAGTGCTACTCGTTTGATGCAAAGTTGTATTGTGTCTAAGCAATGTTTCTTTTTTAATAGAACTTCTGCATTTTTCATGTAACTTCTGTCATCTTTGGTTTCGGTCATGTGTGACTTCTTTCTTCTCTTTTTGTCACTTGAGTACATTTCAGATACTTTTAATAGGAGATTGGTTTCTGTAAAACGTAACTCTAAAAATCAGTGTGTTTTCATTACAGCTGACAATAGTTCCCAAGCTTTATTTGTCTTTCTATTATATACAGCTATAGCAGTATGATTTTCTGGTATGAACTTTGGAGTAAAGGTGCACATACAGATTTTGGTTTCGTGCTTATCATAAATAAGATAAATTATTACCCTGTTGGATAGTCCCATAATTCAGGTCTTAGTGTAATGGAGTAGGTTCTGTTACGTGCCCTGGAAAGCAGAGGTTACGCAGCTAGACACTGCCACAGGCAGAGGTGGTATGCACATTAGATCTTCAACTCAGAAATTTCATATCGCTATTACAGCTTACGACTATAGTCTGAGTTTGATTAGCCGCTATCCTAATTATCTGTGGGCTGGCTTGTACTGGGGAGGAAAAAAAAAATGATTTCTGTAACAATATAGTAACTAATGCATCAGTGATTGTGAAGACTGAAATTTTGTTGCTGTTGAGGTCAATGTAAGCTTGGGCTGAAGGTCAGGATTTCACTTTAAAATCCTGCAGGAATACCATCAATGTTTGATACAGTGTTGTTTCTGTGTGGTTGTTTTTAGGTTCCTGAGCTCAGAGTAGGAAACTTTCAGGCCTGCCTTCATCTGTTTCTAACCCACAAAGGCACACCCCAAAATACCTAACAAGAAGCTCCAGTTCATGTTGCAGTATGGAGAATTGTTTTGAGGATAAGGTTGCAATCCTGCATACGAAGTTAAAATTACATATTTTTTTTTCTTTATCGCAGCAGTGTTCTGTATCACATACATTATTAGCTTCCCTAAAGCCCAGGGGAGTTACAGAGGATGCTGTTGCTGTCTCTGTCATAGGACCCATCTTGATTTTTAAGTTGATTTTTAACTCTGAAAAATGGAGTCATGATTTTAAACTGTGAAATACATGGGACAGGGATATACTATGCACAAGCGGTTGAAGTAATGTATAAGGAACGTTGATTTTATGTTGGAATACAGTGGAGTAACAATACTGGGTTATTTATTTCTATTCTAGTTAGTAACACCAACGAAAATGTAGAAAGCATTTTTTTATCCCTTTGTTTTTAAACTGGAGATTTTTTTTTAAGATAAACAGGGAATAATAGTTTTGTTTTCTGTTAAATAAATCCTGTGCTATAAAAAAGTACAATCTTTGCTGCTTCACTGATTTTTAATGTAGGATAAAGTTCAGAATTATAGTTAACCAGGAAAGGAGGCAAGGAAGAAGTCTTCCTTTTGTAGGAAAATGGGAGGAGGTAGGTTAAAATGACCCTGTTTCCCTCAGTCTGGAGGCAAGTAGAAATTAATAGACTAAAAGGAAGGAAGAACAGCTGGAGACTCTTCTGTTTTAAATATTGATCTAAAGAGATGATAGGAATAGTCATACTGACTAAATTTAAAGGCAAAGCTCATCTACCATTTTTACAAGAACTTTTTTTAAAGTAGAACAAGGTATTGTATGACTCTCCCGTGCTTGATATTCTTCAACTTCAGCACAGTAGCAAGATTCCCTAGCAAATTGAGGCAAAGATTTTCACAGTTCTGACATAGATCAATGGCTTTAAATTACAAGTTGTTTGGAAAGGGGTTTTATGTGCCTTTTTTCCATTTAACCCAGAACAATGTAGAAGTTCTGGGGTTTGTGTGTAAACATATATAGCAAACAATGCTTAGATAATAACTAAATTATAAGCCAGTGAAGCAAGGCAAAAGCATGCTAGTTTGGATTAAAAGACATTGTAATTGCAATTCCCAAGGGGCTTGTTGTATAAAAGCCAAGAACATACTGAAGTCAGTGACTTTGAGTGTTGAGTTGAATTGGTGCTTACTTTTCAAAGTGCCCATGTTCATAAGTAGATTGAAATGTCCTCTACTGGAGACACACTGAAAACTGTCAGCTTGCATTGGGAAGCATTTTGGCAGTAAAGCCACTTCATGGCTGTGAGCATGCTGATGATTCTTGTTTTAATTTATGGGTTGATTTACTATGGTCTGGATAAATCAATTAATTAAAAAAAAAGTTTTAAAAATACATATTACCTGTCCTAATTTTTGCCAGATAACTTGCATTTAACTTTCACTCTTTGCATGCGTTATTTTTTTAATGGATATTGGAAGGAATACCAGAAGAGAACTGGAAATAAGAATTCTTTATAGGACAATCCAAATCTCTAGCAAATTCAGTGTAGTGTAAAATCTGTGCGAGGAATTAAGGTATTACCACTTTGAAAGTATTTCTCATGTCCTCAACTGTCAATTTGTGTTTTACTTTCACTCTCAGGAATTTGCTGTCTTGCATTTGGGCATTTCTTGTGCTCATGATGTTCTTGCTATCTATACTTTATTTGTGTTGGGGTTTTTTTTTGTATTGAGGAAAAAATGTGCTTTTCCTCCTTTTGTCTCAGAGCACTATAAACCCGGTTGACGCAGTATATCAGCCCAGTCCTTTGGAACAGTCCGTGATCAGCACAATGCCTTCCCAAGCGGTTATACCTCCAGGTATGGTGTACAAAAAGAACCTCAGCAGAAATACGAGCCGAGCAGGGCGCAACTGCAGTCTGGATGGAGGGACTGCATAATGGTGGATAGTTCTGGGGTCACGTAGGCAGTACCAGTGCACACTCGCTGCAGTGGTGCAAAGGCAGAGAAAGGAGTGGGAGGCACGGGGCTTCCTCAGCCATCAGGTCTGTCTGCCTCTAGTTCTGTGGATAAGCTGGTATATTTCACTTGTTCTAAGTTATTGGCTTACATTTCTAATATACTTTCATAAAATAAATGAAACTATAACTTTCAGAAAAGTGCTTTCTAGCTAAATAATGGCAATTTTTTAAATGCCGTCCTTCCTTAACAAAAAGGAGCTAGCTGATAACAATGGCAGAAACATGTTTTTCTGTCTGAATGGCTTTTCTATAAAACATTTAATTTTTGAAGGTGAGGTGAAATATGTGGAATCTCTTTCCCAAGAAAACTACAATTCTCATATTTAAATGTGAATTTTGGGTTTAATTTATAAAAATATCCCCTAGAACCTGCTCAGTTGTGCAAGTCGGAGCAGCGACCTTCCTCTTTGCCAGTGGGACCTGTGGTAGCATCACTTGGAAATCAGACTCCAACACCAAATAGTACAGGTATGGTTCTGTTTAATTGTCTTACTGAAGTACAGGAAACAAAACCTGAATATATACTGCCTGTAACCTAATGTAATTAGCTATTAAGAAAACAATGTATTGGCCTACACCTTGCTTCTAATCAACACGTTTCAGTGTTGTGTTAAAATCCATTATTGTGCTCTCCCTCCCCCCACCCCCCGCCCTGCAACTTTGTACTTGGTTTCTTCTCCACATCATTGCAATCTTGTAGTAATCAGCACAAGAACTTTGCGTTCATACATAATGTGTGGCCTGTCGGGTTTTTAATTCATTGATTCCCTCCTCTCTCCTTTAAATAATAGCATTCTTTGGGCTTTTTGTAACTACAATAGATGTTTTGAAGCAAAAATTGCTATTATATACATAAAGTTGCTGTAATTATCTGTTTAGAAGTCCTATGATATTTTGTTTGTGGTTTTTTTTAAAACCATAGCTACTTACTTAGCATATTTTTTTGTCTGTGTTGATCAGTTCTATTGATTATATTGTCCAGTCATGCTAAACTCTCTCAGTTCCTTCCCAAGTTTTTTTCTAAGCTTGTGTGTAACTGATGTGTTGTTACTTTATTACTACCGTTCCTTCCCAGAACACTAATACCTGTGTTAACCAGCGTTTGTCCCAATGTGAAAAATGAGGGAAACCACTGCTGGCTTTTTCTCCTGCCAGGAAGTTCCTTTTCTTAGTCTTGTTCTATGCGTCTCATGTTCTAGTTAGTTTCTGGTGATTGTTGTCTGTGTAAGTACCTAAGTTTGCTTAATAACCTCTGCTGCGGCATCGGCTTCCACGAAAGGTCTGTGTCGGTGTTAACCTGGTTTGTCTTTATTGCGGTGGCTCTTTTGAAGGACAGCAAGTAAGTGTTGAGACAGGATTCATGTAATCCATTTTAGAAACTGGATTCATTAGATTTTGTCACAAGTATGTTTTGTGGAATTGGAAATAAATTGGAAAAAGATGTTTTAGGTAAGTAGAACACGAGTGAAAACTGGCTGGACTGCCAGGCCTGAGGCTTGCGATCAGCTGTGTGAGGTCCAAATGGCAACCAGGTGGCTACTGGTGTTTCTCAGGGGTTGATACTGGGTCCGATACTGGTTAACATCTCTGATAACCCGGACATGGAGCTTGCCGAATTGAGAACAGTGGGTAGGACAGGGCTGCCATGCAGGAGGGCTGTGACCGGCTGGGGAAGCAGGCTGCCAGAAACCTCGTGAAATTTGATGAAGGCAAATGCAAGGTCCTCTGCTCAGCTAGGATGGGCATAGCCCTCAGCCTGCCCTCAGCATGGTGTGCGCTGCAGCCTGGCTGAAGAGGAGCCAGGGGTCCTGGTGAGCGACAAGCAGAACGTGAGTCAGCAGCCTGTCCTTGTGGTGGCAAAGGTTTTGCTGCATACTGGGCTGGACTAGTGAGGGGGTAAGGAGCAGATGAAGAGAATTGATTGTCCTCTCTTTCTGGGATCTGTGAGACCATGTCTTGAGTACTATGTATAGTTTTGGGTTCCACACTACAAAGACGTGGACCACCAAGACTGGGAAGCTGAGGCCCGTGATGTACTTAGAGACTGACAGAACTGGATTTGTTCAGCCTTAGGAAAATCAAGCTAAAGAGGGATGTAGCTGCTGTCTTCTGCCGACTTTTGGGAGGGTATAAAGAAGGTAGAACTGGGCTCCTCTTGAAGATGCACAGCAAAAGGATGAGGCAATCTGTTGTAAGAAAAGAAATTCCAAGTAGGTATTAGAAAATGTTTGGTTTTATAATGAGGTGGTTCCAACTTTGGAATAGGTTCCCCAAAAAGATTGTGGATTCTTCATCTTGAGAGATTTTTAAAACCTGACTAGACATGATCTGGGACAAACTGGTATAATTTTTGAGCTGCCTGGGCCTCTAGTGGGGAGTAGACGAGATGACTTCCAGACACGCTTCCCAATATAAATCATACTATGAATCTATACGGGTTTTCAGCATTGTTGTTTTGCCTTTAATCCGCAACACTGGGGAAAACATGTCCTTATAGTTTACTGTTGTTCTGTGTTCCTGATTTTCCTCATGGTCTCTTTTCTGATAGCTGTTAAATGAAACTCAGTATGAACAGACTAATTATTCCTTCTAATTTTGCAAGATACCGTACCTTCTGAGTTTGCATTAGTCTTTATTGCTTTGAACAATCATGCTTGTAAGTTAGAACAGGTGGATTTTGAAAGAATTTGGGGTTTTGTATTTAGTCTTTAATTTTTAATACTCCACAGGAAGTGGGCAGTCGGCACCTAGCAGCAGCCTCACCTCTCCAAGCCATGTCAACCTGTCTCCAAATACAGTCCCAGATTTTTCTTACTCAAGCAGTGAGGATGAGTTCTATGATGCTGACGAATTCTATCAGAGCAGTTCTTCCCCAAAGCGTTGTATGGAGTAAGTACCTGAAGTACTCGGTGCGTGCTGAATGCAACTGTAAGCTACAAGGGCATGGCTTGTCTGCTTGTAAAAGTTAGTTAAGCTAAATAAGTGAGTAAGCCACATAGGCTGCCCCCGCCCCCGGCAAGCCATTCTGTGTAACAGAATAAGATTACCCCCTGCCCCAGCAGGTTTCTTGAGGCATGTGGTTTTTTCTTCTGCTCCTTTCCATTCCATCAGGTGTATGTTGACAAAACTCTTAAGATAAACCAAACTTGAGAAGCCACCATCTCAAATATAATCTGAGACCATGGTGTCTTTCATGTGCATTCATTGCAGTGTTTGGTAAATGGCCATTTCCCTCTCACATCTACTAAAAGAGATTTTTTGAAGTTGACTGCCTTTTCCCAAAATCTAGTTACTCTTTTTTTCTGAAGCAGAAAATTAATTTTAAGAGATTATACAAATTTCAAAGAGGAATTAGTTGTTTTATGCCTTCAGGTGTTACTGTCTTAGATTGCAGGCTTTCCCACTTGTTTAGCTACAATTCATTTTAAGTTTTCTATGAATTAGCGTGCAGCACTTATATTAACGTCTACCAGTAAATTTGTCATCTGTGTACATTAAATTATAGTAAATTGGTCTGAATTAGTTCATTGTGAATTGTGAGAATTTATTACTCTTCTTTAGTTCTTCAGGGTCTGCTGCAGTCCTGACTCGGAGCAGCACGGGAAGTAGTCTGAAACGTCCAGATACCACAGAATCCCTCAATTCTTCCATGTCTAATGGGACAAACGATGCTGGTGAGTGGACTGTGTGAACTTCCCGTTTATTTGTGTTGATTGTCAATCTGTATGCAAGCTGTGTCAATATATGTATGATCTTATATATATATATATAAACCAAGGTATTTGTACTGTTTCTTTGCTAATGGAAGGTTGTTGAACTGTAGGATTTAAAAACTTTAGTTTTTTAAATAAGACCTTTTTGACAGCAAATCAAATACAATCTGTCTCTGAAGGTTTAGAGAAAAACAAAAGCAATTTGGTCTTTCTAGATCTCTTCGATCCTCCTGATGATCGAGATGATGATGGGGAAGGAGAATCAGTGGAAGAACATAAGAGTGTTATTATGCATCTGTTGTCACAAGTTAGATTAGGAATGGATCTAACAAAGGTAAACTTGCTGACTGTTCATGGGGAAGGGAGAGGGACTAAACCCTGAATTCCGGGTAAATCAGTTCAATGTTAACGTAATTTAACTGTTTGTTCTGAAAGCTAGTTAAGCTATAATCTCTTTAGCACGTTATTTAATTGGGATTATTACTGGGAGTGAAAAATGGATGCAGAATAAATGTATCGAACTGCTAAAATCTGTTTGGGAAAAGAGTTTGCTATGGAAAGTAGCTGTTTGTTTTCTTTGAACCTGATCCTTAGAGTGCCTGCAAAGCTGAGGTAAGAGGAATGCTGTGTGCAGTAGTAGTGTTTCTGCATGCAGTAGGAATATTTATAATGTCTTTAGCTTCCTAGAACAGAGATCTACAAGATCCCAGTGTATGGTGACATTCAATAAAACATAAATAAAATAATAAAGCATAAATAAATAATAAGGCATAGAATGCAATGCTTTGCTTAATTGGGATCTTGTTGAGTAAGTTGCTTGTCTATTTTAAAACCCTACATGTAGGCCTGGCAAGTAAAGAGCTGGATTTTCCATGAATGTGATTCATGTTGGTGTCTGTCTTAAGGTTGAAGGAACAGCATTCTGAAGGTGTTGATCTTTCTAGGCAACTCGGTTAAATTTAAACAAGTAATTCCAGATTGGAAAAGAGTAGGAGAAATCAATCCTATCATTAGTTTCCTTAATTGGATGACTTTTAACTGCCCAGTCTGGAACTCACAATAGACAAGAAAAAGATAAAGTTAAAACCTTTGTGGAGAAACAGCCAGCAGGTCACAAGCAAACTACAAAAGATTTCTGACAGTCCTGAATAAGAATTGATGCAAAGTATGTCTGTTTTGGGAACTCCTGGAATACTTGAAAATTACTGATCTCAAATTAAACTGCCAAGAAGCATCAGGAGCACGCATCTTGTCTACATCAACTTTAAAGTCAACAACAGCAATCAACACTGCTGCCAGCAGTGGTCTGTACTGCAGCAGGCAGCAGATCCACAGGAACGGAACCTGCAGATGCTGTTGGGGAAGAATAGTAGCAGAGATGAGAGAACCTTCGTGTTTGAGAGGCACACAGGATATATAACTGAAATTTGACAGTGTACATATAGATGAAATCAAATAATCAGCATTAACTAAGAACAGCTTCTGGTAATAAGCTCAGCCACGTAGTGGACGTGCTCTAAGTGGGACTAGAATAGGTGTAAGACAAGAGACAGTTCCTCTGAACTCTTTGGTTTTCTAAAAGATGCCAACTGACCTGCATATGTCAGAACTCATCGGTAAGTTTGAGAACACAATCAGCTTTCAGGCAGATGAAGCCTTGGGTGCTTTGTGTGCTATTTACAGTTAATGAGTGGAATGCTTTTGTGTGGGATGTTAAAGTTCTCTTGATCTAGAAGAGTTGTTTTTTCTTCACCCAGGTGGTTCTTCCAACTTTTATCCTAGAAAGAAGATCATTGTTGGAAATGTATGCTGACTTTTTTGCACATCCGGACTTATTTGTCAGGTATTTGGCTTTTGAAGTAGAGCATTAACTGGTTCTGATATTGTTTATGGGCCTTGTGGGTGCTAAAAGTCAGTGGGTTTTGAGGAATGTTGCATGGGGTTTGATCTGAACTTGAAAAATAGTCAAAGTAGGCAAACTTCTAGTTGTAAAACAATTGAACATCCAAAACGCTTTCCTGTATTTGAGGTACCTGCTTGTATTTCATTTTGCCTGTCCTCTTCTCTCTCTTGGTGCATATAGCATTAGTGACCAGAAGGATCCAAAGGAGCGAATGGTTCAAGTGGTTAAGTGGTACCTCTCAGCTTTTCATGCAGGAAGAAAAGGGTCAGTTGCTAAAAAGCCTTACAATCCCATTTTGGGCGAGATCTTCCGATGCCATTGGGTATTACCGGGCACTGAAGGTGAAGATGATATGGTTAGTTTCTTGTGGTATGTTTTTTTTTTTTTTGGCGTCTCTGATGCATGCGAGTGATTGCCAAAGCTTTGATAATTTACTGACTGAAATGGCTTATGCTATGTTTAAGTAGCAAAATTGACAAACTACGGCAATTTCTTAACTGATTTCACCCCTTCCTCCTTCCTTTTCTGTGAATAGAAGTTTGAAATATCTTGTATAACAAAATTTGAGCTATTAAGTCTTTTAAGAATCATTTGACGTGAAAATGTTCTCTTTCCTTGTTTCATAGCACCGGG
Organism: Falco rusticolus; assembly: GCF_015220075.1. NCBI lineage: Eukaryota > Metazoa > Chordata > Aves > Falconiformes > Falconidae > Falco > Falco rusticolus. The sequence goes on along the minus strand of NC_051197.1, from coordinate 7,508,401 downwards.
TATGAATTCCTTTCTTTCCAAAGTTCTGAAATTTTTTTTTTAAATAATTTCTCTAAACACTGGTGGTTTTATCACTAGCGTTTCTTTTCCTCAGTTACAACCTAGAAAGCAGTGCAGTTTCTCCCGTACATTTAACCTTTTAAAATATTTTTTGTAGACTTCTGGTCTGGATTCTGAGCTTGGATAGTATTTTAGTTCTACATCTGTGTCTGGCCACTACTTTTCCTTTTGTACTTTAGCAGAGTGTGTCCGGTGGAGTGAAGGACACAGTAACAAGTTGTGCCACTCTCGTAATCGGGAGACATCACCTACCAGTGTGTGAGCTTTTAGTGAGACTGAAGGATTACTCAGGCTTCCGCGCCGTGTGAACCACAGCCAACAGTGCCCCACTGATGCCAGAGAAAGCTCTAGCACTTGCAGTGCAGCCTGGTGCAGCATTTTTTTTGTCACTGTTGGGTTTGGGTTGTTTTTTCTAACGCCTTGTTCAGGCTTCTCACCTTGGAAAGTTGCAAACGATGATGTGGGAAGTGCTGTTGTGAGATTCTTCACGTAGCCTCGGTGTAGTATATCTACTAGTGATCGTTTAGATATAAAGTATGTATTTTTTCCATTTAATTTGCCCCCTCTCCCCCTGCCCCCCAGCCTGTTGCTTTGCTCAAATCTTTCTTTTGTTCCCGAGGTGAATGTTTGGACTTCTGTTTGCTGGCATAAAGGCAATATTTGTACTTCCGTTGCTTCTAACAATGAATTCCACTTTTCATTATTTGCCCCAGGAAGTGAATGTTGTTTTATGGTTTTATGATACATATAATCTGATCATTATTAATATGCATATCAGACTTTCTCAGAAGCAAAGAGGAAAACTATTTCTGCCACCCATTTCTTATTAGTTAATAAGAAATAAAGTGGATTTAAATACTATTTTGTAATTAGGTTTATACATGGCTCTTTCAGTTTAACTGTTTCATTTGGGAACATCTCCCCAGGTACATTTATACCGGAAAACAAGAGAGTAGAAACTCTTATTCTTTAGAAAGTGTCATTGTTTCAGGAGTAAGGAGTTATTCCCCATGAAACCAGCAAACTGACAATTAAGTTAAAATCACTGCAATACATTTTTAGAAGCCTTTAAACATGGAAGCTACTTCTCTTGGAAGCTTTTGAGTGTTTTGTGAGCGCTGTCAGTGATGAAGATCCTCTCTCCTGTCATGCAGGAGCCAGTTTCAGAAGGACCAGTTCCTTGGGTCAGCAAAAGCAGTGTAACGTTTGTGGCAGAGCAGGTGTCTCATCATCCTCCAAGTAAGTTGACAATAACTTTGCTAATAGAGATGGCATATGGACAGGAGAGACAGTCAAATCAGCTCTGGGTGTAAATCTTGGATTTACATTTTCTCTCCAAATTTAAAAGCTGAAAGTTTTCTCTCTGAACTGTTTTTGTGGGGAAAAAAATTGCAAACTCTGTTGCCACGTAAGTATGAGGCTTTTTGAGATATTTCCTGATGAATGAATCTGGAAACAACAGCACTAATGTCTTATGCTGCTATTTTAAATACCTTTTTCTTCAGTTTCAGCATTTTACGCGGAGTGTTTTAGCAAGAGGATACAGTTCAATGCTCACATATGGACCAAGTCAAAATTCCTGGGAATGTCTATTGGGGTTCATAACATAGGGCAAGGTACGTACATGCAAATGTAACAAGAGAAGGGAAATTTGTATTCTGCAGCTAGAATTCTTACAGAAATTATCTAAAGTAATCCTATTAAATGTAAAGGATGTTTGGATTTACATAACTAGAGCTTATATATCTACGAATCGGAGACTCCTTCTGCCCACTTTGTGCGCTGAAGTCACTTAGGTCCCAGTTTTTCATGTAAATGCAGCTGGCCCTGCCTTTTCTAGAAGCTGGGCATTCCCCGCATCGATGAAAGATAAAGCTTTTCACCTTTCCTTTTTATGGTACCCATTTTTAACGGAAGTATTTGAGTATATTATTTTTTGTAAAGGTTTTGCTTGTGTTTTTTAAATCTGTTTTTTCTTTAATAGGATGTGTCACATGCCTAGATTACGATGAACACTATATTTTGACATTTCCTAATGGTTATGGAAGGCAAGTAAATGCTCTATTTGGTATTTTCATTTTTAATGCCTTGTAATATTTCATGCTTAAAATGTATCAGTTAAGAGGCTACAAATATACACATATTTATAATTGCAGGTCTATTCTCACTGTGCCATGGATAGAACTTGGTGGAGAATGCAGTATTAATTGCTCAAAGACAGGTTATAACGCTTCCATCGTCTTCCACACAAAACCATTTTATGGAGGAAAGAAGCACAGAATTACAGCTGAAATTTTGTAAGCCAGTTTCTTCAGTTAAACCTCTTTTTTTTTTTTTTTTTTTTCTCTCTACTTAAATGCTGACTGTTTTTTCAAGACAGTCAGGAGTGTAAAATACTGAAAGAGCTGCACTCAGTAACTCAGCTCATGGCTGCCTGTCACAGGGTGCCGTTTTATAGCCACAATTTGAGAGAGGGAACCTGCATAGGCTTGCCACCCTGCCTTGCCGTGCTCTAAAACATTCTATGCTGATTACCAAAAGGAACTTAAATTTTCACTCCTGAATTATCCAGACTGTCTTCAGCATTAGCTCTACTAAAAATCCTGAAGCGGGCCTTGCAATACTGCTGTTAATTAACGGTTCTGCTGCAGGCCTTGACGTATTTATTTACACCTGTGGTTTGATGGATTTTGGTCAGACCCTGTGCACATGCCCAGAGCAGACAATTCAGTGGGGATTTGCATCTTATTTGGACAGCTGCTGTGACGTCAGTAAGTGGATGCTGACAAAATGAGGTTTATAACTTGGTTTTAAGTAATTTCTAGACACACATTGATAGATGTCGTCTGTGAAGCAGTGTTTTGTTTCCCAGTAGTCTGGCGAAGAAGCTATGGATTTGTAAAACCTTTTTAAGCTTAAACTTACTACTAAATCTGTTTGGAAAGCCTGTAACTAGCTTCCTAAAGTCTAAATGTAGCCCTAAAGCAAGACCCGTCTTACCCCAGAACAGCACTTCCTTTGAAGGTTTTTCCAACTTACTAATGCAGAACTTCTCACTCGTAAACAGAACCCGCATCTTTTCTGGATTGGTGGTGGGTGTTTTAAGGGCTGATAAAAACCAGACTCCGCAGCAACTAGGACAAAGGTTTCACCCTTCAGGGTCTTTCAGCTACTGTAGCACAACTGAGAAATGACTGTTTCTTTCTGTTTAGTTCTCCTAATGACAAGAAACCCTTCTGCTCAATTGAAGGCGAATGGAACGGTGTCATGTACGCAAAATACACCACAGGGGTAAAGCAGCTTTTTTTCTTTTTTCTTTGGTTGTTTTTGTTTTCATCAGAAATGGAAGATTGTGCTTCAAAGGTTTTTTTGGTGGTTTCTTTTTGGTTTTATTAAAATAAACATTAATAGTTGGGAACTCCTGTGAAGCTGCCCGAAAAGATCACAGGAATGCTGAATTTGGGATAAAAGTCCCAAATTTACTTTGTTAATTTATTCTTAAGGTAACTTGATTTTTATAGCAAGAACAGAATCCAGTGATGACTTTTTATGTATTTCCTGACAACCAGTGTACTAGAGTGTGAGGCTATATAAATTTTAAGCCTAGATAAAGAACTGAGTTGTGGTTTGTTTTGTTTTTGTCTTTTTTTAAAAACCTCACTCTAGGAGAATGCTGTCTTTATAGATACCAAGAAAATGCCTACAATTAAGAAGAAGGTAAGGAAATTGGAGGACCAAGACGACTTTGAGTCTCGCTGGTAAGAACTTTAGTTAAATGGGCAAATTAAGACTTGTTTTCGTTAGACTCAAGTTGGCAGTACCCAGCTTATCCGTGGGCAGCCGGGCTCGGCGCTGGCCTTTGTGGCCAGAGAGAGCCCAGGTACAAGCAGGTTGGGGTTTTGAAGGGGAAGAGGAGCCCCTGGTCACATCCCTGTTGGGACCAAATGTCCCAGGGAGGTCCGGAGAGCCTCGCTGCAGCCGCCGTGCTCCTGGCAGTAGTGCAGCTGTGGTTAATATATATTGAGGGGTGTCTGCCCTTTGGATAAAGTGAGACCTACCCTAATTCAGACTAATATTGATGCTAATTATTAGCCAGTAATATGTTTCTACAGCCTTGTAGCACTTTGCTTCTCTAAAGCGGTCTCCATTCATATTTCCTTTTTAAGCTTATGGAAAGATGTAACCTACAACTTAAAAATTAGAGACATCGACGCAGCCACAGCTGCAAAGCACGCGCTCGAAGAAAGACAGAGAGCTGAAGCCAGAGCCAGAAAGGAGAATGAGACCTCGTGGGAAACAAGGGTGAGCTTTATTCCAACAGTGTAAATGCCCTCTAACCTGTCATATTGGTTCCTTTCCAACTGAGTCATAAAAAGCTTACATCCAATTATTCCCTCTTCTCTTTTTCCTAGTTATTCCATGAAGATGGCGAATGCTGGGTTTACGATGAGCCGCTACTGAAACGACTCGCTGCCAGTAAACATTAAGGGGGTTGTAAAACCAGAAAACATTCAAGCCTTGGCTTAGCAAAGTTTACATCTGATACCAAGATAGTCATCAGTTAGCACGTACGCTGACCCCTCCAGCTACAGTGGTTCCTATCTCAGGGATACTGGACTTACTGATGCAGATAAGCAATTAAACGAAACAAGAAACGTCTTGGCTGTGCAGTACCTTTATACTGGACTCTGCTATACTGGTGGTGTATTCGGGCTTCAAAGGCAGCTCTTGGAGCCCTGTTACTGCTGCTTCTAAAGCAGGGAGAATCTGGGCCGTGAAGCGTGTACACTTTGTACAACCACTGTGAAGGCCATGGCATTGGTATCAGTTGCATTATATTCCTGGGTCCTACATATTTAAAAAATGAGAAACAAAATGCAAGACGTCATTTAAATCTAGCTGATGTTTGCAGTGTGTAAATACGAGGATTCCTTTGATGGGACAATTTGTTAGAAAATGCTACGTAAATGTTATCTTCCACCTGTATGATAATCAAATTTTTGGCATTTCAGTGTCTTGCCCAAAATAACTTTGTTATTTTGAGATTGAAATGTAACCATAGATAATTCTACTCAATGCATCTTAAAGCTTCATAAAATAGATTTTTCAAACTTATCTTATGGACTTTTTATTTATTTCATAATAAACCTTTGCAGCAAGACTTTATTCAGCTGAGTGATGATCAATTGTTTTATGTAAAATGTATTGGTTTTATTTTTTCCCAGCTGGAATTCTTGCAGCTCAACCTGCTTCTTCAAGCGGTTCATTAACGAGCAAAAGGAGCAGAACTTGCACCACTCGCAGCAGAATTTTTCTGGAAGCGCGTAGCACTTCAGGAATCTTTGCATTTCTGTGCTGTTGCTTTAAAGTTAAATAAGGGTTGAGTAAGTAAGGAGCTGTATGTAGCAATCAAACTATTTTTCTTGCCACAGTTACATCTAGCTTTTATTTGATCTGAATTTGTCTGTGTTACACATACAAAAAACCTAAAAAAAAAAAAACCCCAACCTGTGTGAGATGGAAGCCTGAGGCTTTTTTCCCCCTCCCCCCAGTCTGTATCTCTCTGGGAGGAGCGCAGAATACTTCCTCCGACGAGCTGCAGCTGCTGCAGGAATGATGCACAAGACAGACTGAACGAAAAGGTGCAGCCCACCCCTGCAGGCAGCTGGAGAGGAGGACATCGCATCTTCCCTGTGGCGGGGGGGAACTCTCCCCTCACTCCAGCTCTGTGGCAGGGCTGTGCCTATTCTTAATGAGATTAATGAGTAAAGTTGGCTGGAACCTTCCTTGAGAACAGCTTCCTCATGTCTGAACGGGCACCTCATCCCAGCTACCGCTACAGCCCTGGTTTAGTAAACCCAGGTTTGTGATGTTCATGTTGCAGAAAGCACCTGTATTACACATCACTGCAGGGCAAGGGCTCAGTTTTATTTTAGTATTTTATGGTAAGGGAGAACATTCAGAGTTGATGTGTAAGCTTTGATGTCTTTGATGGAAGTAACATTAGTCATCAACGAAGATGGGGGCAAGAAAATCAGATGAGGTATTTCACCAGATGAAGAATTCTGTACTTCTGCGACAGCTGCTGTAACCTCCGAGTCCCCTTCATGTTTTCCATATCCAACCACCTGGAAGAAAGTTACCAAAAAAGAAATTTGGCTCTAAGCCTGTATAAACTTGGATTTCTTTCAGTGTTCTATCAGCCCTGACAATTAAATACAGATACTTAAACGCAATTCAAATGCCAATAATAATTAGAAATGTAGAAAATAGGAACAGTGAGTGAGGATAACCACCCCGTTACACGTTTTAATTATGGAGCTCCTCTACCGCACCCTCACTGGGCTTTCTGAGGTCAGCAAAGGGTGGCAGGGTGGAAGCTGACACACACTCACGTGTACACTGAGCACTTTCTTCTTGTTGCTTCTGTGAGCTTGGAACCAGGTCACCAGGTCTGATTTTGAAACAGACTTCAGAGCTTCAATCTGAAACCACAGGAAGGAGGTTTAAGTACCAGAGTGGCAATCCAAGTAATTTTAAACATTTAAAACAGCATGCAGTTTTAGAATCAGTCTGTCAACTAGTAGCATAAATCCCTCTATTTATCGCATTTAAAACTGCTCCAGAAAGCGACGTGTGAGTGTCCCCTGTGGAATCACTGACACCCCCCGAGGGCCCACCAACCTCACGGGCAAGCCGGTCAAAGAGATACTGCTGCGTCACCACTTCATTCCAGTTCCTGTCTACTTCTTCTCCAAGATGGGAGTCTTCACATTCCTTAAGTTTTATCAAAGCTGTAACCTACCATTGAAAAAGACAAAAACCAATTCATTTCAAAGCATTAAGAACTACCTTCATTTACCACCGGGTTCACTGAAGCTGAAAGAAAGCCCACCTGACATTGACAAGGTAGTTCGAGGCTTTTGAGCTTAACTGTGAATGGCCAGAGAGCAAGTGCTTACAGAGTGGCTGCTGGGTGGAGGAAGGGGGAGGATTTAAAAGTGAGTCCTTCGTCCAGAAAACCTCAGAGATATGCAGGATCCCTGGAACTGAACCCACCGGTTTAGGTGTCATATAGCGGTTCAAGGAAGAGCTTTTCAAGAGCAAGTGTTTACCTGGGTGCTGAAAGCATCTTCAGTTAAATGCTTGATTTTCTCTTCAAAGCAAGAAAGAAACTCCTCTATCTTCTTGTCAACCAATTCAGAACTAAAAGAGAGTTAAATAATTAAATCGGGCAGGAAAGAGGAAAAAACCCATAGTGAGGGCTAAAGGAGCAGCACGGCCCCAGCTGAGGAGGGAACGTTTGGGACAGGCTTGTTTCCCTCCAGCCCTGAAAAGCTCACGCATCTGTCAACACCATCTTCCCTAGTACCAGGAATAAAACCAGTGCTCTGGTTTGGAGCTGTGTGACGTATTATTCAAACACGGGGACTTTAGATAACCAAGCAGCGAGAGGAGCTGCTGCTGCGACGATGCTGTCGGGGACCCAGGCCGTGGCGCGCCCAGCTGCAGCCCCAAGCCCTGCAGGTGAACAGTTATGTTCTGCTGGCTTGAGACAAAAAGAAAGAAAAATACCGCGATGTGCTGGCCTCGTGAGGTTTCCAAGGCACAAAACCTTCCCTGACGCTATTATTTTTCATAAGAAAATTGCGTATTTTTCATCTAACCCTGCAGCTCTGGCAGGTCAAATACCTGTAGTTAGCCCCAGCTTTGAATAAAACCATAATATTTTTATATATATTTATATCTGCCTGCTGAAGGGGAGCCAGAACAGCCGTTTACTTGGCAGCAGCCGGAGCTCTCCTGACGGGGCACCTTCAGAAGAGCAGCAGGGTATTTTACTTCGGTTTTGGGTTACTTATCCCTGTTCAAGTCGGGACTGCCGCAGTTTTTAAGATGCTTAAGGCTACCTTTATTTAGGCGTTGGTTTTCAGTCTTGATGTTGTGACTGTCAGCAGTGTCACGAGCTGGGGCCAGGAGCACTCGCTTTTGACTGTTTCCATAACTCCCCTCATAAAATAAATCAATCCCTCTGTGGCCTGAAACAGCTGTGAGCTCTGAGAGCAGGTGCGCGGAAAAGCTCCGGCACAAGCCAACGGAAGTCAGCTGGGACCTGACCTAACACAGCAAGGAGAACAGTCAGCGAGACTCTCGGTAATAATTCTTGAGCTGGACACGGCGTAAATTCACCACTGGCGCAAAACGTGCCATGTCAGCATGGTCACGGTTAGCTGGACACCTCCCCCCCCTCCCCGGGGCTCAGCCTTCAGTGCCTGCACACACGCCAGCCCCACTGGCCGCCTCGGTAAACCCGGCTGCCGTAAACGTCCTGCGCTCGGGTCCTCCCTGTTCAGACAACAGCAGCAACAGCTGCCAGTTACGGAGCCGCTCTGCACCGCAGCACAGGTGAGGAACGGCCGGCCAGCTCCACCAGACCACTCCACTCCAGCCAGCTCCACCAGACCACTCCACTCCAGCCAGCTGGTCCGCATCAGCCAGGCCCTGCCTGCGCCTCTGCCGCGGGGGCACGGCGGTAAGGCCACCAGAACTGGGTGCTGGCAGCTCCGGGGTGACTCCGGCGGCCCAAGGCCGGCAGCAGTGCTGAGCATTAACCACTGAGCACTTACTTGTATTTAGTTGCCTGGGTTGCTACTGTGACAGAGAAGCCAAGAATCCCAGAAGTATTCCTGCAGGTAGGGTACACGTGGTAGCTTAAAAAAAAAAAAAAAAAAAAAAAAAACACACAAAAAAAGTAATAAAGTCATTCCACAAGCACAATTAAATTTTCACTTGTAGGACACGCTACAAGTTAAAATAGTGTTGGTACTTCAGAAAGAAAAATCTCAGATAAAAATTCTCAAGTCTTAGTTCCTTTGTTTTCTGCATCAGTGCACTTCAGCGTTTTCTCATTTTTAGGAAATCCTTTTAAGCCTGGCAGAGTACTTGTGTTTGTGTTCCTGCAAACTAATTCAAGCAGAGTGACAGACCTATAGATGTGAAAAGCTTGTTCCAGTTCCTGAGGTAGAAGGGTGCCTCTGCGGGAGGCTGCTACGCGCCGCAGAGCTGCTGTGAAAACAGCCCTGGGGAACCAGGAGCTGATTTGGAAAGTGGAAGGAACAACTTTATGCCGAATAATTTTGGGAGTTCACACACTGCTAAAAGCTGCAATTCTTACAGGACTCAAAAGCAACGTGACTGCAGCTTGTACCGATGGGTGCTCTTGGGTGCGATGCGTTTATGTTTCCATTACAACAATTCAGGAACTGGCCGCTGTGCAGGCAGGGCTTCCAAAGTAAAAACAGGAAAGAGTAAAAGCAGGTGTGAGTGAACTCACCCGAGGGTCTGCTTGGTTCTCAGGAAGTCGAAGCAAGGCTCCTCCATGTGCATCTGAAACGGAGCACAGAGGCGTTACAGCAGGAGCGGGGCTCCGCTGCAGCCAGCCCGTGGGCTCCGTCTGGACCTGTGACGGCAGCACAGCACGTGCACCCGCTGCAGCGCTGCCTCCCAGCCTCACCCGCTGCACCAAGAGGTCTCAGCCTCCCGGGCGGGCAGCTAAGAACGGCCTTCCACACTGCCCGTCGCTGCGGCACGCCGGGGATCCTGGCCCAAACGTTCGGGTTTAATCAGAGTGAGCAATGGATACACGCTGTCCCCCGGTACCATTTAGCCCCGTGGCCTTATCCCAGCTCCCAGCAGCTTTCAGGGAAGACACTTCTGATGAGGGAGGAGACACGAACACTAACTTACCACGAGCAGTTCCATGAGGGTATATTCCCTTAGGTTCCTGGCACCTGACTAGAAAGAAAATGGAGAATTTAGAGTGATTTCGTGGATGTTCTGACCAAGCCGCCAGCTGCGGCACACACCTCCGCCTGGACTGCGGCGCTAAGCTACAGTTCACAGCGGGGACAGGTGGAAAGTCCGTGTTTTCCACAGGGGCCTCAATACAGCCCTCAGAAGAGAGGGAGGGGCTCTCACCCAGGACCGTGAGATCCGTGGGGGACACACCAGGAAATCACCAAGGCACAAACCCAGCTCCCAGCACTAGCGCAAGCCGGGAGGGGGAGATGCCGGTTTCGGGGAGCCCCACAGGCTGCGAGAGCCCACCTGGGTTCAACCTCCCAGGCCTGCGCTTAGACGAGGATCCAGCATCACACCCCCGCCCAGAGACTGCTCCCGACACCGTGACGTTACGTACAACGGTAGCACCATCCGCTACCCCGGGGAACAGGGCAGCGCACACCCAGCTAACGCGTTACCTGGTAATAGACCGTCACTTCCGAGTTGGCGTCGCCTTTGTTGAGAGTTTTCACCTTGCACAGCAGATGGGAGTTTGGCAAATCCACCACCCGGAACTGGACAGGGCAGGGATGGGCCAGGGGAGCGAACTGGAGCTTTCTGAAGGGCGGACAGACAGCAAAGTGTCTGACACCCGCTCACGTCTCAGCCAAAACCAATGTAACACCCGGTCATTTACACTCACTCTGACATCATTTTCCCCTCTCCCAAACCAGAACAATGCCCGAGGAACAGCCACCGGCAGCGCTGTGTCCAGGAGGCGAGAAGGGCACTTCTGCATCGCTCCCACCCTGACCCCTTCCACCGGAAAATTATAACCTGATGAGTTTTTACATCATGAGTGGTGCCTAAGTCAAGAGATACTTACTGAACAACGTAATTCAGAAAATCCTTTGCTTCCTAGGAGAGAAAGCATAAACATAAGTTTTATTTAGAAGAGAATTACTACCCCAATTTACAACCGCACACCCCAGTGCATCACTTGAGAAAGTGACACACACCCCTCCCCCCCAAAGAACGAGCTCTGTCACATCACCTACGTCCCTGCCCCCTCGCCTTATTCCAGGTCCCTCTGGACGCCCCACACCACAGTCCCCAGGCAGCTTCTTGCCCTGTAACTTCTGCAGAAGGAGAATGCACAAGGCAGAGAAATGGTGCCAGCCATCGCGGCAGCAAAGGGGGGACATGGGGGAGAGAAGCCCCCCTCTTGCGCAGGAAGCTGGAGCTCTGGGAGGACAACCCTGGGGCTTCTTAAGTGAAAGAAACGGGAGGAGATAAGAGAAACGGCAACACTGATGCAGGAGTTACAGGGCTGCACGTGCCACACTGTGAAAGGAGCTCAGCCCGCAGAGGCTGCAGCGAGAAAAGCATTTTGAATGAAGACTGTTCGCAAATCACGATTAGGTTCTCCGAGCTCCTTCTGTTCCGCAGCCCAGGAGGGACAGCGGACCTTACAAGAACCTCACCTCCCGCAGGACATTAGCACATTTTATTTAGGGGGCTTTAAACAGTTCCTGGACAAACTTCTTGGCACAGACCGCAACTGCTGAAGGTTTCTCTCCCATGCCACGCACCGGCACTCAACGACACCGGACACAGGGAGCTGAGCCCCATTACAAGGCTGCTTTTAAAAGCCTGACAGGACTATGTGTGACCTTGGCCCAGGCTGGAGTCTTCAGTAAACACTGCAGGTGTTTGACAGCACCGAAGGTGCCTGAATCTCAGTGAGGTTTGATCAAACCATGCAGGCAATCCCATTTCCAGGATAAATGTACTTGGAGGGAAGCCGCCTCCTGTGGCACCACCACGGAAAATTCTCGGTATCAAATACATCAATACACTAAACAACATGAAAAATGGTGGCAACAGGGCAAACCGGTTACAGGCATATTGCTACCACGTTTTTCCCTCTCTGCAGTTTAAATCTAAATTCCTGGAAACTTCTGTTTGAACTGGCATCTCTGGACTCCCGAGTGGCTTATCCAGACAAGCACTCCTGAGCTGTTAGAGGTGAAGCTGCCCTGCACAGCGAGCACAGAAGAGGCAACCGAGTCACCCGGCAGCTGAGCACTGGAGTTGCGGCGTTAAAGCCCATTTTAAGAAGAAGCTGGAGCGCGTGCCAGCTGCTGAAGCTGTACTTACTCTGCTCGTGAAGTTTCCTTGTACGAGACCCTCTACAAAGAGCTGTGATTTGAAAGCCTTAACAAAGGACGAGAGAGACTCAATGGAAAGGCCGTTCATCAGCGTCTGGTATTTATCTATCATGGACCACCTGCCATGCTCTAAAATCAGGAGGCGCACATCCCTGCAATGCAAGAAGGAAGACAAAACCACAGGCCGTCAAGAGCTGTTTAACGCACGAGATCCCATTTCTGACTCGGGGTCGTGCTGGAGACAGGGAGGCGGTCCCCAGGAGGATTGCTGTGGGCTCTGATGCTCCCCCAGCACCTGCTGTTGGCTACGGGTCACTTCAGCAGCTACCTGGATGTTTGATATGCTGGGCACAGAGCTGCTTGAGCTCTCTAAGCTACAAGCAAACCCTGGAACAAGCCTCTGTGAGCGCAGAGCAGCGATTCCTGAGCTCTTCAGCTCAACCTCGACACCCACTGCACAGCCACTTTTTGCCCTCCCCCGGTACTCACTTGGCCAGAGTTTCAGGTTTGATGAGGATGTTGAAGTACGTTTTCTTCAGCTGCTCTGTTATCATTTCAAAAACTGCTGGAGTAAAGCTGAAGTCAGACAAGTAATCAATGATGAGCTGAAACAGAAGCTGTAAAGAGAACAGTTTTAAGTCAGGGGTTTGTTGGTTTTTTTTAAAGAACCAATTTAAACTTCATCCTATATAATAATAATAATAAAAAAAATCATTGTTATTTGGTCAACGCAGGAGATGCGCAGTGTTACTAAAGCACATTCCTCGGTTCCATTTGATTTTCTTCACTACGCAATTTCATACCAAATTACAGTCAGTTTCAAAAGGACAGCATCTTTAGAACGCAAACGAAATAAGCTCAATATCCCAAATCAATAGGAGTTTCCACATTCTACCGGAACAAACCTAGCCTGTAGCTCCAACATTTCTGTACTAGATATCTCAGTTCTTACTTTTACAGCTGACCAGCACAATATCATTGCGACAGAGGAGCTTCCACGATTAAAAAAAAAGAATATTCAGATCACGCTATTTGCATCTCTGGCTTTTTCTGTTAAACCTCTGACGTGACTGACAGTCTTGTTAAAGCTCCAGTCAAGCTCTTGCCATGACAGTCTACGGAAGCCTGGTGGCTCTTTCCTCTTCAGTCACTAAATCCCCTCTGTTTGGGCTTGCCACATCTCACACAGCCAGCGTTTAGGGAATGGGAACAGGGATCCCCAATCCTCGTAAGATAAGCTCTTGGCAACCCAGCAAGAGAAAACTGCACCCAAAATGAGGATGTTCGGAAGCTGTATCTCTACAGTCAAACTGTAAACAAAACCTATTTTCAGACACGCTTCCCCAGACAGTGTGCAAACAGCCTCAGCTTACAGATGGAGAGGCTCTCTAACTCTCTATAGGGACATGGGAGACTCACAGCTCTTTTTAAAGGAAAAGCTGTTAAAGTCTTAATGGAGATACAGCTATTAATTAAAGGAAGATTTCTCTTAAGTCAGCCTAAGGTCAGTAATTTGAGCTTGTGTAAGTGAATAAAACTACATCTCTATACATGTAAGCACATGAAAAAGCATTTGCTGCATTATCCTGTATCTGAACAGAGATACAAATTTTCCAATGTAAAATACCCCACCTAAACATTCCAAGCTCCAGCCAGCTAGGCTCCAGCTGCTAGGACAGAAAGCACATACACTGCAGAGCAGCATGCATTAAAAGTACTTAGAAGATCAGCAGCACTTACAGGTAGTTTATGATTGAATCCTTTCACTCGAATGACCAAGCCATGCTCTCCAGCTACCAGCTTGTATTCCAACTGAGCAACGTCTGCTTCATAAGCTGGTTCACCGAGATTGTGGGAAAGGATGCTCACAAATGTATCAAACAAAACTATGCTGGATGGAGAAAGGGGCAGAGGGTTAAAAAGAAAGAGAAAAAAAAAAGGATGGAATAGAAGATAAAAATCAAGTCAAATGAGTTTAACGGTACACACAAAAAGTTCTCCAACAGAAATGAATACTCGAGTACAATGAGATTCAAAAAGAAAGTTTCAACAAACCCAGAAACACAAAATGCAAGTTTTTCTTCGTTCAGAAAGCACACCATACTAAAAAATTATTTTGACATTCAACTGTTCTTTGCAAAGAGTAAGACTCCAGCTTTACACGATTTAAGATTTCTTCTAAGACAGAAATGCACATGGTAACACGCCGATGCTCAAAACATCAAACCATCACAGAAAATGAGATTATTGCTATTTGTGTAAGGGAATGGGGGACAGATGGGCTCAGTTATGCTGAAGACTTGAGTAATGAGATGACTATCTATCAAGACAAAAAAATAATAATAAGCTAGAGCAAAACAGGCTACACAACGTGGAAATCGCAGTCCGTACTTCCAGATCTTTGATATTGCCTGGATTCCAAATCGAAGGACAAACTAACAAAGCCCCGTTGAAAACAGATTTATAAAGGCTTTCCCAAAGCATCAGTTATGCAGGTCTCAGCAGGCTTGCGATAAAAGTACTATGAAGTTTGTTACAAATGGCAATGCTAGCCTAGACTAGAAGTGCAGCCCGTGCAGAGCTGTCACCTTGAGGTCTGCCTAACCGCTGGTTCCTAACTGCTGCTGCTGGCCTTTCCACCTGCACCCTACAGGCTTCCAAGGTGCTGGTTCGGGACATGACTGCTGACTGCTCTTTTCAGGATCGACTCCTTCTCCAAGCACTTCCTTCTGGCGTGTGCACTGCTGCTGCTACGTTATTTTTTCCAAAACTTGCACTGGGGAATAACACACCATGAAACTCCTATGCATGTGTTTGCTGCAGTAATGATCTGCTGCACAACCACCCTCCCTGAACTACAGAGAAAAGCAGAAGAGAAGTGTAAGAACATGAGAAAAGGAAGCCTTATTCTATTCCAGCTTAAAATTAATCTCTCTTCATGGTTTTTTATAAGGTACGGTAATTTAGTTACTCTGCAAGATAAGCACAAATAATATAATCCTCACTTCTCTGCAGACTGCTGTATCAACGGAGAGATGAGATGGAATCGAACATAACCTGGTAGGGACAAAGAAACTTAAATGAGTAATTGTACAAAAAATGACAGCTTTCAAAAGTCAAACATATTTCCATCAGGTTTTCTTTGGTCACAGTTTGAGTCTAATGAAAATGGTCATTCAGCTCTAAGAACGCATTTTTGCTTATATTAACTCATCATCAAACGTCTTCTCTTTTTCATGCCAAAATCTTCCCTTAAGAGTATCAAATATTAGAACAAAGCTGTGCTTTGCAGAATACTAACTCCCACGGTGCAACCATTATAAATAAAGAAAAACTCCACAAAACGTCTGTTTAACAGACATTAAAAACTGTCACGTTCTGCTTGAAAGCAGCAATGTATTTTCCACATTTGACTCGGATCCAGGTTGTATTTTTCTCTTTCTGTAGACGAGACTATAGTCTCTTCTAATTAACGTTCCTTCATTCTCAAGCCCTTGTCTTAGTATCATATTCTGTCTGTCCATAGTCAGATGTCCACAAGTCAATATATTTCAGTGACTCACATTTTTAACCTGAGGTATCAGCAGGGTATCTTTGTTGCAAGGTAGTTTCTACCTGCTTCTCTTATTATTGTAGCTAATAAACATATCAAAAGGGCCATGGAAGAGCTGACAGTAAACACTGAGTTGAAATGATGAACCGTATCATGGGTTATTTGCCTTCAAATAAATTTCAGCTGGTAAAACCAGGGACTTCCTACTCTTCTGAAAGCCCTACGGCATTTACCTTTTGGGATTTTGAATTTATCATCCTTCCTGTACCAGAGACAGCCTTGTTGTGTGCTTAGTGTTTTGACTGGATATTCCGTCTCAGGGCAGTCAGCAACTTTCAAAGCAAAGTCAGTGGCTAACAAAAAGAAAAACCAGACCAAAACCAGAAGTGAGTGGGTTTCACAGCCAGGCTACCTGCATGAAAGTCTTTAAAATTATCAACAAAGTACATTTCCCACCCACCCCCGCAGTTTGCTAAATTATATGTGAAAATGCTTTCCTGGACCCAAAGAACATGTATTTTTCAGTTCCACACCAGAACAGTGGCTCAGAAGCAGTGCGGAAACGGTGATGTCGCATTCCACCCAGGATACAAGTTATGGGTTTATTTTCATTTGGTTTTGGCAACAAAGCCAGATGGTATTCAGATGCTTTCAAAACCAGCAGGATTAAGCAAATTAAATGCTCTTTTAGGATTCCAGAGAACTGTGTTACCTCTCATTGACAGTGTGAGGCCTGCTGTGTTACGGCTCTATGATCTGTAAGTTTACACCTCGGGAAGACTCAGTTCTCAAGCTTATGAATAAAAAGAATATTAAATAAAATTCAGGTGAACAGACCTCTCATATTCTTTAATTCGCAAAAACAGGTTGTTGTCAGGTGAAAACTAAGATTGTTGGTAAACTACAGAAAATATTCAATTAAATTCTTGGGGGAAGATTTCACTCATGCCCAGGTGCCTTACCTATGTATTTGTTTTCTTCTGGAAGGTGCAAATCCTGATTTAACTCAAAGTCACTGGCCCATAAATCACTCCAGTACTTGTCAATATCTATTAAAAAACATAAAATGCATTTAGTTAAACAGGAAGGTAATACCCTATTCCCTGGCCAGCTATCTCACCTCTTGCTATCTCTGTGAAGATCTGCAGTACAACAGGGGTTTCTTAACACCACCTGGTTCACCGTGACTCTTTCTAAATCCCTTCCTACAAACTCTCCTGGAGGAGGAATGAAGCAGTCCTACTAAAAAGTAAATCAAGCCTGCCTGAATTAGTAATCCAGCTACCAACATGCCCTTCCTTCATGGTTTGTGTTCTTTTCCCTGTTCAGGACTTGAATGGCAGTCAAGTGGAGGGCTCGCTGAGATCCCTGCCTCCTAAAACAATTGTAAACTAGGGAGTGGGAATCAACTGAAACCAAACAAAGAAAATTGTGGAGTAGGACAGAGTATTTGATTAACAATGAGGTCAGTAAAACACTGAGGCTTCATTTCCCTACTTCCCTGCGGCTCTATCTTGTGTTGTCATCCTCTTAATATCTCTATTGCATGAGTCAGACGTTCTCGGTTGCTGCTGCTGTTTTACCTTCCACGCTGTATTGCGTTCCAAACCACTTTTCTTTCAGGTGACACTGGCCTTCATTGGCAGCAGACAGCAAAACGAGGTTGGCTCTCTGGGGACTGAGCTGGTTAAGGGCATCAGCAATGATCTGCAAGTTCAAGACAATACCTCAGTTCAAATGCAGCCCTGGCTCTGCCTGACCCAGCAAAGACTTCTCAGTTTGCACATAGGAAGAATAAGACATAACAAGCTTACAAAAAAGGAGACTGGCTTTCTGAATATAAAAAGTGTGTGTCAATTAATACAGAACCTGGGCCTGTATTATGCCTAATTATAAATGCCTATATACGTGCTTCTATTATACAGCGTGCCCGTATTTTCCTTACGTCAAAACATGTAATCAGAGTTCAAAGAGTATTTACCTCAGGCTTGTATTCAAACAAAAGCTGGTCTCCTGTCAGAAAATCCTCCTTCTGAAACAACTGCATGTTCTCACAAAGGCTTTCCACATAGTCAACTGGATCTGTCTGTAAGCAAATAAATAAAGCTGTTTTTCACGTGGTCAGAAAATTAAAATGTCAATTTTCTGTTCTGAGAAGAGCTTGACTGGTTAGGTATGTTGAGCACAACTTGCATGCTGTGCTTGTTATGGTGTTTAGTTTCAGTTATTGAACTAAATACATTTCATAACCACATGTAATGCTCAGGACTCCTCTAAGAATCCTGAAATATCAGACACATCATCTTGGTAGAAGAAACCTCGAGCGTGCAGTTTACAGTCATTGAACCTACTGAATTGCAGACCCAGCAGAATACACTGCGTGCCTCCAGGAAACACAAGCAGAGTCCTGCAATTCAAGATTTAGGGTCATCTGGAACCCGGAAAGAGCAAGCCGAGGAACTGCTGCTGCTGCATGAGTTACCTCTGATTCTGCTCCTTTCCTAAGTTCTCTGCCATGATGTACAGTGTAAGGAGGAAGAGAGTCTCCCATTCGGACATGGAAGTACAGATCGCCTTTTAACGATATACGACTGCCTAGTGGAGAGCTTCTCACCGAGTACTTTTGGCTTTTTCTGAACCAGCCAACATTATATTCTAAGTCCAGATACTGACCACAGTTCACCTGGAAAGAGTTTGGACACGTCTGTGTCTGGTAAATGTAGTGGAAAACACAACCAAGGATTTCTTAAGACACTGTACACGTGAGGAAACATTAAACCTCTCCTGGGGCATGTAACTAGTTGCTTATCCCAAAACCATGCCTCTGTGACCATTATCCTTTAGGATGGCCACGACCAGCTCTTCCCGTCAACCAGAAGAGTGGGCCTGCCATGACTAAGTCATTCACCCATCCCTAAGGTACACAAC
Organism: Falco rusticolus; assembly: GCF_015220075.1. Lineage (NCBI taxonomy): Eukaryota > Metazoa > Chordata > Aves > Falconiformes > Falconidae > Falco > Falco rusticolus. The sequence continues at coordinate 7,489,909 of NC_051197.1, read as the reverse complement.
CCTGTCAAAAAAGCACATGCATCCCCCTGTTCCTTGCTTTTACCTTTCTTCACCTTTAATAAAAACAAGTAAGCTTTTTGCTAATTCCTATTTCAGCAAGGCAAGGAGGACTTGACACAAAACGACATTTAGTTTTGTAATGTTGTACCAGCAGGCAAGGGGGTCGTCAGCACCCTGGCCTTTGTGAGGCCAGGTCACCAGCAAGCCACGCCTCTCACACAACCCTGCTGTTCTATTCCCAGAAATCAGCAGTGCCAAACCAGCTTAAAAAAAGTGAAATTAGGCAAAAATACCAAAAAGCCCCAATCTGGAGAGCTCCATGAATGGGCACAGAACTTCACACACAAGGGCCTAATGATCAGAACTCGAAAAGAACCTACCTAGTAGGTAGAGAATTGTAAAAGTAACATTTAATTCTGTTATGAAAAAAAGTCAACACTATTTCTCTGCCTAGAATACAAATTCTTTCAGCAAAATACAGCCTCATTAAGTGCATGATCTATTTCTGGTTAAACAGAACTTTGAAAATGTGTTTCAAAATCAAAAAGAAATCCTTTATATGGTTTACCTATATCAACACAAAACAGTGGATGAATACCTGCTCTTGATAGTGAAATTCATTAGCTTCAATCTTCTGTATTTCTTCCCATATTCTGCAAAGGAAGGAGAATAGAATAGAAGTGGATTTCTTCCATTATTCCACAACATTTATCAAGAATCTGAAAAAAAAAAAGCAGTCTTCTAGGAAACGCATCAAGGGTGAGTTCAGTGATTCACTTCCCTTCCATCCAAAAGGGTGTTTCTCAATTGGCAGAAAGTTCTGCTGTTTTCCAAAGAGGAAGAGACTCAACTACAAAGAGGCAAAATCTGATAGCAAAGTAACATAAAGGTTAACACCAGAACACCACAGCCCTGACTTTCACAGATTTGGCTCGACAAATTCATTTCAATAAACACAAAGCTGCACTAACTAGTTCAGCTTATTAAAATTAGAAATGAGATCACAATAAATCAAACAAAAAGCACCAAGAAAGGAGCATAAACATTTAGCAAATTCAATTTTAAGCTTTTTTAAACCGATACGTTTCCCATGCAGACAAGCTTTACTACTGACTCACCGTTTATGCTCTAGTAACTCAACAAAGTGCAAACACTACAAATAAAAGGCTAACGGAGAAGGACAATCATGCCAATATCTGGATGTAGCGGCAAACACTTGCCTTTTATCTGGCCCTCTCTTCTGCAGCATCTTCACATACTGAAATACAATATGGGCCACCTGCAGACAGAAAGGAACAGATCAGTTTTTCCAGATGTTAGGAAAACAGTAAGAAAATCAAGTTGCAGCAAACCATACCTCATAGAAGTGCTTGTAACCTTCATCAGTCAAGGTCACAGAAATGCTGAAGATGGAGTAAGTGGAGTTCTGTTCAAATCCCGTTTCACCATTTCCTCCATATAATGCAAGAGCCCAAAACCTATGGAAGAGTTAAAGGTACTTACTAATTACTCATTTCTGCTGTATTTGAGCTTAATTACAATTACCATATCACAGCTTTACTTTAAAGGCTTTCAATCCGTTTACGGTTCACACAAAGCTTTTCCAACATAAAGGTGTGAACCTCTGGCTACAGGGTTTAAGAAAACAGTGGAAAAGCTAAGTTACCTTTTGGGGGTCTCTTAAAGATCAGTCACAGATACCGCTGACCCATGGATCAACAGACCAAACCCCACTTATTTCTTACTTGGGTTCATCATCAATTTAAGCAATATCACTAAAAAATGCTGACACAAGAAGGCAGGCTTGGCCTGGTTTTATATAGATAGCAAAAATGTATACACAAAATAGAGTTTGCCTTTATTAGTGATAGCAAAACATTTAATAAATATGCTTAAAAAAATACATACTTTTTCCTAAGGAAAGAAAGAACACTGCCTTTGCCTTCATGTCCCACCAGCCAGGAAATATAATGAAGAGGCTTCACCCTAAAAGAAAATTTGAAAGAGATTAAATGCCGGGAGGTAATAAGTTTCACAGAAAGAACTCAAATCACTAGACAAACGACTAAAATATACACTGTGTGCTTCTTCACGGCAAGTTTTTCACTTTCAGGCGCCGTAAAGATAAGCTACAAATGTGGCAGCTGAGAACATAATGACTGATCAGAGTCAGTGAGGAATGACATTGAACCAGCTGTGTACCAATTCCACTCAATTTGGAAAAGGAACCATATCTGCATCAATTTGATTAATTTTAAAAAAGTTCTCCTAGGGAAACAAAGCGATCTGTAACACAAATAAATGAGATTATTCGGTTTGTTGTGAAAGTCAATGAATTATTCACAGCATACACGTGGCAGAAGTAAAATGCAGCACAACTGTACCTGTAATACTGTTCCTGTGGGGGAAGCGCCCAAGTGATACTCAGTGAATGAACTTTCCTGATTGGAACAACTGAACACAAATAAATTTAATGAATATAAATATACTGATTAGACATAGATAAGTTTTACATAATGCAGAAGGAATGGTTAAGGTATTCAGAACCACACAGAATTATTCTACAAAGTATCCAGATCACCCAGAGAAAATATGAAGTTAGGTATTCAAAACATTTAAACAAATTATTTTACTTGCCTCTGTAAAGCTTGTGAAATTCTGGTGTGTCAAAAGGCTGAGTCAGATGGCCAAAGCTGGGTTTGGGTAAACCACTTAAAAGCAAAATTAGAAGTGTGATGTTACTGCCAAGGATTCAAAGCTACACTGAGATAATCACAAGACGTAAGCATCCATAGCTCTGACGTGACAAGAGGCGATGGCCTTTAACAAAGGGCACAGCCCAGGAGCCACCCAGCCCGAGGTGGAAGGCAGCCTGGCATTCGCTCGCACTCTGCCCGCGCAAGAAAATAATTACTCAGGATATAGACCCCCATCAGCTCTGCCCTCTCCTTCCATCCAAGGCAGTAAGAATAAAAAGTTTGCTTTCCTAACAGAGGAAAGGAAAGCCAAGCACAGTAAACAATTTCCTTTCCCTGGACTCACAGAATCTTGAGGGGTTGTCTTGTGGGGAAGGAGGAACGAGAAGGACAGGGGTCTGGAGAGACAAACTTGTCTCTATGGTATTAGACTTACACAAGCGCATTTCCAAGCGCCACAGAAATAAACACCTTGCAAAACCAGAAAATAAAAGGGGAAACAAAATGCTTTTCAAGTTAGTAAAGCTTTTGCAAAACCCCCTTTTCAGACAGTACGTTGGAGTGAATTATTAAAAAAAAGACCAAGTTCTAACCAGTTGCTGACCTAAGGATGACACTTAAATGCAAGCAATGGTGTTAATTTATTTTGCTGCTATTTATTTTTGACCCAAAGTAACGTAAATTGACAATCTAGGTTTGAATGATTTATCATAAAATCAAGATATCAGCACATTTTAAGCAAACGCTGCTGCAAGGCTAAGTAATTGCTAAGCAGAAACAAAGTCTTCCTGAAACAATTAATGCCAGGCTTTAATGTCCCAAGTTGCCCTTTTTTTTCCTGGGTAAGGATGTTAATTAACAAATGTTAATTTCCCTAGTTTCTCCAGTAAAGGAGATTTTTTTTTTTTTTTAAACCATCATTTTTAAGAACAGATAATTTTATAATTTGTAATGCCTTTATGCACCAAAAGAATCTTACTTATTTGGGATCTCAGAGAAGATTTCCGTCACCCATTTTTCCAATGTATCCAGTGTTTCTAATAAGGAGAGAAAAAAAGAAAGCAAAAAATGCAATTTCCTGAAGATCTAAGATAAATTCTTTATCTTATCTCACCAGTTCCGTTATTTGAAAGAGGCTGCAAGTCAGTATATTTTAAAATTGCAAAGTTCTAAATTACAAGCTTCAAAGCTGTTGGTTTGAGCCAATTCTTAATATTCACTGAACTGTATCTTTGGTCATAGCTCTGGTTTTGTGTATAGTGCTGAAATCTCAGCCCGATACAACTGGGATTTAAAGTTCAGTAGTATTAAGTGTGACTGTGAAAAGGGATTACTGACTTAGGGATCTACAAAACCACCAGTACTTGCTGGACTCATTCCATCACACTATGTCCAGAATACACACACCAGTTTTCACACCCAAATGCAGTCCTGCAGGGAGAAGTCGTCCTTCTCCCCATCCTCTTTTCTAAAGGAAATGTGTCAAGAACCAGAAGTTTAAGTGCTTTTTTTTTTCTTAAATGGCTGATTGGAAATTGTTTGCAAGCATTCTGAATTCCTGAAGTGATGCTGTGTGTACTGAACAACATCAAAAAAGGCGGGATGGGGTGGAAGGAGGATTCATGGTTGTTTTTGTTGTAACAGAGATTGAAATACAAAGTTGACCCGGCTGGCTATCAGTTACCACCAATTTTCTTCACAATGACCAGTAACGGATTGTAATATTTCTTCTATGTAAATGATTACTCAAGAGGCATTCAATGCCCTAAGTAGTTTACGCTCTAGACAGAACATAAAAGCATAGGAGAAGAAAAGAATCACCACTTCTATTATTACCGTCACCATTTTACAGACGGGAATTGCAATCATTTTAACATTCAACAAAACCCCTAAGCACAAACCTAACTTGAATATAAACAACTATTTATTTTCAGCGCAGGCCTCTACTACATGCATAATTTCTAAGAAATTTCCTTCCTCTATTCTCAGTAGAAATGACCCATAGGTCTGAAGTTCTTTGCTTAAGTGAAACTCAGTTCCATTTGCATAGAATTTTCCAGTCTGGGGGAAAACTTAGGATCTCTGTTCTTCCTAGAGAAATGGTTTTTATTTTAAGAACTCTTTTGAAAGAGTCTCAAACAGAACAAGACAACTGGGAGGCCAATTTCAGTCTCCCCATCATTTTCTGTGGAGGTTCGCTGTTGATGGCAGAGAAACCAGCAGCATTAAGTCATTTAAGTGGTCTCACTCTACATTCCTACAAGATTCTTTCCTTAAATATATCGTTGAGATTTTACCTTCTGCATTAATCTGGAACCTATTCGACAGCTTCAGTTAAAAGTTTCTCAGGAAGTGGCAGGATGACAATAACACAGCACAATTACTCAAGCCTTGTTTCATTTAGAAACCAGTCTAAAAGCTACATAGAAATACTTCTTGCAGGACTGGGCAGTCCACTAAAATGGCTTGGGCTACAGCTGAACTGGTGCCAAAAGCACTACACTAACAGCAGCAACGAGCCTGTTTTTCAGGAACAACTGATGTTACCTTTAGATTGGACAACTAAAGTCATATAGTGAGCAGAGTAATGGCGCTGCCAGAAGTCCCTCAGTCTGGTGTAGGTATCAATATTCTTCATTTTAGGCTCATGTTTGAGTGTATCCGCATTACCTGTAAACATTAAAAGGCGGTTAGTTATCTAGAGACTGGGTACGTCAAGATCCAATATACTGAGAATTTCTTTTCCTCCCCTGGCACTGAGTCTACTCAAGATAAGCACATTAAAAATACCTAATAGAAATTTGGCGTTAAAGGAATGTTAACTGAAATCATCATCTTTAAATTCCTAGTTCCTATTCTAAGGACAGTTGATATTGCTATGATAAGGAAGGTCAGAGTCCTCCTGCATTATCAGATACTGCACAGCTCACGTGTGCTGCCAGCTATTCCCCCACCAACAGAACTTGCAGAACAGGGGAGGAAAAATATGATGTTCAGTACATGTCTACAGAACTTCATAAAAACGGTCTACATTTCAAAGCTGGGTAACTATTACCCGTCACACTGCAACTTACATGCTCACAGCACCACAAGGGTGAGGGAGCTAGGACTCTATTGTCCAGGAGAGGAAGGACAAATTTTCCTTCTGCTCCACTGACATGGCTGTGAAGGTCTACTTCTGCAAGTTCAACAGTGAATTATTTACTTTGAAAGGCCTCCTCAGACACAAATCCAGAAACACTTGATTTTTCCAGGAAATTTTAATAGCAAAAAACAAGCTTAAGCATGACAGAGATGACTCAGAGAGCTCCACCTTTACATTAACAGAAAGTTACGTGATTACGCACCTAGGGCAACCTAGCTTTAACATCAGCAAAAAGCAGTACCAGAATGAAAAGTAGCTTAAGAAGCAGACAGCTGCTTTTGTTCCCAAACATTTTACTGTAAAATGAGTAACTGCTCTAATAGTTCCAAGCAAGGCTAGTGTTTCTGTGGTGAGAAAGCTCAGGTCAGCACATCTAGTCGCTTAAACTTTTAAGTGGTTAAAAGTATCACCACCACTTTATAACAGAAATTAAGAACTTACCCCAAAAAAATTTCTTCATAGGATGTCCAGGCCTGGCAAGACTTCCAAACAGCATTTCCTTTCTATTTGCATCAGAGGGTCTTGCTAGCTGATACTCTGTTAATTCAAAGAATTTGCAGTGGCATGCATCAAAATTTGAGGTCGTGTTCGAAACAAAACAACACAAAAACCCCAACCACACTGAAAAGGAGACACACCACACAGATAGGGCCCAGAACCTGTTCTGATGTATGATGAAGTAGTGAAACAGGCTAAGAAATAGGACTTGCTATCAGCAATGAATGTAAGTCAAGAGGAAAACGGAGCTCATTGCTGAGACTTAAGGAAAGGCATAAGGAGGAAAAGCATGTAAAGCCCCAGCCCACCCAGTCTGAATGCCCTCAATCTGTTAAATGTAATGGGAACACAAGACCATCAATATTCTACAGGGTCAGGCCTTGCAGAAAGGGCCAGAGAACAATTACAAATGAGGCTCCCCCATATATCACACAGAACAACTTCTAGACTAATAATGAAATAAGAAAATGAAAGCTGAGCAAGGAGTTTCCAAAAACGCAGTTTTACGATCAGTTTACACTGAACTAACATGGGATCCTGCCCAAATCGAGAACTCACCCTCTTGAACTGCATTTTCCTGTTCCTGTTTTTCTGGTAATAGGAAACATGTACAGCAGAGCTGTAAACTAATTCTTTTGGCTTCGTTAATTCCGCAGCCAGTTCATCAAGCTGACATAATGTACTGTGCAGCACACTACTACAGTGTCAATACAAGGAAGGAGCAGATCTGCACGATGAAGGCAGTGCAAGTGAAGGCGTAAAGTGGCTTAAGCTGTGGAAGAACCACACCTATACTCAAAAACAGGTCCTTGTTTATGCTGACACAAACCTAAATTCAGGGATCAAATTGTCCATTTTTCCTTGCCAGAAAACAGATGAAGATGACGATTTGGAATAAATATTTGCAGCAATTGGTACATCTGCCGATAACAGGGTGTTTTTTTCTAAAGCAGTGAAGTTTTATAGGCAGTCTGGAGGTATTCATTAAGTATTAGAAAATCAAACAAACGCTCACTTCTACGCCTGGTTCAATTGCCTTCTGTGAAGTGACTTTGTAGCTATTAAGGCAGTAGAATAAGGAGACAAGTTCAATCACCTCAACTCACTGTGTTAACTCCACATCAGACTGCAGAGAGCACTGGGGCTATGCTAGAGCTACAGGCATATTGTTCATTGAAGAGCATCTGCATGCTCATGTAATTGCCCTACCACTTACTGCCAAACCACTTAAAATCATTAATTTCTAATTCAAGAAATGAGACTGTAAACTCCCACAGTGATGGCACTACATTCAGTCCTTCTCCTCTAACGATATCCATGGAAAAAAAAAATTGAAGAATTAAATCTCTCTGTCAAGTTAGGTGACCTTGACTGAAGTGCTCAGAAGGGTAGTCCAAAATGGAAACCAATAAACAGTGTTACAAAATGGGTTTTGTTTCTTTAAGAAGACAGGCTAAACACCCAGGAAAAGCTGCTCTTACTTACCACTGTCTACAGCCTCGACTTCTCGGTCTATTGCATCCCTGATCATCAGTGGGTGAATAAAGAACTGTGCCCACCTACGAAACAGAAAATTTCATATACTTTTCTTCAGTGTCTATATAAACTAGGGCAAAAAAACCCAGCAAATAAGCCCAACATCTATTATTTTAGTTTATGAAGTTGCTTGCCTTACTACAAATTATGTAATTCTTGTCTAACCTGTCTTAAGGAAAGATAAAAGCCAGTTTTGTGATACCGTCAAAAACCAAAGGGCTTCTCTGTTCCATAGAGTGAGAATTAATTGGTTGGATGCAGTAGGATATAACACTAATGGGTGCAGGATTATCTGCCTTTACATCCTGCAGACGATCATACCAGATCAGACAAGTGATCCAGCTAGTTTGGTTCCTGGCTTTAGCAGGGATCTGTATCAGATGCTTCAGAGAAATCCTTGGCTGTTCATCAGGAACAACAAGACCATAGGGAAAGTTTCACCTTAACGCCAGGCAACAAATTCTTGATTTATGTCCTGAAACATAAGCTTTTACATCCATTACAATTTTACTATCTACCACAAAAGTCAGCATTGGCATCCAGATACATCTCTTCTCCTATACCCACAGAGAGCAGAGCAATGGAAAGGGACAGATCTGCAAGGAAAGGAGACTCTGCAGAAGGCTGGCAGAGGATCTAATGTTTCTATTTTATTTGCTGAGGTTTTTAAATGATGCCTGAACTGGTTGAAGCAAAAGGTTAACAGTAAACACTGCTGCTGAAGTTCTACAGCTACAGGACCCGTGAGGCTAAAGACTACTAAACGATGATGTCTTTCAATTTCTTTTGATCCACAAGGGCTTGAAATGAGCAGAAATCGTGAGCAGCACCTAGTTGTCTTCTTCTTATGAGATGGTGTTCTATGGAACTCCTAACTTCTGTGTTTCCCCTCCACTAAGCTGTTGTAACAAATTGCAATTGTATTTTTTTATTCTTTCGTGATCCCAAACATCTAAAAGGACTGGACTAATCTACAAACGAAAGCTGAATTTGGCCTGGTAAAGTAAAATTTAGGCAATACTTGGTAAAATATGCAAATGCTTGTCCTCGGCATCATCACAGTATCAAAGGAAGTTTGCAGTGGAGTCCACTGTCCTCATGAGATATTTTATAGCATCAAAAATACTCAGCTGCCGTGCCCCCATGAAGGAGTAATTTTCTCTCACTGCAGGAAACCATGCCAACAGGTGGATCTCTGCTGTCCCAACACATCCCACAGCACAACAGAGCAAGTTAAATACTTCCTGGCAAAAGATACATACTTCACTAAATAACCTGGATGAGGTTAAACGTATCCTTTCGAAGCATGGATTGTACCATAACTTTCAAGGCTGCCCTCCCACCCACCCTAAGCGACTAGGCTTGGAAACAAACAAAAAAAAAAAACAAACCACTAATTCTGTCAGGACAGATTTTTCAAACAATGAGTCACTGGGATTCTGGGAGCACTTCCCCTCTGAACAGCTGCCACATTGCGTAAGATTTCTCCTGTCATCAATGCTACTAGTTTAAGGGTGCTATAACAATCAAAAAGCTACGTGCATTATCCATGGATTCTACGTAATCGCGCAGCGGCTACCCGGCACTATCTCAAAAAACCAGCAATGTACCCAAAGGGGAAGACTATTTCTTTATCTTCAATATCCACTCTGCGGGTAGCTATGGAAGTACAGCAACAGCTTTAATCATCCCAAAATGAAGAACAGCCACACCGAGGCTCCTGAGGCACGCACAAACATTTGTTAACATTTAATCACCGTTTAGATGAAGTTACCTATCAAGCGCTTCTTTGAAGTACTTCCTCTGCACATCAAACTGGAAGACCGTCCGCTCACAGTCCGTCGAAGCGTTGTCACTGCCCCCGTGTTTCTTCAGAAACGCATCAAACCCATTCTCGTCTGGGTACTTCAAACTGCCCATAAAAACCACTGGAACAAAAAATCACCAAAATTACCATGATGACATTAATTTGTTATTCCTAATTGCAGCTATAGCAACCCCTCTTCAGCCCAGCGTTACCTACAGCTGACCCACAGGGGCTGGCTACTAACTAGCACCAGTCAGTGTAACCTGCCTTTAGCAGAAGCCCTGAACAGACTGGAAACAACCGCGCCGGTCTAGGCATGCCTGGTCTCAGCCAGTCAAGAGTAGTACTTTGAGATACATCTGGTCAGAAGCTTCATGTGGTTTCTGCACCTGTATTACTAATTCCTCACCCTTTACTAGAGAGATAAAGGTCTGTAGCTCCAGCCTGGTTTATAAAGCCAGAGGTAACATGCTTCCCCCCACATTTAATGGATAACAAAGAATGTTAATACATGTTAATGCACAGCCCACCAAAGAGTATGAGAAACCTTCTCCAATATTAAGAGTATTTAATAATATTTAATAAATGTATTTAACTAATAAAAATAAATTCTTGGCTAGGTGAAATAAGAAATGATACTGAAATACTACAGAAATCCAGAGCTACATAGCACTAATTTTGCACTGAAGCTGGAGAAGATGAAATAGGAGCAGATACATACTATGTTCCAGGAAGTGTGCTAATCCAGGCAGATCTTCGGGATCAGAGAAGCTGCCAGCAGCAACGCAGAGGGCTGCTGCAGACTAGAGAAAATATGACACACTCAGTAAAAGCTGCTTCAAGAAACTGACAGAAAAGTAAGATAAATTATTCAGGACAAAGGGTACAATGAGAAGGTCTAGTCCGAACCCCTAATTACAACGTTTCAGACCACAAGAAAGCTCACTATTTATTTTTTCACCCTACAACTTTAAGTACATACCTGCTTTTCCGTACAGCCTCTCTTTCTTGTCTCTTCCTTGTCAGCTAGCTCTTCTAATTCACTGTCATCGGGATCATTGAAATCCTCATTACCTCCATCATTGTCCTCACCCTCATCCCCCTCATCACAGTCCTCGTCATCAAAACCTTCTCTACCGTCTTCGATCTCAGCTCCAGAGTCATCATCTTCATCGCTTTCCTCTTCAGATTCACCATCATCATCTTCCTCCTCCTCCTCTGAAGATAAAGCAGCTGGGGCACCATCCAAGTAATTCAAATCCGAAATCAAAAGTGCACATAAGCCGTTTTGCAGTTTGATATACCTGAAACAAAAACATTTATTTGCCATGAATATGTTCCTTTCCCAAATCTGAATTTTCAGAATCACGAAAACGTCTGTGTTTCCTGTAACAGTTCTATGCTCTTCAACTGAGGTTTCCTAATGAAAAATCTAATGGCAGCTAAGAAGGTGAGCAGTTTTATAGTGGGAAAGTAAACACATTCTTCTGCTATTCAACAGCTATAAGAATAGGTAGTAGCAAAAGCCCTTCTCCCCATAAGGTCCAGGCCACTGATTTGGGCTTTTATTTCCCTCTGTAAAATATTCAAGCTACCAGCACTCAGAGAAAACTTCGTGTACTCAGAATAGGCAAATCCAAACTTCAATAGCCTGTTATGCTTGTCAGGCTCTTGGAAACATGTATTATGTGACAGAATTAAGATCTTAATCTTTGCCTCTAAATAGGCCCCAGAGACTCCAGTTTATTTGATTTGCTTTGATCAATGCGGGTCCACAGACGTAGGAGGCATGTGTTAGAAAGGAGAGATCTCCTCTGCAGGCTTAATAAAATAAGACACAGAAGACAGAAGCTGGGTTACTATCAAGAAGCAACACAGAGTTCTCTCTGTGTGAGTACATACATACATAGAATTTTTTACATATGTGTGTGCATCTATATTAAAAAAAACAAAACAACAAGAACAAAAAACCTAAACACAAGCCCTCTGTCCAGCACCATTCTACAACTTTTCAGACTGAGGACTGCAAGCACCAGTGCTCTGCACTACATCTCAGCGGTATTTGTTTCCCAACAGATCCAGAATAGACAGTCACAATTTCTCACATTAGCCAAAGCACCCCTCCTGGGAGCTTGCATTGGCTACTATGCCAGCTGCAGAAAGGAAGGAACGCTGGATCCAGAAAATACTTGATCCAGCCTAAGAACTAGTGTAATATAGGCAGGTGGTCTTTGATCCAGCAATAAAAAAAAAAAAAAAAAAAGCTAGTATAAACCAAAGCCATGGTCACATCCCATATTCCCTGAAAAAAAATATATCTGACTTACAGAGCATAAAATCACAGAATAGTCTGGGTTAGAAGAAACCTTTGAAGGTCATCTAGTCCAAACCCCAATTTTATAACAGATCAGAACTTTGCAATGCAGCCACTGTTGTAATTAGGTAGCAGAAATTTCAAAGCAGATTTCCAGCTCAAGCTACATGGTAAGCACCCAAAAGATAAACAAAAGGTACGTTGTATGTTTTCCAACTGCATGGTTCCCAAAGTTTCTCACATATTTCATTCATGGTTACCATTATGCAATTCCAATGTTTCCTAACAATAAAAGTTTTTGTTATTATCAATATTCCAATTAAAAATATGAAGTCGACCTGCTACGGCTCTGCAAACCACAGACCAGCCTGGATACAAACTACTTAGAGTACTTCTCTCCCAACTGAATTTCACGGGGCCGTATTCGGAGGAAAGGGATAAAAGGGGCATTGTGAGAAGAGTGAAGGAGTTCTGAGACAAAGAAAAAAGCCACACTTCTTAGACAACCAAGTCTATGAAAAAAGCTAAAGAACAAATGTTTAATAGTTGTGTTAAGATTATGAATTACGACCAAGCAGTCAATGGGAATTGATAGCACCTACTCTGGCCCAGGGTTTCATAATCGTTAGCACACCTGTTCGGCGTGCTGCAGGACCACTGAGCAGTTCAGATTTGTTCCAGTCAAAAGCACAAGTGCATTTTTGTTTGTTCAAAGTACAGCACACAGTGTATAACTTGCAGAGACGCTATGACTAACTGCAGGAGGTACAGATAGTACTAGATCCACGCTAATCTCTGGGTACAAAGTTAATCATCCATACATTCTGAAAGCCCGTTTGCATCGTATACGTATGTTGCGTTATGCAGCTGCAGCACTACTGAATGCGTAACAGGCGTCCTAAAAACTGACATACTGCACACTCGGGCGCTTCAGCCTCTGGGGAGCTCAGAGCAAGAGCCTCAGACAGCAACAGGTTGGTACAGCACGTCTTCCAGCACAACCACCATATTCTTCACCTCTGCATGTAACTGTCTTCTGCAGGTTTTCATGGCCCAGAAAGAACGCTGGCTTCCCAGCGATCAATAGCTAGACACAGAAAGCTGAAAACAGACTAGTGCTATTCTTCCAGAAGAACGACTGGCCGTAAAGCTGCTTAGCCAGATGTATCCAGTAGCTCTTGTTGATCTCTTCCGCATACCTCCATTAAACTAATGGAGCAGAGGATACTGATTTTACATTACTCATCTTCAGGCTTGTGGGTGTTACATACAAGGACAAAAAGCACCCTGCAGCAAGGCAACAACTGAACTTAAGCTGCTGATGAAGACTATCAGATTTCACTTCAGGAGAACACAGAACAGTTTAGGTTATACTGAGCAGAGGCACCCCCTGACATAGGTGTTCTTTACTTTTTCCATGTTTCAGTCTGATGGAAAAGGACAACTGTAATCAATACGTCAGTATGCATTCGTATGCAAAAAACAGTACAAAAAATGCACATAACATAGAAACAGAAACAAGCATAGTCCAATTGCTTTTTAGAAGGATTATACAGGTATTGACACAAATAAGGCTTAAAAATAAAATTAAATTCAAATTCTTAAAAATACTGTTTAAACGTCAGGATAATCTTAAACAGGATTGCTCTCACACAAAGTTTCTTCTTGTGTCAATGATAATTGTTTAGCAGTGAAGTAAATATTGATATACGTATCAATGCATAGTAAATGCTTAAGAGAAATGCTTTAATTTCCCAAATTACACAAAACAAGCAATACAAGCCCATGAAATGCCATATGCGGATGCATTTAAATAAAACATACATTTTGGTAAAGATAACTACCCACTCATAGCTCTAATGAACAAAATCAACTTTCATTACGATGATAGTTTTTGTCCCAACAAACTCACTTTTGAAAATACATTCTGCAACTTCTGTCAGAAAACTCTTTTGTTTTTATAAACGCTGTATTTGAAAAGATAAAATGTAACATTTTCCACTAAGTTAAGAGGGATGTCACCAGATGGACACATTAAGCCTGTGACTGGTCTGCAGTATACATCAGCAGTGATGTATGAACAGAGGAGAAAGCGTATATGCATCACCAAATCACCCGCCATCACCTTTACTTAGGAGGTTTGGTACATAGCGGATGTAGGTATTCTTTACTTTCAGCCACACTGAAGTTCTCCTTCCTGGGGGGAATGTTTGTGTCTGTGCTGTGCAAGGCTCACTGCCCACATGTGGAGATCAGTCTGAAAAGATGTGACTCCCTGCTTCCAACTGAAATAAATCTGTTAAGAGCGGACAGTAGGATTTCTGGAAGATTTTGATATTAGTTTATCTTATGCTACAAGCAAACACACTCTCCAATTCTCTACATGCAGAGGATGTCTCTGAGCCTCAAAATAGAGAGCCAGCGACAGTTTTCAACGGCTTTCCAAAGCTTCATCACTGTGCTGCTTTAGGTAGTAAAGGCAGAAGTTTCCTAAGCTGACAGCACCTGTAACTGTGAACTCTGCAGGAAGATGAGCCTCCTGCAAAGTAGCACGGGTAAGAATACCAGCAGGAGAGGCAGGCAGAAATCCAGAGGAAGCAGCAAGGAAGTAGGGCAAGAAAGGAGGGCGCACGTTTCTCCCTAAGCCAATGGGCACAGTCCTCTTCAGGCAGCCAGCAGGGAATTTCACTGTCAACCAACGTCACTGCAAACGCAAAATTCAGTTCCAGGCTTAGGCAGATTCTCCACTGGCTGCACAGATTAGACATTATGAAAAGTAAATTTAAAAAAGCATCTCTAACAAGGGCTGAATAATTTTTTGCCGGCCAGAAAGAAGTTGTAACAGCATCCCTTCAAGAATGACTGTCTTACAGAGTCCTCAGCCGAGCCTGTCTCCACCAGAAGGCCACAGATGCTGCACTCAGGAAAGGTGATCTTTTTTAGCACTTTCAGGCCTATTACTCAGAAATATATAAATGCAAACACAAGCAAAATGGCAGCGACAAAGTCATTTTTGCCTCGACTCACAGATGTATTTGTGTTAAAGCAAGGAAGCTCATCTAAAATAATGCAACAGCCTTTTTTTAAGTCGGTATCTGCTCTATAATACTTCAACCGCATTTCACACTTCAGCTTTACACTGCTGGAAGGCAGCTGCCTGGACGAGGGCTGCAAACTAACGATTCAGTACTGCCGTGCCCTGAAAACACGGCATCACAGCAGGGGCTTGGAACTAGCACCGATTTGGAGCGTCCACGCAAGCCCCAACCCTCTCACCGCACACACACCAGACGTCCCCCCTTAGACGGATCCCACCCGTAAGCCCCCGGTCTCCGATTTACACAGAGCGGCTCCGAACCGCCCCGGCCACCGGGCTGAGCCCGACTGTCAGCACCGGAGGGTGCCCAGCCCCGCACCCAGCCTTCCCGCCGGCCGGGGCCGCTCTCCCCTGGGCAGGCCGGCAGGGAGGGCAGGCCCCAGGCCGGCAGGGCAGGCCCCAGGCCGCCCCACAGACCCACCGGGGGCTGCCTCAGCGGCACCGGCTCGTCCTCCCCTCACACACGCCCCGCCTTAAGCCTCCGGGGGGAGGCTGGGCGCCGCCGGTCCTCACCGGTACTGCTTGGGGTCGCTGGGGGACTTGACGATGGCGGGGTCGCCGAGGTTGGGGCCAGGGCCGAAATCCGCGCGGTCCTCCTCTTCCCCGTGAGGCGAGCGGCCTCTGGCGTCGCGGCCGCCCTCCCCGGCCTGCTGCCCCACCGCCAGCTCCGGGCAGCTGTAGCTAGACGTCGCCTTGTTCCTACCGGGCATGGCGGCGGTGACGCGGCACCACAACGGCTGGGCAACGGCGCGCACCGGCCGGCCGCGCCCCGCTAGGCCGCGGGCCCCCGCCCGCACCGCTCGGCCCCTCCGTACGAAGGCGGCGACGAGTCTGCGCATGCGCCGCCCCCGCCCCCGCCCCGCTTCCGCCGCACGAGGAAGCAGCAGTGACGGCTGCGGCGGTGCCGGCCCGCGCCAGTCAGCGCCCGCCGCGGTGCCGGGGCGAGAAAGCGGACCAATCAGGGGCCCTCGCCTGGCCGGGGAGGGCTCTGATTGGCGGAGAGTATGCCGAAGGCAGCGCGGGGGGAGGGGAAACCACGGAAGGCGAGAGTCGGGGCGAAACGCGGCCCCTGGGATCAGACCGACCGGACGGAGAAATCAGGGGCGGAGGGCAAGGCAGAACAGAGCCGGATCGCAGGAGCGCCTCCCTGTGCCGTCACGTTCCGACGTTTACGTGCGCCTGCCCTGTCAGCTGTCCCCCCTGCTCTTGCGGTGGAAGGTTGGTGGGGGCCCGCCTTCTCTCTCATTTCCTTCAACCATTGGTTCAAGTCCCTGTCGGTCACTCCTGACAGACCCAATCAGCTGGCGCAAGCTGCCCTAAGAGGAGCGTGAGGCGCAGTTCCCTCAGCGCGGGCTGGGGTCGGTCCGTCCCCGTTCCCCCCTCCCGAGGACGGGCCGGGAGGTGCCGCAGCCGAGAGCCAGCCCGCAGGCCCAGCGGCCATGGCCGGAGCCGCACGGAGGCCGGCGGCGAGACCCGTCGGCGGGGCCGAGGCAGCTGGGCCGAGCTCGAGGGCGAACCTTGGCGGGAAGGAAGGGGGATCGCGGCCCTCGGCCTCCCTCAGCCGCCGCTAGGGACGCCGAGCGCTGACCACGCTGAATCAGTTTAAAGAAATGCGACTGTTGTGAGGGTTCAAGAGCCCTGGCTGCGCTGGTGCTTTGATAGCCACAGCAGGTTCCAGCTGGCATGCTTCCACCGTTCAGTCCAGCTCACAAGTTGGCAGTTCGATCCCGAGCATTCTGAGAAATCCAGTGCGTGCTTACTGCTGCTGATTTTTTTTTTTTTTTTTTTTTTTACATTTTTTTCTTCCCCTAATGGTAGCCCTAACAGCTTATAGTTTGTGCCCATGACCGCTTACCAGAAAAGACTGCTTATTCCCAATGCAGCCTGGTCTTCGCAGGTCAGTAGGTCTCAGCATTTTCCAGTTTGTGAATACATCTCTTTCCCACTATGAAATGGCAGGGCTGATGTAGCAGTTCCCCAGTCTTGACCACAGGAATGCTGCTTTTCCTCTTGTCCTAAAGCTCTTTGAAGCTCTCGTTCCCAAACGCCATACACCACCAAGATATTTTTTCTTGTAACTCTGCGAGCTGTCAGGAAGCCTTTCCATTCTGCCTGTCACACCCCTTCTGCACCATTCCACGCTTGTTCACATTTTCTGCTACTCCTGTAACACCAGTGCTGTTAGGCTTACACACATACACAAAGTAACGATGTTGACTGCAAAAGAGATGATGAAAGCAAAGTTAGGGGAGCAGAGGCTAATACAAATGAGGGGGCTCTCTGAGGTACAGGAACAATTAGACTGGATGTCTAGCTGGTATTTTACTGCTTCGTTTCTCCACAAGATGGAAGCCAAGACCCATCTCTAACCCGGGCCCTCCTGCATGGCTTTTCCTGGAACTGCACACTTGGTGCTGTATTGTACAAACCATAGAGAGAAGCTTGTGACCAACAGTCAGCTCTTCCCGTTCACATTCTAGTACCCCTTTTTTTGTGTTGTAACCATACTGTTTATCAAAACTACTATCCCAGGCCACTGCCAGTCAAACAGAGGCTCTATACAAGACTGCACGAAGGATTTTGTGTTTGTCTTTGGCGCAAGCAAGTTATTTCCCCTTGTCCTTACAAATTATTGTCTCACATTCTGCCATTACCTCTTAAAAGTTCATACAAGTAACAATTACTATTGACTCACTGGTGATACTGAAATCAGCTGCATGCCACTTAAGGCTAAAGGCTTTCTCTGTATTCATTCACAGCTTTTAATGTAAATGTAAGATGACGAGACACATGAAATATATATTAATGGAGAGATGTGTCAATTGCCTGTGATGATTTGATTCCTTATTTGAAATAAACTCTGCTGGATTTCTACACCAAACACTAGGTTTCTCCATGTATGTAATATAGGGCAGGGTATAATTCGTAACTGTCTTTTCCAGTTCTTCAGACTATACTGTCATGTAGCTACTTGATGGCTTTTTCTGTAAAAAAAAATATTATGCCCATCCTACCTTGAAGGGCCTGGAATGTACTTGCATTCTTCTGGAGAGGAGAGGAACAAAACCACAAACACATCTGACCTGACTGGAACACAATGAAACACAATTATATATCGGATAGAAAAGGGAAAGGTCTTTTTTTTGCTAGGAAAAAGAAAGTCAGTAAATCAAAAGAACTTAAAATCCATTTCTGCTGAATCCATTTTCTTTCACCATTGAGTTGAGCTGAAAAATCATTATTTGCACTGAGATTCTCCATTATACCAGCACAGCTCAAAATCATCGCTCCCTTCTGTAGAGGTTTTTATTTATTTTTTTCTAGTTATACAAGTTGCCCTAAAAACTGCTTCTGCTACAACTAGAACACTGCACATTTATTGGCCAAATAATCCTTCTCTTCACTGTTTTATATCATAGTGATTCCAGTTATTGGGCTCGAGGATCATCACCCTGTCAAAGAAGATCAATGTAGTTCGATGTATTTTTAAAAGCATTAAAAAGATACTTTCTTTATCCATGCAACGTGATTGCCCAACGCTGGCAATGCAGCTCACACAAGCTCTCCAGCCACACCCGGTGACTACATTTCGCTTTATTTTGCAGTCTCAGGGGTTTAGATACAATAACCACATTCCTAGCACTGCACAAATCACATTTCCAGTACTAGATCACACACACCCAAAATACGTCACAGTAAAGATTTCTGAAAGCAACATACAAAGGGATCAAGCCTTTAGCACAACGAGCTCTAACTACATCAATGTAGTTGCATTTTTCTCTAGAATATTGTGCTTTTTTCTAAAAACCATTACACTTTGAGAAACAACAGAATGAAATTAACAAAAGCATTTGCTATTGTCACCACCCAGCACATTCCATTGCAGTGGGCTGGGGCATCAGTTCCTGGCATCGCAAAGTCTCCTCGGGCAGAGGAGTTCACAGGCCTAAGGTAAAGCCATAAAACTTTCCAGAATTTTCACCTTAAGACAGCAAACTTCCCTCCGTATTCACTTAGTTTACATTTACAGACACAGTTTGCAGTCACCGTTTGGCGCTGGGATGCACAAACCAATGCGTGATCATCAACAAAGGCACACAGTGTATGCAATTTCACAGATTCGCAGTAGCAGTTCCTCCATATATTTCAGAGAAAGACCAGCTCTGTGTGTGGCTAATGCACACAGTTCTACACGCAGATGTAGAAGTTTTGCAATTTTAGCAATGTTGGAATATAAGAATTTTTTAGATGTTAACTATTAAAAATTGTTCCTCCCTTCAAAGAATGATGCAACAAAATCCATAGAATAAGTTTACATAATAACTCTAATAGGAGGTCTTTGCCACTTTTCATTTGCAGTTATGTTTGATTTATCAGTCTTCCTTTTTTAAAATTACACTTTGTGGTTGAATCTGAAACCAGAAATCCTGTTCCCACACATGCACCGACCTAGCACAAAAGGGAAAAAAAAAAAAAAAGGAAAAAAAACCACAACAAAATGCAGAAAGGAAATCTAATAATATCAGCACTAATATTGCCAACACTCACATTTTGGCTCCTGCTATTTTTATCTTTCTGTGACAGTGCTGTTCCAAGTCAGATTTTGCCTCCAACTGAGCATGCAGCAGGCAATTCCTCCTCCCCTTTGTCCTGCAGCTCTTGGGCTTCTAGAAAAAAAGGATTAGGGACAGCAAGGTGCCAAACCCAGCGACACCCCCAACGCTCTGCAAGCCAGTAGTGGTGACTGTGGAGGAGTCTGCAAGCAAGGGCAGTCCCTGGAAGGGCTCTCGCTCCTTCACCCAGCACCAGCCAAGAGCACAGGGAAATGCGGGTATGGCTGCAAGGCCTTCTCCTCCTCCTCCCCTGCCTGGCAGCTTTGATTCCTCCACGTGCTCTTCCTCTATGCAGTGGCTTGACACAAAATCCACCCCCCTTCCTCTTTGCTTTCTGGAGGACCTCAAACTGTCAGAAATGCACTGCTTTCTGCTCCATCATACAGAAAAAACGAGGTCCATGTCTATACAGGACAGCAACAATGACTCTCAAAAATACCTAAAGGGTGCATATTCTTGCTTTAAAAAAGATTTCCACCCCATTTTCTTTTAGACCTGGTCCCTTCTAATTGGTTTTTATGTTTCCTGCTGTTCTTGACAAAAAATCTCTTTCTGCAGTAGAGGAATTTATAATTACAAATGCAACATTCTGTGTGGAAATAACATTTGCAACACTAAACAATTCTTTTTCTTCAGCATAATTCACATTAACACTAGGTGCACTTACAATATTTATTCAGATTTTCATTTTTTAAATTATTGGATGAGGAAATACATAATATTAACACTCCAGCACAGTATACAAACATAGCAGTTTCCTACAACAGAGACTTCTGCCTTTGGACTACATGATAATGCACCACCACAAAGGAAAAGATAAAATTTCATCAGGAAAGGAAAAGGACATTTCTCAGCGAGAAAGGTCACTAGCACGAGCAGTTCTGCTGCGAAGGAGGTGGGTTGTCCGAGAGTCGCATGCTCCTTCCAGAAGTGCCCCTGGAAGGGTCTGATTCTATACTCTCCGACATCTTTTCACAGATTACATCCACGAGACGCTCAAACACCTGCCTTACATTGATGTTTTCTTTGGCACTAGCTTCAAAATAGTCAAAACCTGTGAGAAAAAGTGGGGGAAAAAAAAATCAATAGAGACTAATGATAATGGGAGATGGTTTTTAAAATATTAACCATTTTTTTCCAGGATTCACCTTAATGAAACAAGACACAAGATAATTCTTAAGCTCAGCTGATTCCCACAATCTCAGAATAGTAAGCAGAAATACTTGCATCAATAAGAGTGAAGGGGATACAGGGATCCCTACCATCGCTCTGGTAAACACATCTGCAGGTGACGATACAGATCTGAATAAACCCAGGACAAGGGAGTTGAACTCTCCCGCTTAGATCAGTGGGGATCCCCTGGGCAGCAGCTGCTGGTGACACACCACGAACTGGTCACGTATGGAGGGGCCTGTCTGTGCTCCACACCCCCGTGTGACAGGGCATGGCTCGCTCTATGAACCGGTTTTGCGGTCTGACAAGAGTGGACACCAGGGGGAGAAGCCAGGTCGTGGTTGTATTCCTTCTGCTGACCAACTTCTGCACTTGTGAGCAAAATGCTCCACGGCTTTGGTCTTGCTTTTTCCTGTTCTTTGTCTGTTTAGACAGAAAGCTCTTCAGGGTGATTAATCCTCGCACAGCACACGTCAGGACTGAGGACCCTTCCCAACAAGGGCCACTCACCACTGCTGAATTACAAATGCTGTTGTGTGCCTCCTACGGAGTAATTTCGGTGTCGCCAGCTCCTAGCTGCAGTGACGGGTACAGATTCTCAAACACTGACCCTTTCTGATTTAAAAAAACAACAACAACGAACAACCATCACAGCTGGAGTTATGTCAAGGTGGGGGTGGCACAGACAGCTATTCCTGCTGCCTCGTGTTGACACCCCGTGCTATGCAAGAACCAACCTTCTCACAGACAAGCCTGAACCCTGCCTCAGCCAGCAGAAACTCACTGAAATGTGAAGCATTTCTTTATCTTTCTAACCCCAGGGGCTTTAAAAGCCAACCATCACTTCCAGTGGCTGTTGCTTCTGTTTCTACCAGGTTATTACAGTGCCAACAGCGACAGCTCAAGCACCACAGCGAGTTTATTTTGCAATAAGGCACATTCTATTCTGCTTCATTTGGGGGATATTCTGCATCACACCGGTTTTCTTTGATTCTGCCACAAAGGAAGAGAAAGACAAGCTATCTTAACTGATTAGCCTGCCACTGCTGGTAGACTGAGTCACCTTGATGTGTGAGATAACGAATAGGTATCTACCAGTTCCTAACACTTTTTAAAAATCATGGGACAATGAGTGAAGTGACCGTGGAGATGTTTGCCTCATTACTAAACAATGATGGCCATCCTGCATCAGACCAGGGTTCTGTCTGCCCCACTTGCTGCCTTTGATGATGATTAAAAATGTGTATAAAAGGCACAAGAAATCAGAGAACTGAACTTAGATATTTGTCAGTCCAACATTGGTTTAGCTTCTGCTGTAGCTCAATCTGTTTTGGTTTAGTTCACGTTCAGGCCAATAACAATTTCTTAATCTGATTAGGAAATTATTTCAATGATGTTAATGTCACTATACAAACCTAAATAAACACGCTGAAGGATAACCTTTATGTGAATCATTATGACAAAGCTAGCCATTTAAAGCAGTTGATAGTCAATTAATGAGATTCCTCCCACCTAACACCCAAAGTCAGTCAGACGATGCTGTATACATTAGCAGAGTTAACGTAAGGAAAAACTGACTGATAAAACCAGATATATTTTTCAGTCCTTTTAAAAAGAGCATTTAGTATTTTGGGAGGCTATGGAAGAGGACTGGGACACTTTCCAAAGGCACGGTTACCTTTTGTTTTGCTCTGCACTGGGGTATGTTTCTCCAGAGTGAGCTGGACAAGCATGAGGACAGGCTGGGGGCAGAACTGGGGATACTTCAACAGAACAGCTTCCTACTGATGGAGTCAGTTGCTATGGCAACTCTGTGCATGTGTGCGTTTTGTAGTGTCCCCTATGTAACGGATTCAGATTCTAGATGCTAGATTTTTATTTAAACAAACAGAAAAATTTGGGGCGGGAGAAAATAAAACAACATTACAAGTCCAAATAGGAGTGGGAGTTCCTATACTCTCTCTTTGCTGTTACATTGTTCTGGACACACTTTCAACTACTAAGAGTGTAATTACTCTTGCAAAATATGTGGGCACACATGCATTCAAAACAGCTTTGAGTCTGCAAGCCAGGAACCACGTTTATTCAGATTCATATTTTGAAAAGCAAATTAAATTCTGACATGTAAAAAAGAGCCCACAACTGATATTGCAAACTAACCATATCTTTGTTTGCTAGTCCTACATGTAAAGGATTATTATTACAACAATAATAATGATGGGAAATTAGGGGGTTTAGTTTGATATTTGCTCTTTATTTATGATGGCAGTGCCTCAAGGGTCAAGTCATGACTAGAACCCCTTTTTGCTTAGCATACATAGAACACTTGAAGGCTCTAAACCTGCAGGCATTTGCAGACACGCTTATATTTCTTTGCACATGAAACATGAAAAAAGAATCTGACTGCTCTTAACTCTTTTGGAAGAGTAACCATCTTTTTGTTTATATCTCAGAGGTCCCTATCACAATACCATACCTCATACTCATCTATGAGCAGGGTTTCTGTACCTCCCCTTCATAAAAAACAAACCAACCAACACCAAAACAACAATAACAAACCCCCCAACTAATAAATACTCATTATGTAAGATTTAACCATGATCAGCAATGTGATCAAGGTCACACTTTAAACTACAGCAATGTATGCAGCATGTACTGGAACTCCAGTTCCCCCAGTTTTACAATACATTATGCACCCTCCAATTACTGCTTAAGAATTGATAACAATGTAGGATTTTATAAATTGGGGGTGATGGTGATTCCTTTGAGTCTGGGAAGAACCTCTACTCTTACAAGCTAAACAAATATTTACAGTGTGCCCACCGGAAGGGTCTCCACTGTTAACTGAATTAAATTTTAACAGGATCTACTTGCCACCATGAATTCTTTAAGAGAAGATGACAGTATAGTTAAATCTTAACACAGAAGCCCATATCAAAAAGATCATCTATGCTATAAAGTATAATAAAATAATATAAGTAATTGAGTAATTAGGATCAATTTATTTTGCTGTTCATTCTAAAATTTTCATTGCAATCCCAGCTTCTTCTCAATGGATCTGTTTTGCATTTTCTATCCCGCATCAGTAACATGTCATTTCCCTACCTGGATAGAGAAGCCTGGTACATTTTTTAAATCTGCTTTACTCAACTCTACAGTTCTGACATACAAAACTCTTTTTTCATTGTTTAGTTGCAAAAATAAAATTTCTTCTACAAAAATGAATGTTTGCATTCTGAAAATGACTATACAGCACTTAGAGACCTGGAGATAGAATTGTGTTTATGAAAACTTTTTCTCTTTTCATTCCACTGTGCTAATAATAGTTGTTTTTACATCTTTAGATATTAGCTTTACAGATACAGCAACACTACAAGGAGGTAGTATTCAGCAGTAAGCAAGTAAAACATGGACCTAGAATATATTACACTTCTCAGTTGTGATACCATTATTAAAGTATTACTGCTGTAAGGACTTTTTATCATACAAATTAAAAGTAACACTATAAAGAAGCAGAGGAAAAAGAGTAGAAAGAAAAGCTTTGACAGGTACCTAGCTGATCTGCCAGATTTTTGCCCTTCTCCACAGGAACAATTCTTTCATCCTCCATGTCACATTTGTTCCCAACCAGGATCACTTGTGCATTGTCCCAGGAGTAAGTCTTGATTTGTGTGGCCCTACAGCAGGTCAAAAAAAGATTGTTACGTTCCATCAGCTGTGCCAAAATACAATTATATATTATCTATGAGAACAAGTACCACTAATGACAACATCAACATCTCAAGACTGTGTGTTGGTTAAAAGACAAACGACCAAGCTTACACATCAAGCAAGAATGCAGACTTTATACTTTATAGCACCATTCTATTTTACTACTCTTTGATTTTGTGTGACTTGTTTCGACTTTGCAGTGTTTTAAAGTTCATGAGATCCAGACAGAAAGCTGAATCAAATAATTTTTGACGTCTAGGAACAAAAAAAGCATTCTTCTAAAACTTGTTTTCCTTCAGCTCTAATCTGTCCGAGGAACAACTACCAATTACACCTCTTAAGGATATTGTCCCTACAGAGAAAGTCATACAATAGACACGCACTTCATGCTAGATTTACAACTTCTTACAAAACACATAACAACAGTAATTCAGTGCAGACAGAAAAGATGTTCATTTGCTGTAGCGCTTTTGCTTCAGAGTTTTAGCAACACCGTAAGAAATTGTGTTTTGAGTGTCAAACAGATGGAAGCTTCAACTCATCTTTGCTTGAACAGGAAAACTGGTCCACAGAGACTGAAAATTGCACAGAAACACGGAAACAATTGCTGGAGAGAAACAGAAATTTACCAAATCAGGAAAATACAGGATCAAAGTAAGGCTCTGTGAGCTAATATTTGAACCCAGCAGGATTAAGTGATACCTAAGGCAGGAAACAGCAGATGCAATGACAGACAGAAAGTATCAGACAAATGATAACTTCAGTGACAGAGGGATCAAGTCATGGGAGCTTAAGGAGAAGGACTGGGATGAACTCAAGACCTCTAAAGCTCTCTGTAGCTCGTGTGCTGAAACTGGATTGGAGCTAGCTGTGGATCCCAACAGTCTGACCTTACATTTGGCCTCTTCATAGTTTTTCTATGACAAAACAGAAGATATTCCCCCCGCTATTTATCCTGGCAGTCCAGTCCTTTCCCACCATCCTCGGTGAGGTGTCACAGAGCCAGCAGCAGAACAGTGCTAGTTTGGTAGCATTCACTTTCATCCTTTTTTTTCGGACTGGCCCAACCTATTTTATCTTCTCCGAGTCAGCCCAATCTTTTAAGACTCCCTCCTTCCCAAAGGCTGCTCTGCCAGAAGCATACACTCCTTCCCTCCTCCCGTCCTTACTCACCTTTCCACGCTGTCCCTACTCGCCACCCCTCCATACAGGACACTACAGTTTCAGGCAAACCTGCCATT
Organism: Falco rusticolus; assembly: GCF_015220075.1. Classification (NCBI taxonomy): domain Eukaryota; kingdom Metazoa; phylum Chordata; class Aves; order Falconiformes; family Falconidae; genus Falco; species Falco rusticolus. The sequence goes on along the minus strand of NC_051197.1, from coordinate 7,464,078 downwards.
TCCCAGGAGAGCCAGGAGTCCCCTCAGATTTTTAATTCTGTGTAATGTGCTTGAACTCTCTTAACGATAAAGCACTTGATTCCTTCTCTTTTGAATTAGCAGCAGCCTCCAGATCTGATCTACTAACGATAATTTTTAATTAGTTTGAGTTGTTTACTTGCCTTTTCCATGGAAAGCAGCCAGTCATGTCACTCCATGGATATCTGTGAAAAAGGGGGTCATTTCACTGTGCAACTTGCCTTTAAGCAGCAGCCTGTTTGGATTGCACTGGAAAACATAAACCTAAACCAAGCCCGCCGCAGGAGGCCAGACCCATACTGCAACACAAAAAAATAAAGGCTTTGCACAGTGAAACTTTTCTAAATGTCCTCCTGGAAAGGCACTCACTCCAATCGCAGTTTCCACTTTCACCCTTTCGAGTGCCTCCACGTAGACAAGCCCTGTGAGAGCTAATTTGAGCCTGTGATGAGTTTATGCAGTACTCTGGGGTTTCTCAAGGCTCATCAGAGGAGGGGGTGACCTCAGAAATGAGCCAAAAGCCCGGGAAGAGGAAATCTTTCCAGACTCCCTCCATAAGCAATAGAGAGAAAGTAAGTCTCTCTAGGTTCAGTTTAAAACACCCATCACCAGGCTCCTCTTCTGACTCCCAGTCCTCTCTCTGGATTCATTTCAGCTCCCGGGGAGCATATGGGGACATAGTGACAAACCTTAACTATTTAAACGGAACTACTTAGAAAATTAAAAAGAAGGATCTCCCACAGAAACTCATTTTTCTCCATGTTTTGTACAAGTTAGTGGAAAACCTATCTTGCAGAACACTGACATTTACACTTATTAAGAATAAAATGTCTAAAAGAAACCCGATCCCCATACAAAAAGAAAGGCAGCACATTTCCAGGAGCTTTTGGAAAAGTAAATAAATAAAAAGGCTTGTGCAATTGGGGTGCTTCAACAACGGTCAGGGCAGTCCAATATATACACTGGGAAAAATACATTTCTGTGGCACAGTAACAATGCTGTGCCTTATTTGTGCTCAATTCCCCAAATTAACGATAAAGCATGGTTTTTATGCTTCACCCTGAGAAGAAAAATAGTCTTAGGTTCACAGTTACATGGATATATAAACAACCTAATTTGAAGATCAGCCTTAAAGATAAATAAAGCTAATGATTTGTGAACTCAGCTGTCACTCTAAATCTAAGTTAAATTTAACCAATTTTTTCTTCCCTTCTGTGAAATTGACTAGATAGTTCAAAGCAGAGCTTTCATAATATTTTCTTTTTACTTTAGAGTATCAATTGCTGAGTACATTCTAGTTTCAGTACAGTTTTAAATGAGGTATAAACCACTGATTTAGCTACGCACAAAACTATCAAGCCAATGTCAAATAGTAACTGTCAAAGAAGCCTACTAAATAAAAAAAATCTAGAAACTGAGCTGGAAGCCATGAAAGCTCACTTAACCCTTTCACTCACCCGATAGGAAAGAATTCTTATTATTCAAACAAAATAATTATTTTCAAATATGAGGAAAAGCCCATCTTTGCTTTTGCATATTTATGTTTGTTCTTTTAAAGTAACTTAACTGTACTCTTGCCACACTGCAGTAAGGAAAATCCCTCAGGCTTAATCTTTTAAAGACTTGTCACACAATCTGTTGTACCCTTCCCAATGAAGGAGCAAGACAGGTCATGTCCTAGACATTCCCAAACGTATTTAAATCGTGTATCTTACTCTCTCAGCTGCTTTAAGATAATTATAATTGAATGGGGTGATTCATGTGAATGAAGGAAAAATTGTACTTCAAATTCATACACTACCTGGAGAGTTTGTCTAAATACCTGACATACAGCCACAATCCTCCCCCTTCAGGAGAAAGAGTGCCTTTACTTGGTTTAGAAGAAGTGTTTCTGGATGGGCACAAAGCAAATCAGAATCCTCTTTAGGACATCCACCCATAAGAAGGGTGTGGCAACAAGATCACCCAAGGAAGAAATCCTACGGCAGACTGGAAGAGATATTCTTATTTCCCTTGTGGGCGGGTGAGGCCAGGTCAGGAGGCTGTTGAAACAGTCATATGCCAATGAGCCAGAGATGAAAGGTAAAGTGCACCGTACATACATGGAAGGAAGTTTTAAAGGGGATGTTGGGGCTTCACGAAACGGCTCAGAGAATAATAAAGCTAGTGAGCACAACCTCCTATGGCAATTTGCCAGAGGGAGGGTATAAGCTCTAAGATGCTGGAGAGGTCTAGATGGGAAAATGCTTCTCTCTGATGGAGAGCTGACTTTGCACAAGGCTACTTTCCCATAATTTCAGTGTAATGCTGAAAATTAATTTTGAGATCTAAGCACACCCCTGCAAGTTCAACAGAAGGTAAGGGTTTGCCATGGGCAAGAGCTTACTTGGAGTGTTAGGTCTCTGGCTCAGCTGTTTTTGGCTTGTTTTCTGTAGGGAACTCTGCAGGAAGAGACGGTACATGAGAACGCAGTGAGATGGGCTAAGACTCATGTTGACAGCCTGCTTACACAGCATCTTCAAAAACCTGAATCACTAGTGGCAGTAGGCAGGGCACCAGCAAGTAACAGGCTTTAGGACTGGAGAATGTTCTGCCTCCCATGTCTCACCTCCCAAACGTTCTGGGTCCAGCCCTCTCTTATGGACCTCTTGGGCACAGCAGGAAAGCTGTCCTATCCGCGTGTGATGGATGAGACAAGACAGGACTGAGTACCCGGGTATCAAGGGCATGCCATGACTTTACAGCCTGTGCAGCCTCCCGACTGCTGCCACTCCATCCTCTCACCAGGACCAAACAGAAGCACTGCAGGACCGCTAGGGCTCTGTTTTTATCATTAGGCGTGCTGCTGCCGTCTCACACTTGACCTGGAGAATGGACTAAGCTCATGGAGATCAAGGCTCTGAGCTAAAGGAGTTCAAGTAGTAAACACCTTAATTTTCCACGGAGAGTACACTTTCCCGACTAAAGACCAGAATCCAGTGTAATGTTTTTCTGAAGCATAACTGTATCACCCATCATGGTGACAAAAACCCCAAGATCCTACCTACTTGCTATGCTAGAAGATGGTAGAAGTTGATCTAACAGCACCAGACCAAAAGCTTTTTTGTTTCCATTTCTTGTCCCTTCAGAAGTTTAGAAGGACAGCAGTTCTGCAGACTGAGAAAAAAACATCTCTTGGCTGCATCGCCACTAGAGGACTCTGCTGGCACAGCGATGCTGGCTTTGCTACACACCTCTCCCGTGGACAAGCCTCTGAAAGGAAGGAAATGGGGTACCACAGACCGATTTTTATCTGACCCACTACATCATTTGGGTTCAGAATCTTAAAATCTGTTGGCAAGATTTCTGACATACGGAGCAAAAATAAACTGATAGTTCACCTCTGTCCTTTGGCTGACAAGGTGCTCTTAGCAAAGATATTCATGCAGCCCCCGTGGCACAGGAAGACATGAAGTCAAATACACAAAGCTGACCTTTCTTAAATCTTACTCTTGCACTATTGCCTTTGATGGAACAGGTTAGACCACTTCCAATGCAAAGCTTCAGGTTAAAATTCACTTGCATAAACTTGAAAATAGTAGCAGCTCAGGTGATTGAGATTTGGTATTTTTTGGCTAACAGGTAGATGGACTGTGTGGTCCTATGTACCTTGTTTCATCGGGGAACCAAGCTGAAAATATTTACAGTTTAGTGAAAGCTACTGCCCCAGCTCACATGCAGGCACTCCTATGGAAAATGCTCCTGTGCAGACACTTGCAGACACTTCATCTGGGCTTGGTAGAGGGTGTGCCATGTGGAGAAACCTGTTTTTGGCAAAACCTTTCTAGCAAGGAAAAAATGTATTCCTCTGTCACTAGTTGCTGAAGGACAGCTCAGGGAAGGCGTTGCAGTTCACTTTCTGCAGCATGGTGTCATGATACTGGAGATGGGGTGAAAGTGGAGACTGCATCTTTAGATGTGATGATCACAACCAACTGCTTCAAAGGACAGTGAGAACAAATAATGGGCAGCCTTGGAAGAAGGCCAAATTACTAGAAACAATAAACCATGTTGTTGCAGCTTTTGAGTTGCAACCTAGATCGGGGATATAGAACAGCTGTTGAACAAAAAGCCAGACCGAGCTGGGGTGCTAAAAGCCAGTGCCATAGCCATCATATGTCACATGCTCCCGGTAGGTCACTGAGATCACTGCAAATCAGTCTATCAGGCTTGAGAGAACACATTAACCACCGCATTTCCTTTCTTTGCACGTTGACCATACCCATCTGCAGTATACAGCAACAGGGTAACCAGCAGAAATAATTGCAGGACATTTGAGGGGAGCCACAGGGGTACTGCTGAGGATAAACGCAGCCTTTCCTCTGCCTCCCCATTCCCTGTATTTCCTACACAAAGCCTGGTGTCACTTTGAGAGGATTCCATGTCTGAACATGAGCTTCAGCAACAGTGTCCAACCTTCTGCTCATCTGTGCCGTGCCTGTGGACACTACCTCACAGCAGCAGCCCAGATGTTTTCACTCCAGACACTGTGCTGGATCCCTGCTGAGAAAACACGTCCCCTCAGCTACTACTGAGGGGGCTGCAGGCACTGCCCCGTGGCCACAGCAATGACATGTGCTCTGGCTCTTCTAGGAAGACCACTGCTCTTCTTGCTCTGTACGTGTACTTCTCTGGAAAGCAGGAGAGCAGGAAGGCAGTCTGGGCCACAGCTCTGCTTCCAAAAACAGATCAGCGTGGGGTGAGATGGGACACTTCTTTCCGAGGAAGAAGACAGGTGGCATGAGCTACAAGGGGACCCCCCAGGTGGGGAAGGGGAAATGCACACCAAAATGCTGGGGAGACGAGCCTGGGTACCAATGCAGCTTTGATACTACCACGGAGTTTTTTAAGTGACTGATCTGGTGCGTGCTTTATTGACTGTAAGCCAAATATATTTCCTGACCTTTTGTCACCGGGAAGTCCAGAAATTATTTTCTGGTGTTATTTGCATTTGTACTGAATTCACGGGGGAGACAGAAGAGCTTGTAACAGCTGAGAATCCATTTCATACCTAGTTTCAGGGCTCAGTCCCCACTGTTACCATTTAATAGGTAACTCCTCCTCCCCATCCCACCATTCCACACCGAGCACTACCTTACAGAGTCGTTCAGGTGCTTTCTGCAGTCAGTGGTAACACACAGGCCCCTTCCAAGGGGTGTGCTTGCTTTCTGTCCTACACCGCGCTCTTCCTCCTATTACAACTACAACTAATATAAACTTCACAAGTTTTAAATGGATAAAGTTAGGTTTTTAATCATCTCAATTTAGGCAAAGTGAATACTGTTTCATACACTTGCAGGCTCCAAAAAAATTAATCCCTTTTCAAGGCAGCTTGGAAAGATTTAGCATTATTAGATTCTAAATGAGATTTGTCTCAAACAACCACTGTTAAACTGGATTGTTTAGCAGCACAACCAGAAACTTCATAGGCCCAAATAATGCATTAAATGATTAGAACTTTTAAAAGCAACAACTGCTACAGTATGCTACTATATTTGAATTGTAACTTTTTCATTAATGTGAAGCTGTAGAAGTTTTTCTTAGGAGAGTTTAGAAAACAAATTATTTATCCCAGAGTTTAGATGAAGAGAAAGGAACATGGTGATGCAAAGCACTGTGGAGGTTAGGATGTCTAATGTTCTCAACAAAAAAACATGAGGAGAGAACTGGCCAAAACCCAACCCGATCCAACCACAACAACATTATTTCATACCAGTCCTGCACTGCATTGAAGGAGTCTTCACTGGTGATATCATACATGAGGACAAAGCCCATGGCTCCTCGGTAGTAGGCTGTAGTGATGGTCCTGTATCTTTCTTGTCCAGCTGTATCCTGGAACAGAAAGGAGTATTTAGGCTTTAAGACTTCAATTCTCAGAAACAGGAGTTGTAGTTAGGTCCTATATCTAAAATAAGGCAAACACTTCTTGTTATTATCCATTTTAAAATTCTCATTTACTCCCAACCAAAATGAACTCTACTTCAGCATTAATTGGGCTTTTGCATCAGCTATGATTTGTTAAATGCATTTTGACATGCGTACTATTAAAAAAACACCAAAGATGTCAACCCTTTAATTGCTCTTCTCTGCCTCAGCCTCAATGCAATAATAAAATGTTAGCAGAGTTCACTGGAAGCTGACACTTCAAAGCAGAGGCAATCAAAAACAGTCCAGGACTGTACCAGGCACAAGACATTTACGTGTTGCAATTTAGTTTCACAGTCAGGAAAACATCCTTGAGAGAGATGCTGCAAGTGACTCGGTTCTTACCTGAGGTTAGAGACAACAATTACAGACTTGATGCAATGAAAATTATTCTACAAAGTGAATTTAATGTGGAATATCCCAGTCACAATGTCTGAGGGGCACATACTAATTTGAGATTTACTAATCCTCTTCTGTTGGTTCAGCTTAATTTTTTTTATCTATAGAGTGCTGTAGAATACTTCTACCTGCAGCTGTCATTTCTATATTCAGCCTGGCAGCACAAAGGTGAAACTCTGGCATACGCAACAGAAGAATTTCAAAAGACTTGTGACAGCTGGAAAACATGTCAGCTACCATCTGCTAGATGCCAACAACATTTATTCCTCACATTTTGGGTGCCTGTTCTCAAACTGAGGAGTATTTCTACATCAGATCAGCAGTCCTGGAGCCAATCCATTCCCTCTGGACCTGCTTTCTGAACTCAGAATTCATGTGCTTGACGTACCTCTGTCGTTCAGGAGGTATCTATCATTTGAACAAATACATTTCATGCATCTTTTGGCAAATGGTAACTCTGTGAAATAGCTGCAAGGGAAGCAAAAGGCCTTACCTGCAAAGTGCGTTCAGCATAAGATGTTGACTGCTAGTTACCCTTATGGGTTAGCACTTCTGAAATGAATGGTCCTTTAGTCCTGCAAAACCCACACCTAAGAAAGCATTTACTGCCACTGCTTTAAAATGTGATTAAAGTTTCTCTTCTCTAGAGAAAAAGAACCTAAAGGACTTATTAATCATATAGCTAGTTGGAAGTGTGAAATAAATCCATGTAGAGCACTCTTGTGGGAGTATAGAGCCAGTTTCTGATCAGCCACAGCACATCACCACAACCCCAGAAAATATACAAGGTGCAGTGGGGTAAACTACTCTGCTTCAAAAGGCTCCTGTCTATCATTCCCATACATGCAGCTTTGTTTTTGCTGCATGAAAGAGACAGAGTTGACCCTTCCAGAACAGACGCTACCCAGTCTATGAAAGGGAAAAACATCAACGATCGCCTCTTGTTCTGCAACAGAGTATCACAGAGGTTCTCTGTAGGAGGAAAGCGCTTGTAAATAAGCTCCCTGCAGCTTGCTTAAAAGGCTCTGACTATTGCACTACCGTGAGACTACCCACAGGTGAATTTTCCAGTGGAGAGAGGTTATGCAGCAGGAATCTTGCTGTTTCTCCACCAATCCTCTGGAAAAAGAAGGAATTTTTTCCTTGAAACTTGTGCATTTATTTCAAGACAGGGTAGTCCACTGGCCGATCATAGCAAGGCAAGAGAAGTACCGGAATGAGGTGGCCTACACCTTGCAGCCCGAGGGACCATTCCTCCTCCTGCCATTGGTAAATACAGCACTCTCATATTCACTGACACTACATCCTCACTTAGCTGCGGAACAGCTAAACCAGCCACGCCAACTAGATCCTAATTATACTTCTTCAAGTGGGGAAGGTCTCAGCAGCACCAGTATTGTTCCATTTGTTTTAGCCCGATTTCCTAAGGACGTGACGCTTATTGAATCATCAGCTCCACACATGCACATGTATAGGCGCATTAGAACTCTACTAATTTTTGATCAAATTTGACCGAGGGAAAACGCTCTTACAGGTACGTTCTTACAAATGTCACAAAAATAGTTGGTAAGGTGAATAAGAAAGACCTTAAGCATACCTTAGCTGGGAAGAAAAGCTTAAGTGCAAGGCTAATCCTTTTCCAACACCAAACGATCCACAGGAGAGAGGCTTTCTTCATGCCTCATTAGGAGAAAGCCCTAAATCAGTATTAGCAACTTCTCAGATTCTGCAACCAACAAAAAGCAGCAAATCCATTGGAAGTCAGGCTTCTTCAGTTCTCATGCTTACAGTGTTACTGTTTTACACCTGCATTCCCAGGTTCTTCTGTATCCCAAATCTCATCTTTCATTTTCTGCTCTGTGCTTAACCAGTGCTCATTTTGGCTCAGGGCATGAGGCTGCGACCAGGCAGTAAGCAACTGCAAGACATATTGTCTAGCTGCATACAGAACACTTTGGAAATAAATTAAATTTGACAATGGCTCGGAACAAGGACTTGGCTCTGGAGGACAAACCTCCAGGCTGTCCTGGGAAGGAGCCCCAGCGGGACTCCCAGGGTGGCTTCCAAAACCTGTCCTGGTACCATCTCAGTGCCTTGGCTCAGTGAGGAACTGGACTCAGCCCAGAGTTCATCTGTGTCAAACTGTGCTATTGCCTGAATGCTCTGAAATTTACTAGTTCTGGTTTTCTGGTTTCAGTATTCTGCCTGCAAAGCCCCTGGGCAGGGGGGCGGTCCATGATTTATATGTTAGTGAGAGACAGGAACGTGGCTGCAGGAGGTACAGAGCTCCAAAGAGCTACATGCATTTGCTTAGTCATAATCCCTCTGGTGGACAATGCACTTACCTCTTTAAGAAGGTAATTTGCATATCCATTAGCATATACCTAGATGCCTGCCCTCTCAGGTTTTCAAAGGGAGTGCATGTGGGGGAAACATATCCTGTATTTCCCAGTATGTAAAGTTTATTCATACCCTTGCCCAGGTAGCCATGTGGTACAATGCAGCGATGTGATTCATCTGCGTCACTGATGGATTCCTTGCTCTATTTTACTGTACAGGTACAGAGCATGCCATCTCCCCTTAAACGCATTTCCCCAAAATCCATTTGAATCTCTGTCATACCACCCTGAAGTGATTTTTTTCCTGAGGTTATGTTAGCTTCTTAGCTATAAACTGGCTTAACTTTCTTGACTCAGAGCATGTTTTATGCTAGCTACAGCGAACACCCCCCAGATACTTCAACATAAATAAAATAAAACAGGTTGGAAAATCTGAGCTCAGTTTCCCCAGCATTTACAGTAGCTGTCCTTACAGCAGTTTAAAACACCACAAACCTTAGGTAATTAGGCATTTCAGGTTTTTATGTGCAAGACATTTATCTAATGAAGAAAATAACCGAGGCAGATTGCTTCCACCCCACCTCCCCCCCCCAAGTTGTTTGCAAGATTTCCAGGTAGACCACAGACTCATTAGAAGACAAGTAGATGAGGCACTGGCAGGGATCAGCAGAAACCCAGTGTAGCTCTAATTAACAGTCTAGCCAAATGCGTAGGAAGAATAGCCTGAGCCTTCAGCATCCAGAAGCCTGTTTGGCTGTCCCTGATGAGGAATCAGAAAGCCTGGTTGTAACCAAGCACGGAAGGGTCTCTTCTCTGTGGGGTATATTTATGCTAATGTGCTAACAGCTCTGTTCTTTTGTAGCTTATGTATGCACCTGTCCTTGATACAAAAAATTAACACACACCCCCCCCAGGACCATTAGTTGATAGCCTGAAACAAAAATCTGAAGGTTTTGCATTAATGAGCAATCAAAATTCAGTGTTTTATCAGAGAAGGAAAAGACCTAAATACATTTGCATTTTGTGCAGATGCCCTCTACTCACAAGATCCATCACATAAACATTCACGACAGGAGCACAACCAGCTTTTCTTAAATTTACTTGGCTGTCTCAGCAGAAAAGCAAGGTACTCACACGGTTTTTTTAAGTTTTAAATCACAACAGCTCTTTGCTGCAGGTCTGAAAAATCAGAATCCCTGATTCTCGAACCATTGTTCTTCTAGTGAAGCTTTCCAGCCTCAAGTTCTTTGTTCCACATAAAATGTCACTAAAACTTCTTATCTGTACTGGATTTAATCCACTCAGCACCATGACTGTTCTAGCAGTGTATGTAACAAACAGCCTCGAAAGAAATAAACCTTTCAACTTTTTAAAAGGATTATGGTTTGATTTTGGTTTTTCTTTTTTTAAAAGAATAACATGTAAGAGTCACCTGTTGTCCAGCTGCTTGGCAACAATTACAAGACGCATGTACTTAGCATTGTCCTTGCTTCGGCTGCTCAGAGTCAGAACAGAGGTTACGTCAACCCCAATATCCTGCACCAGCCACAGCTTCGGGGCTTCATCAGCTGTGGTAGCTTCATCACCTCTTCTTCCCTGCTGTTCAGTGTCACATCGTGACACCTACGCTATAGCTTTCTGCACCTTGTTTGGAGTTTGGTCAGCCTCGGAGACAGGATAATCGACTTCACAGCCCCATGGTTATAGGGGCAGCAAGTTGTTAAGACATCAAAGCGTCAGGGAACATCTGACCCCCTGCAAATGCAGCTCAGTTCTCAGCAGGACTGGCCACCTCAGCTCCTATTCTCTACACGACAGAGAACCTGAACAAACAACAAATAAAGGCACATCCTGAAGGCAAAGGGCTGTTTGTCCTGCTACAGGCCAATCCAGAGCTCAGTAATACTCAACTCCTTTACCTCCAAGACCTGTTTACTTCCCCATCTGCAAGGATGAGGAAACATTCATGTTGGCATGGAGCTATACTGGTGCCTCTGTTGTGAACAGTGAGAGTGACATTCTGCCATCCATAACCTCTGTCCCACCCCGCTGTCCTCCCACCTCCAGGCAGATCTCCCAAAACTGTTCATGCAACCTTTGCTGCTGCCCTGTTGCGCCCTCCTTGCTGGACCTAACCAACTTCTCAAAGCAGCATTTCCTTACCTTTCTGGACTGTTGTAATACGAAATGTCACATTTCTCATGACCTCTGGCAATTCTAGTTGTTTTGGTCAATATTATTGATGTCTGCTGTGAGACGGCTGCTATGTTCCCATCCCACTACTCTCATGTCAGGACGTGCATTTCAGACTGCATGCTCTCCGGGGCTGAGACTTTCTTAGCCGTGTGTCTGCCCAGTGTTCAGTGCAGAGCGCACAGGTTTCCTTTGCAAGTAAGTGAAGAGAGTGACCTGGGGCAGACTAGTATGTGCCATTAATAAGAGAATGCTAATGTTGAGCTTACTGTTCTTGCTGGCAGCTAGAAATAGCAACAAACAGGCAAGCAAGATGAGTCACTGGTTAAGACATGGAAAAGATGTGATGTCATGAAAAGCCTGTGAAGTTTCAATTGCTGCCAGGAGCAAAAAAACACCTGGTTCGTTCACAGCTCAGCTCTGATTAAAATGCTCCAGTTCAACAGATCCTATTAAGAATGCTTTTTTCCTCTCTCATTATTGAGTGCTCCTATTACCCAAGAGTCACTGGAACCTACTCAAGACACATTTAGATACCTGGAGAGCCAGTTTCATTTCAGCAATATTAGCAACATGCAGCAAAACATTTCTGTTGGGGGAAAAAAAGAAAAAAACAACTGTCTTTTTTGATAAAAGGCTCTATCCTTGCAAAGTGTATTTTAAACATTTCCCCACTATGGCTATCTTCACTTCAACTCTTTAGAGGTAGTAAAACCAGAAGCCTTGGATAATTTCAGTACTACCAGTTGCACAAGCTTCACATTTCCCACTCTATCTTGCATACCCTGTACAGAAGCTCCTACCACCCTATTTTCTCTAACATTCCCACACTAACTGCTCCCACTAAGGAGATGGAAATTTCATGAAATGACACATTTAATACATGCACAGCCTATAGGAGCTCACCAGTATCTGGTCAGTCATCAGAGACCTCAGTCTTCCCGACAAACACACACACACACCTTTGAAGTGTTCCCCGATAACGCAATGGCTGAGTGTCCCTTCAGGTGAGGCACTGCACTGACTTTTATTTTTAAAGTACTTTTGTAAACTAAGCTCATGGACAAGGAGGAGAAGTTTGTGTAGGCTGACCTCATCCACCATTAAAATCCACCAAAAAAAAATGGTTGGGAAGCCCCAGCTCTTTAACTTTGCTCAGTAACTCCACACTATATAAGACAGAAAGTGAATCACTGAAAATGCAATGGGGTGCATTTGCTCAGCAGAATGTAATTTCCAAACTGCAATCAGGTCGAGATACTGTAATTAACACTACTGCTCAGGACCCACTAAGATGTTAAAAAAACTATTTCCATTTTCCTAGGTGCCTTGAGATTAGCGAAGATTAGCAGCAGTTGTCCTTCCTGATCTATCAAACAGTAAGGAGGACTGAAATAGGGCTGCTCGCTTATGAATGTTATCTGCTCATCTTTTTGTAGGATGAGCTTCTCTGTTAAGAGTATTTAAAAGACAGTGCCTGCAAAAGAGAAAATCGCATGAAGAGGAACAAAGATTCAGTTCATTGTGCACATTTCTTAAGTCTTATGGAACTGAAAAGTCTTATTTTTCATGACTTAACGTTAATATGAAGATCAGTCTGATTTTTTTTTTTGTTCTTCCTGATCCAATTACCTTGATAGAAAAATAAATAAATGGTAGTAATAAAAATATGTAGCATCCACACCACATGCCTACTTCCAACTTCCACTTCTTTAGCTGCAAATAAACAGCCAAGAAAGTTCAAGAGGTATGATGCATTTGAAAGCCCATCCACTGTGGGTAAGTGACAAAACCATCACTGGTATGATAAAAACACATTTACAAAAATTTTAAGAGGCTGAGATCTTAGAACAAAAAGCATTTTAGGCCCTGATTGCTTGTTATGTAAGAATATTTTGCCAGTTTATTCCTAGATTTTTTTTGTTGTTTTACACATATGCTTTAACTCTGTTTATCAACCACTGTAAGAACAGCTGTACCACACACAGATGTCTGAGCAACGTTAGCCACTATAAGCATTATTAATTAGCTAGAGTTGTTGAGAAGCAGATGAATTAATCACAGCCAGAGTACTTCAGAAGCAACAGCACAGTACAGTGAATGAGCAAGCGTGGACATCCTAAATGGTCCTGCAGTGCAGCGGACAGACGTGCTACAGCCCAGCTGCCACTGTGTGGGTCGTAACAGCAGCCTGCTAACCCATAGAGATGTACAGCAAAGAGGAAAACCTGAATGCATTAGGAATAAGCTGCCAAAGCAACAAATGCAAAATCTGTGAGGGGGAAGTTAAATGATCTGTGGTACAAATCTGTCTAAATTCAGTAGCCTAGTTCTTTGATGTGGAAAGGAACAAGGACAGGTGAAGGGAATTGGCATTACCGTGCTACCCGCCTCCCTGCCCCTCAAACACAAGCGAAAAAGAGCGATACAAGGCCCAGACGTCCTGGAGCTTATTTCTAGGGGCTCAAATGTCATGGTAACCAGCAAGAGAGCCAGGCAGCCAGAGGGGCTGCTCAGGTCCGTGCAAGCCCTGGCAGCACATGGTGGTGGTGCCCAGCCCGGACCACGGTGGCACGACTGGGCAAGAACGCCAGGTAACTCATTTACAAAGCAAATGATTACGTCTGAAGGTGTTTATGAACTCACTCAATGATTTTGTGCCTCGAAGACCTGTTAGTAGCCCCAACTGTAAGAAAACAGAGTACCCTGCTACAAACATCGCTCCCAGGGCTTGTTCTTATCAAGGGAAGATTTCAGCTTATTTAGTAGTGTATTAGGGCTACATCCGAGCCTCATGTTTCACAAGAGCCCCCTAGAGTTATTATGGCAAGGCGGTCAATTCTAAAACAAAGTGCTCAGAAGTTCTGGGAAACTGTTTATGATATTTCTAAAATTGAATACCAAATCAAATTACAACCATGAGGTAAGAACATGTGCTTCAAATTGAAGGGCAGCAGCAAGACAAAAAACAAACAACTAAACATAATTTATATTAAGAACCACATGCCAATAAAAAAAACCCCAAAATTTCTTTTAAGGTCTTTAAAACCCTAATCTGTAATTTTTCAAGAGTTGGTTGAAATGAAGAGTTGACCAGGCAATTTGCCATTTATCATCTCCCAAATTACAAAAAAACCTTCACTGCTGAATTCAGGTAAGCATTAAACAAAAATATAAAGACATTTCAGGTTCTAGCACTCAAGAAAGTAGATTGAAAGCTTAAAGTCAACAAAACCCAAGAACAATCTGAAGCTCATAAATCAGAAGATAAAGAAATAGGTCAGTAGAGTTTGAAATACATTTTCCAAATGCTGGAATTGGAAATAACATAACTCCTCTATCTCATAAGTTTATATTTGATAGGAATGTGCACATACTTTGAAAAGCAATGCAATAAATAAATCTGATACAGTTCTTCATGGGTGACATGAAGGGATTTTTGTTTAAATTCACAAAAATATAAGAAAATCAAATGGAATTTGAAACTTTCCAAGTAAACCCAAAGCCCTGCTGAGAATAGGAAGGAAGACTTTCAGCTAAAGAAAAGCTATTTCAGAGTAGTTGTAAGCATCTCAAAATAGAGGCTTAGAATTTAAGTTCTTTGTCAACCACAACAGTCCATGCATGGTGATGCTCAGTAATAGCACAAGACAAAGAAAATTATTTGCTACGATTTACTGTAATATTTGCTATTGTAACTGCACAGTCCAGGTGTTGAACTAGAAATGTCATTGTGTAGCAGCTACAGATGGCTCTGCTGCACTCCTGAGGCAGTTCAGTAAGCAGCTGTGGGCTCCCTTTGGGGCTGTCATGTGGTTATGTGCCTATGAACGTCTTCATGTGAGGTCCTTCTGCACACTATTTTAAGTTCGCCTACCTTTGTGGTGATGCCATCTCCTCCTTTCCTTTCGGAAAAAGCAAATACTCCTTGACACATGCAAAATGTTTTGCTGTTTAGTGTTTTTACTGCGTATTAATCACTACAACACCTCCCTGCTCTGTCTAGTCCACGTACTGCTTCCTAGTCTTTAGCCAGTGGACACACAAAGTGCCCGAGTGGCTCAAATGTTACTGATGAAAAGCGCATCTTCCTATTTACCTTTTTAGAAAGACAGAGGAAAACCACAGCAGATTTCCAGCTGAAGAAAACATGTTGTTGGCATCATAAAAAAAAAAAAGGAAGGGCATATGACTAATTTATCTGACATTCAAACAAATTTCTAACCCCGTTCCAATCCTTGTCCAGCAGTTCTATCAAGAACTGCTTGTCCCTGCCCTAAGATCAAGAGGGGCTACAATCAGATTTTCCCCACCATCATTACCTACTTGAAATGTCCCAATTACTTCCTTCATCAGCTGTTTAGAAAACTCATTTTTAGCAGCTCTTCCTGGCAAGAATCACTTTGCATTTCTTCTAAATTAAAGATACTGCATCTAAGCTCATTTAGGAACAAACCAAGCCAAAATCCATTCCTCTAGTCTTTTTTTTTCAAGGACAAATGGTTTTGCCAAGGAACCCAGCAAAGAGAGAAGGAAGCCCTTTTCCCTACATGGGAGAAAAAAAAAAAAGAAAAAAAATCTTTGAAGACTTGGCTTATTGAAAAATACTCCAATAAACCAGATTACATTTAAAACAGATTTAGAAAGCAGACTACAGCTGGGTCAATCACAGTATGTTCTGCAGGAGGTCCCCAACTCTGATACTAATGAGAATATCATGTCAGCACTTCAGATGGTCAGGACTTCAGTGAGTAATCCTGACCCAAATTGAAATTGGACAGATGCTGCTGCACCCACCTTACAGTGCCTCTGAGTATAATGAGCTGGAAAACGAGCATTAATGGATGCTCGCACCAGTATGAGTCTCGTACAATCCAAGCCAACCAATATAAAGAATGAATACTGACAAGAAAAATAGTGCTGGAGAACTCTATCATATTTCCAATGATTTATTAAGCAATATGAGGCATAAAATAAACAGACCATTTCAAATCCAGCTTGTTGCTAGGCTAATATGGTGCACATACACACAAGTGGTAAGGGTCAAAGAATCCTAGCAAGAAAAACATCAGCTACAGAGAAAGTTTGCCACAGCAGCACTGTCCACACTTTTTACAGGATCTGAGTGACCTTCTGCTGAAGGCTTTTATCAGGGGCAGGTCTGTGGGGCAGAGAAGACTGTGCTACCGGGCCTGCCAGCGTCCCACATGGTGCACGTACCTGCTCTTCTGACAGAGAGCAGCTATGTTGCTGCGTGCCTCCCCGTCCATCTGTCCCCAGCCACTCTCAGTGTGACCTTGGTCAGGCTCTGAAGCACAGCCTACTGTCTGTACTTTCTAGCACCACTCAGTTCAGCCCAGATTTGGGGAGATGCCGTTTGGTGACTGAACTTGGATGTAAAATAAGGCCTGAAGAATTGTAAGGTCCTGCCTGCATCCAGTGACCTCAGTGAAGAACCCTGCATAAGCAAAGGTCCTGAATTCTCTCCAATGAGACTAAGTTTCTAGATAAGAAAAGAAGATGCAGCGTTTTCCCTGTGATCTCTTTCTCAAAACACAGACCTCAGCCCAAGGAAAGAATGCTGTAAAGAGAGCTGTTAGTGACAACTCCAGACTGCCTTATTTAAAGTGAATAAAAGCCTCATGCGCAATAGGGACAGCATGAAATCATATCTGTACAGAACACTAAATGCATGTGATGCTTTAAAGATGAACAAAAATACAGGGGCATCATTCTTCATTATAGTCTTTCAATTTTGCATTAATATAGCTTCATAAAAGAGGGAAACTGCACAGCATCACCCCAAGCAAGCAAAGGTCTATCAACAACTCTGTAATTGAAGCAATCGTAGCATCAGGCACAATACAAGCACAAGTTCATGCATAAGCATTATGTGGCTTCCTAAATCACCCAGACTGTCTGCCAGCAGAAAATTGACAACAGACTTTCTGGACCATCGGCTCAGTTCAGCAAAGGGCAATTCTACACTCCATTGCCATCACACTTTTAGAAACACTTCCCAGCTTAGGAATGAATTTCTCTTGTTACGTTGGGGAAAACTCATGCTGAAATATTTATCAAATGAAAACAGCTTCCTTAGTGAGAACTAATCTCTAGGCAAATTGAGCTCCTCTGCTTTCACATACAGCTATATGATCTGTCTGGAGAAGGTGCAACAAGTTGATTTTTTGAGGAATACAAGGTATTTACTACGATAGAGACAAAAAGAAGGCCCTTGGGACTTGTTCTTGGTCCCACTCCAGTCCAAATCACTCCCCTTGACCAAAAGGGTGAAGAAGCAAACTTTGGAGCAAAGCATTAGGTACAAGAGAGCAGAATTAGACCTGCCAATGAGCTAAAGACATTTTAGCACTAAGAGAACGTGACTTCAGTGACAGCATAACAACTTCAAAACATTATGAAACTACATTAAAATGAATTGCACTTTCTACCCGCAGCTATTTTGTCTTACTCCAACACCAAACAATTACAACTCAACCCAACTTTGGAGGCTCTAGAGCAGCAGGGGAAGCTTTGGCGTTGGCTCTCTGGACCTCACCCTGACGCTTTATACCATGATTCAGGCAGTGACAGTATCTGGACTTTCTGCAGAGTAGAATGATTTCTGGTCTTGCAGGAAACCGTTTCTGTTTCACTAGTATACGCATACTACAATCACGTCTCAGAAGAGTCCAGAGAACAAAATGTATCCCATTTAAAGCATTAATAAAATTAATACAAAGAGCTGAAAGGAAAAAAGACAGCTTCTCTCCTCAGTGGCACCCAGGTCTTCTTTCTCCATCCAGCGTACCAAAGGGAAAGTAATTTCCCTTAACCAAAGTTTTTCATCTTGCGAGTCAGTTGAAAAACTGAGACAGCCACAAGCAAAGAGATCAGGATATTGTTAGGTGTCTCCTTTTGCTAGTTCTTTGTATGCAGCCTGAAGGGAAAGCAGAAGACTTCATCCCTGTCCTCCCAGCACTCACTGCACAATGACAAAGCACACGTGTGAGGTCAAATGCATCCTGCCTTACAAACTCATAGACCTCAGACAACCATAGCCAGGCCTTTTTGGCAGATTACGTGGTACCATCAGAGCTCTTCTCCTGCCAACACCTGCAGCTGAGAGAAGGGAATCCTAAGATCTAATCCTCAACAAAGTGTCTCTGCCACAGCTGAGCAGCACTTTGTGCTAACCTTCCTGATGCCTAGTGACTAAAAATTTCCTAGATTCTAGTTATCCTCATCAAGTGAGGCATAAATAACTACGCTTCAAGTTTCATCCACAGTATGTACGCTTCCTGGAGTCAAACAATCAGCCAGTAAGTATTAGATGATAAAGAATATACACTCTGTTCTAATCTAAAAGTGTCCTTTCACATCACTAACGATATCATATCAAATCAGCCCTGCATTCATTAGGACAGCCGTATCAGCAGACAGCAAATGTTACATAAAATCTCTTAGATAAGAACAGGCAACATTCTGGTACGTGTTTACTTTCTTTTAATTAATGAACAGACTAGTTGCAGTCTACCTCATGAAATGAGATGTAAACATAATTGACCTCCGCATATGACCTTTCAAAACAGCTTATTGAGGACAGCTGCAGGAACCACCTCTCATCCACACTTGCCTCAGTGCTACGTCTATTGCTCTGCCACTTCAAAAATGGAAGAAGCTGCATTGTTGTGTGAAAGAAGAAAACCAGCAGATATTAAAGGGGTACCTCACAAACACAGAGGTACATGTCTGTGCCCATGAAAGAAAATGGGAGGAATGATACTAGAAATACACTGGGACTTCTCCAGAGGGAATGGGATCTGTCACAGAGGCTGCACTACTGGGAAGGAGGCACCTCATGACACATCAGAAAAAGGGACACACTGAAATAAGCCAAAAGAGCAGCAAAAAGTTGATAGGTCTGGCTTATTAAAAACACAGGGGAAAGGGGAGCTGTGTTTGGATGAGCTAAGTAACAATGATCATCCAGGGATGTTACAAGGCTTGTTTCAGCAAAGACAAAACAAGCAGTTTCCTTTGACAGGGGACAGGATTCTTCAGCTGTGCCAGAGACTGGTAGGACCAGGTATTCAGGCACTCTCCCTTCAAGCTTGAATGAGACCCTGCTTCTGCAGTTCCCAAGGAACATTAGAAACTAAAGATAAAGTGATATTATCCTTGTCATAGTTAACACAACAAAAGAACTGCTGTTGATCTTACTGGGTCTAGGACTTGCGCCCATTCCACTATTTAAATTTTCAATGGAGGAGGAAAACTCTTCAATCATTTTATTTGGTAATCACAGACCTCTTCTTCTGCTGGTGTTTGGTGGGGTTTTTTTGGTTGTTGGGGGGTTTGTTTGTTTTTTATATCTTTGTGTAGAGTTTCTTCTTTCACATCCAGGGGTTTGCCCAAACTCAGCATCCACAGACTTGTGAAAAAAGCTGGTAAAGCTTAAGATATTCAAAGCTGAAGATGCATTTTGTTCGTGCTCTGCATCCAAGAGACTCAGGCCAGGATTTGATGCCTTGTGACACGTTTGTGGCATGCAGCAGTATCCTTTTGGAGCTTTTCCATCTTGTCAGCTTGTGACATAGTCTGAACGTTGAACAATTTCATAGCATGGTAATGCAGATTTGTGTACAGACTGCACTGAGAATTATAACCACACTCTGGAGAAGCAGAGTTGTCACCACCTCTATGTCCACGTGGTTACTGAGAAGTCATTTCTCAGACATCATGCTCAGATTTCAGGAGCAAATTATGGAAATACAATTAATGAAATTATCTAATGAAAACAGAAACTTAATTACAGGCTTCACATCATGTCTCAATTAGACTGTGCTTAGGTCAGAATTCTCAGGTGTTAATACGATTGTTAAAACAAAGGAAATGTGTAAGTGAAGGAAAAAATCAACTAGGTGCAATAATAAAAATGTTCATAATTAGCATCTTTGTTGTACTGAAGGTATTGCAGAGCTCCAATAGCAGTATATAGCATCAGAGAGTTTTCAAACACACTATTATAATAAAAGGGAAAACAAGAAATTCAGAAAGAATGTGCTTTATTAACTTGATATTGCTGTGATAAACAGTTTTACAATCTTGTAAGAAAGACTAAAAAGATCAGAAGTTACCATGGTACTTTGTTCCTTCCAGCTTCACATTTTCAATACAAAACTGAATACTTTAAAGGCAACATGGAGCTGTACTTTCTCCACTGCAAACTCGTTCATCCTTTCCTGCGGGAAGCTGCAATAACCAGCACAGGATTCTTACAGAATTCCTTTGTTCACCAGAGTCACCAGCTTGTTACTCGTAATTCATTGGAGTTTCCACAATTTGAAAGCGAAATAATTACACTGGAAAAATGCATCTGGCAACTTCTGACAAAGCATCTGAACCAGATTTTGTTCTCCAGCATGCTGCTGTAGAAGCTGGAGTTTTCTGGATTTGTCTGATCTCAGCCAAGATTAGTAGCTGATCTGCTGTTTATTCACTTCCTCAACAGCAACAAAAACCTGCCAATTACAAAGCATGCTCCTGTCACTCCAGATGGACAGTGCTTAAGGGGCAGCTTGGAAAATGAGAAGAGAAAGCATGTCATACAGTATTAAAGCAAGGAAGACAAGGGCACATCGTCAGAACCTTTTAGGAGTCCCGCTGAGTATAAGGACCCTTCTCTCTCCACTGACCTTTTACTAGCAAGTATTTTCCTCCCAAGTATACAATCACCTTCCTGCCTCCATTGATTATTTAAGGCCACTTCCAGTGCCCTAGACCTATTTGTTTCCCAAACTGTCCTTGCAGAGATGACCTGAATTTGGGGCATGTGAGACACAGACATCTATAGACATAGGCATGACAAAGCCATGTCCAGGACTACCTTTGTGTACTTCCTAAAGTAAAACAGGAATTCAGTTGACATGGAAAAGAAAAAGAAAAAAATAAAAGTATAAGAAACACCTGTCTGGAAGTAGATATTAATTTATATTGAAATACAGATTGGTTTGGCCATAGAGAAATATTGGGTTTCATAGGTGCACATTAAGAGTATACCTCATTTGCCATCACTGCCCATCTGCTTACGCACCCGCATCAATACAGGTGTTAACTAACAAGCTATACCTTCCAAATATGATATACAAACTGCCTCATGGACTTATCAAGGCTGTCATCTGCTACGTCCAGGAGGAGATGCCACCCTGCTGCTTGACAGGAGCAGATTAAGTATCAGGAAACTTCTTCCTGATCTTAGCAACTGTGCACATGAATCACTCCTGCAAAACATACAGTGAAAGAAAGCAGAAAAGTCACATTGTGTCATTTTGTGCCCAAAGAGAACACCACGCTTAGCTACAGAGCAACCCTTCACAGGAGTGCCTAAAGGCAAGAGAACTCCTCACAGGAGTGCCTAAAGGCAAGAGAACTCCTCACAGGAGTGCCTAAAGGCAAGAGAACTCCAGAGGTTTTTTTCAACTCCAGAGTCCCCAAAGCAACTTCACTGGCATTACTGCCAGCTGTGCTGCCAACAGTACAAGCAGCACTGTACTCACCTTGGAGCCACCCTGGGAGAAAGCAATTACAGCTCTGCCATCTGTGGGTGCTCACCAGCTTCCCTCACCTGTGAGTTTCTTCTCCATGGGGAATCATTTCCTGCCTAAGCACAAAGCTTGACCCCACTGAGGGACTTTGGGGGGAAAAAAAAAGAAGCACAGGTCTCCCCTCCTCCTGGTCCGGCTCAGTACAGGAAGCTCTGGTCTACTTAAATAAATATTCTTTGTATGGCTCACCTTGGTAGCACAGGCAGTGTAATTACTCAAGTGCTGTATCAAAAACATCGTGCAGAGATAGCTATAAAACATCCCACTCTTCTCCTGCAACAGCTGTGTCTACAGTGATTATTTGCATAAGTCACTCAGATCAGTTGCTATCAATGACTATATGGTGGACTATCATTTAGTGTTCTTGGTTTTATGTAAGGTTTTTTTACCCTCTTGACTTTTTTTTTACCTCAAGTATTTCTGGGTAGGTGGAAAACACTTCAGGGCCTAGACATCAGCCAAGTCTCCCATAAGGAGAGCGGCTGACTTGCTATGACACAATTTCATTTACTGGCCATTTGGAAAGGTTTTTATTTTAATACCATATTCATATGGGTAAGAACACTGGAGCTGGTTGTTCTAACCTGTATATTTAGAGTGGAGCATGTTTATTAAGCATTTGCAGGATCACAACATAGATAAGATGATGTGACCTTTTGGGAACACGAGAGGAATAGCTACTACCACTTTTAGTTACTTCACAAAGAACAGCACTTTGGACCCTGGGTAATTTACACCCACACAACAGAGCAGGAAGGCCTCCTACCTGTAACTGAATGCTGACAAGAAGAAGTTTTAGCTCCAGCTTTGAGATGTGGCACCCAACAATTTGCTTCCTGTTAAGATTCAGCACAAAGCGTGGCAGCTGAAGGCTGCTGCTATCCAGCAGCTGGTGGTCTTCACACACCTCAGCATGGGGTTGCAAAGCTGTGGGCCCCCAAACCCAATCCTACTGTCAGGTTAGCAGGTTTTTATGTTGGTTTGGTTTGGTTTTTTACAGCTAGCAGGATTACCAATTTCCTGAGGCAAAGAAGAATATATAACCTAGCTAGATATATTCCATGTCTTCATTGGCACTGACAGAAGAATGTTGTCAAGCTGCAATCAGAATAATGTGTCTCCTCCTGTTCATCAAGGAGCAACCACTGAGAAAATTTTCAAAATAGACCAAAACATTTTTTCCTCTACTTTTCATGCATGTCATACAAACATTATGTTATCAGCTGTGCTAGAAATTGAAACAGACTTTCAGATATACTGGACTGTTTCTCATTAGCATGTCCTCATGTCAGTAATCAAAATCAATCAACTTAAATCAAATTAATTCTCCATGTGTTCAGTTAAAATGTATACCATATGGTGACTGAAACATAAACCAAAGCAAGACTGTGCTGCTGTAGAAAGCTTCTCTGCAGCTACATCTATCAGCAACATAGGTTCAATTTCCATTAAAATACCAAGAAAATCTCTGTATAACTATTTTTAACCAGCCTTATGTAGCTCCAAAGGATCAATTAACCGACTTGCTGAAGTTGGTCATTAGTGACACATCACAACACGTGCTATCTCTGTTGGGTCCAATCAAGGGTTAAAGACAAGAGTTTACTCTCTGATCAAACAGGACCTCTGAGAAATCACGATTCACAAGGCGTATCTGGAGTCTCAGTTTCAGTAGCATTTGCAAGATTGCGACGATGGTATTTAGAGTCATCACTTACTCTACCTAGTTAAGCATCTGGCTGCTGTCAAATTTTCAAGGTACGCTGAGCTGGAATGCACCTGCTTACAATGCCAACTACTTCTTAATATCATCTGTATTACAAGAACGCTTGGGACCCTTCATCATGAAGCCACTGCAGAAAGGTAACTCAGATCAGCCGAGCAGCACCTCCTCCAGCTGCTGTTGGAGGTCCGTTTGGGCAGGACCAGCAGAATGTCCTTGCAGCCGTGGGGCTGCAGGAACCACCCCCCCTATCAGCACTACAGTCACCTCCTCCCTATTACACCATCTACTTCACATCACCAAAAAATGCTGGACGGACCCCGTTTGCAGATCTGTGTTTGGTTTTTATCCCACAGTTTAGCTGCAGAATCAGTATCAAGTGTCAGATCACACACCACCAGTGTGCTCGTGCATCCTGAGGGACCAGGCAACAGCCAAGCCACCCTACAGTCCACTCAGTCCTCAGCCTCTCTACTGCAAATGCCAACAAAACCAGCTGTAGTGGACTGCCTGAAGTTGGCTGGGAAGTGCACATATAGCCTGTTTTTACATTAAATCCATTTCAGTTATTTTAACAGCCCTGTTCTAACTAGATTTCAAACAGCAGAAAACCTTTGCTTGCTTCTCCACTTTCCTTAGAAGGTTCAATTTATACTCGACGAGATGACTGTTTTTCTCTCAACCGATCACTGTCATATGCCTAACTAACTGTGTCAAGGAAACAGTATTGTAAGAGATTCATAAATGCTAAACACCTAAGAGGCTTAGAAATGAGAAACATAATCGAGTGTCACTGCCAGAGGCAGAAGAGTTGTTTAGGAATTCTGATAAGCACCAGTTCAGCGGATAGTCATTTTTATGCCAGTTAACCAGAAACGGGCAGCTTCAGGAGACACAAATGCTTCTCCGCCTCTGTGCTTATTCACCATGGGGCAGAGAAATCACCACAGGGTACAGAAACCACCATGCCATCTCAGATCAGTAGCTGAAGTGTTTCAAGCATCTGGTCCTAAGCAGTACAAGCTTCTGATCCAAACAGCAATCAGAAATGGATGTTTCTGGAACAGATACAAAATTGCAGTGCAGTACAGTTACGTAAAACTTTACCAACAGGGGAAGCATCTTCTTAACCTAGAACCAGTCACCAGTAAACCAGCTTGTAGTGGACCTCCTACTGAATACCGTTTTGTGCATAACTGAAACACTGAAACCTCTCCTCCACCTCCTCCCTTGCCTGTATGGCCAAACATGCAGAATCAGACAAATTCCACAGATTCTTTTTATGACATGACGCTCTCAATGTAAAACTTTTTCTTCATCCTATAGGTGTGATTTAAAGGTCCCTTCATCACTGGTAAAAACTGTACGTTGTGACTACAAGATGCCCGTTGATAATTCTTGGTCAGAAGCCTTAGAAATCCACTGTCATCACATAAATCAGGCAAGTTATCTCATATCCCACTGGCTGATAAATTTTCAGTCAAATTATCTATCATCATGGCCTGCCTCTCTCTTTCAATGGCAGGAGGACTGTAAATGGATGGGGTTTTTTCCCCTTCCCAGACGGGCCCTGTGGCTGGAGACTGAGCCCTGGGAAGGGCTCGCTCTGGTGTCCCCTGCAGCTGGCAGCAGCACCAGCTCCTGGGGCTGCTGCTCTTTGGTATTTCTGTTTGCAGAACACTGTGTACAGACCCCAAGAGCCAGAACCTCTTCCCTTGCCCTGTTCTCAGCTCCAAAGCAAAAGTACTTTTTGCACCGAGGAGCCAACTAGACAGCTCCTCTTCGTTACTTTCCTACTGAGCTCCTGCTGGCTACATGCAGGTAAATCCAGCCCGTATTTAATCTCTAAATTTGAAGCAATGTTTCTACTTTATTTTCATACCGGCCTTGACAGCAATACTTCAGGCAGAGGTACATGCCATGCCACCCATCTGTAACCTGACTTCCCACAGAAATCTGTCGAAAGGTCGTTTCCCAGCATCAGAAAGGCACCTGAGCACAGCAATACAGATAACCTGATGGAGGCATTCACTTTGCTGTCCTGATTGAGTTAACCAGCAATTGCATTACCTTGCTCCTTCAATACCTATGGGCTCACTTCAATTCACTTTGGTCTCTCTGAACTTGATGCTATTGTATTTGCTGCTGTAAGATACTCTCCAAAAATAGAGTTTGATTTTACAAAGGGCTGAACATCTTCAACTCCTATTTCACCAGCAAAAACACACCTTCAGTCAAAACACATCTAGAGTCAGCAGGATCACTATCACAGCACTATTAATTAACAATTAGATGAAGGCTCCCAGTCTGAATGGAGGTAGGATAAAGTAGTCAACAAGTATATATCAGTTACCTGTCAACTTTGAACTGCCATTATTTGTTAACACCAAAACATGCACACACATAAAAACATCCTGCACTGATAAGCTAATAGTAAATGACTTCTTTGTGGAAGTCACTTCCCTTAGTCACTTTTTGCACTTTTCTCACTACGCCTATAGGAAATTTCAATAGCACCATCAAATCAATACAGATATGCAATCGCTATGCATTTAACTTTAAAACCAGTATTGCTAACTATTTTCTAAAAAGTAAATTCCATGTTATCAAAATAATTCTTAAGACATACTGATTTTCATGACTTCTTGCTACTTTAAAAATTCAGTGCTCTCCCATAGAGAGTCAAGAAAAATCTCTGAACAGTTTCATAGCCTTCTGTTCATTAACGAAAACCCATACTTTTCAATGCTACTTTGAAGGAGGAATTCTGCAAAAACAGAGCTGGAAAACTAAATAGTATTACAAGTTCAGAAAGCACGCTTCCATTCTTTTTAGTCACTGCTGAAGGCAAATTTCAGCGTAAAGTATGAAAGCTCAAGATCATCTAGTTACTAAGATGAATGCCTGTTAAATCTTCAGTTGGGACTATTGCCTTCATTTATAAAAACACAATTTCTGCTCCAACAACAGAATTAGCATAAGTGCCCTTACAGTCATGCTCACATAATCTACCAGCTATGTATTCTTTCTTATTTCAATCCGAGATTGACGTCAGCAGCATTCACAACCTTTTGAGAACTCATTCTCCAGTTTCTACTTAATTTGATGTCTCAGAACATTTATATGACTCACAAAGTTTGGTGTTTGCAGCTTCAGGGCACAAAGACAGAAAGAAATCCAAACGGAAAAAAAGACTGTGTTTAATATAGTAAGATAATAGTAAAGAAAAAAAGAGCTAGAGAAAAATATAGTCCAGTGCTATTTTTGGCAAGGGTTGTGCAGTTAAAGAAGTGCAATTTTCTCTTTCATTACTCAATAAAACAAAGAAACAATTTTCTGTTCCATTCATTACCCATAGTGAGTGAAGAAGCTGGTCATAAAAAAGCTGTTAAATATATAGGGGTTTGCAGCAACCTGCAAGGGTTGAGTGATACTTTGGGAACGCCAAAGCAAAGAACCAAAGCATGAAGCCTCCCAACAGAGAACATTTGTTTACACAGAACACACGTATGTGACTTGGGAAGAAAGCTCCTCTGGAGTCTCAAGTCCCTGCTGGAAACAGCTCCAAATTGCAAGTCCGAATTCAAAGTGCAAGCTGTGCTGCGCTGAAGTGCAAAACTTGAAAAGAGCTCATTTCTGGGGAGTAGGAAGTAGGATGTAATCACTGACGGCAACACAGATTTCACTCCTGCAAACCCCTGTCCCTTCCTCTGCAGATACAATGCAGATGATGCTCTACATCCTCTGGACAAAGGGAAGACCATGCAGATGGGGGGATGCATCCCTGACTGCACCCCACAGAGAGACAATCTACTGCAATGCCTCCACTCTCTCCGATGGTGAACTCTCATTCCACACCTAGATCTGTGCAAGTCCAGCTCTGGTAAAAAACAAACTATCCCTCCTTGTCCGGAAAGAGATCACTAGTTATATTGAATCCCTCAAGCCTTGACACACTGTCAAATTAACATTTACTGTTATTAATAAAAAATTTAATAGACAAGATCTTAAAATTAATGCGTCCTGGGAATCTTTTAATTTAAAAAATGGAGATCCAATGAGTCATGACTGAAAAAGTCATTCAGAATCTCCCTTTGAGAGACTATTTTGAACAAATATTTTCTTGAGCAGATGGATTTTAGCAGAACACATGACTCACCTGTGACAGGAGGTCAATGAAATCTTTATCAGTTTTTTTAATATCCACAAAATAAGTAGACAAATTAGAAGTGAAAAATCTCCTGCTTCTCGTATTTCCTAGTAACAGTCCCAGAGTAGTTAGCAAATACGATAGCCTGAATTTATTCACACCTTCCTTCACCAAAAATATATTTTAAAAGGAAATCAATGCTTCTTGGACATGTAGACTATATTTTAAAAAAAAAAAAAAAAAAAAAAAAAAGAGGCTGGGGGGGAGGGGGAAGAGGGTCACGTTGCAGGGATCCTGACATAATGACCAAGAAAACAAACACCACCTCTTCTCCACCTTCATGATAAAAAGCAGTTTGGTTGGTTTGATTTGGCTGATTTCTTGAAAAAAGGTCTATAGGGATCAAACTGACTGCACTGACTGTCTTGCAGTTGTAGGGCAACATAATATTACACTTTTGGAGGGCACATTCTCAGGCAGGATAAACGGCCACCATTCCAGAAACTTTAAAACTCTGAAGATCCCAGCTGGAGTAAAAGGGATGCACAGGTTTGGTACTTTCAGTACCACAGCGAATAAAAACCTTGTACACAGTTAGCAGAAAATAAAGCTATTTGTTTCCTTCTATTTAAGCACTTGGATTTTGTAAACAGTATGGCAGGTGACTACCTTGCTATCACTTAGCAACACCAAGTTTTGATATGCAACTGGAGCTGCTGCTCTTCCTGGTCTCCCAGCTGTGTGGAGAGGATTTCCACGGCCTGCACTGCAGATGGGAGAACTGCCACATGACTTCAAGCCAACGATGCAGTGATGCAAAGATGCTGTTTTGTCTAAGTTACAGCCAGAATCTTGAAGTACCACTGAATCGGGCGAAATTTCCCATTAAAACAGTAACTATCTGTAAGACCAAGGTCATTTCCCAATTTAGGAAAGATTATTCAAATCACAGTTTTGCCATGACAATGGTGTGGATGATTTTTGTTGAATTTGTCCCCTTTAGATTTCTTGCAGTCTCTTGACAGAATCCTAAGTAGTTCCTATGCATAATTACATCAGAATTTTAGCAGGAGACCTGAAATAATTTCAAACGTGTCCCAGACTTCAGAATGATGGCCAGAGCTTTGAACATGCTACTGTGGAGCAGGGCATATGCAACTCAGAACAGTAGCCAGTACATCCCCAGGGGCTGAAATTTATGCAGCCTTATGACCAAACCTTGGAAGGGTTTGCTTTTCCCTAAATAAATGATTAACAAGCACAAGTGAAAGGAAATTATTGATTTTACACCTCCAATCCCCAAAGACTCAGGGGGTCGAAGCAGTTCTCTCAAATTTATCTCATTTAATATTTTTGCACAGTAGCAACTTTTCCTGCATGCTATTTTCAAGATGAAGGGCATTCTTATAAGAGAGATCCATTTTAGCTAGGATAAGGAGCCTTAAACAGGTATGGATTTTCAGCTGTTGCACAATTACAGCACAACAGTTGGAATGAGCATGAGAATAGAAATACCCTTCATCTGAAGCCCAGAGTTCCTGTAATCAGCCAACCCACTCAAGTCCTTTCTGTGCTTTACACCACGTTTCATGCTTAGGCAAACAATCTGGGAAGGGGGTTTGGTGAGGAAGGGTGTATAAAAACAGGCTGAAGAGCTTTGCCAAAGGCATACCTTCCTCATCTTGGGAAGTGTTAAGCCCAGACACCACCCACCTCACAGGAAAGCTGGAATCCAAATGGTGTTTGTGCAGACTGACACTTCTGCAACAGCAGTTCCATCCCTGCAGAACTCAGCCCTCCTGGGCTTGCTGCTCAGGGCCACTCCTTGCTGCTTACAAGCCTGCACTTAAGAGCACTGCTTCTTTGGTGTTGTTTTCCACCATAGTTAACATAATCATTAAAGGCACTGGGATTTTTTGTTTTTCATTTCATGGTCCTGCTTTAGTTCTACTCTAGTTTTGTGCCAGTTTTCACTCCACAGTTCTCTACACAGGCCCTCGCTTAACCAGAGACAAGAGCTAGCTCCATGGCACAGCTGTGTCAGCATGAAGCTGCACTTAAGCTAAATGAGGCTTGCTGCAAGCCCCCTGCCATGCTGCACCAAGCACAACCTTCTTGCTTTCAGACAACACATCTGCCCTCAGTGTTTTACTGTACTGATGAGCAGGTGGATGCACTGGGTCAGGTTAGTGCAGCATTAAACCCTGCATGTGATGTAAGCCCATCCTGCAGATCCTCCAAGTTTACACCAATGTAAGAGACTAGAACCACATCTTAAAGAACGTCCTTACTTTTCTGGTAACTGTTAGCACTATGTCTTTGGGATTGGAGATGGGAGAAAAAACACTGTAAAACCAAATACTCAATGACATTTCAACTTCTGTACCTTAAATTGTCACTTAAGTGTCTCTCTCTAGTGGCTGCACACAGCCAAAACTTGCTCTCTGGCAATTGTGAACGATTTTCCACAGTTCAAGCAGCTACTTCTGAAACAGCACAACATCCCCCAACAATATGCAACACAAGCTTTTACCCTTGGGCACCTTCGAAATAACACAGGAATAAACCAGACAACAAGGCAGGACTGAAACTAACACTTTGTGGTTGTCCCATTAGGAACTGGAACGGAACAAACCCTGCCATGCTGCGCTGCAATGGAGGCAGTTTGCAGTAGTTAGAGAAAGGAAGTTCAATCATCCCTTCTGGCCCCTAAATAGCTCTTTCCTTGTTTCCCAATCCTCTGTTGCCTTCTATTTAATCAGCTACGCCTCTACAAAGGGAGCAGAGAGCAAGCTGAAAAGACTTCCAGCTGAAGAAGTTTGTATTTTACAGCAACACTGAACAAACAAAAGTGTTTGTACCTGATAATTGAGACAACCCCAGAGAGGGTCGATTCTGTCCACCTGTACCATCTACCAAGCTGTCAAGAAGTTACATGACTACACACCCCAAATCACACTTAGCCTCAGTTAACCTCTGCGGGACTGTCACCATTATCGTAGCTGAAGCTGGTAACAACAACAGAAGTTAAGAACGTCTCTTTAGAAACTGCATACACAGATTTTCTTCACAGTTCGACAACCCAGCAAGGGCTGAGAGAGAGTAAGAGAAACATAAAGGTTAAGGTCCATCATTGCACTCTTAGGCAAGAGAGACTTTGAAAATACATTCCTTAAATGAGCCTTGTTTGGCTGTAAATTTCCAGTGCTGTTATTCCATGCCATCATCCGATGCACCAGCACACTATGGTATACACAAAATTTTTCTCCTCTAAAAGCTTTTCTCCTCTAAAAATGAAATAAGTAAATTGACTTCCTCTCTTTTCCCCAGCTGCTCTCGTTCATTCTTGCACACAAATCCATTATTTCAAATTATTTCAAATTCTGTTATGACAGTGCTGTGCTAGCACTATCCTCACAGTAAATGCAGAAGTGTTCACAAAAGTGCTATTTGATTTCACCAAGAGCAAGCCAGGGTGCACAACACAGAGCCAAGAGAGAACTATAGGAAAAGCGGTACAGCCTTACAGGAATGTGTGCAGCATGCGGCTAAAATGCACAGCAAGGAAGCAATTTAGTATATGGTGGTAATTCCAACGGGAATGCATTTTTTAGCCTTTCAACGATGTAGGACAGGTTTAGACCATTTTAGAGCTCAAAAAAAAAATATTCCAAAACACGTCTGATGGGAGTTATTTCTCTTTCTTTTCTCAAAAAAAACGGACTTATCAAAGCTGGTTCATGCCAGTCTATCACTATTTGGCACTTGGGAGTACTTGCTTCCTTTCAGAACTGGAAAGGGCTCGGTGCCTGCTGGCAGTCAGCCGAGCGGGATGCAGTTACCATGGCACTTGAACACTCGGTAACTTCAGAGCTGCCACAGCGTTATCACCGATGTAGGGACCAAAGGAGAGGAAGCAGCAGGTGGATCTTTGAATAAGCACATGCAAAAGTAAAGACAGTATCAGGGTGAATATCCTGCCTTGTAAACATCCTATGCACTGATCCCCCGTATGTTTTATGTTATTGCTGTGGCTCCAAGAAAAGCAGAGAGACAGTAACACCTGACAAGACACCAGTAGCACATGCACATACGCACCCACACACACCACTCCCTCTCCATGACTTTACCCTCTAGCACTGGTACAAATGTCTGTATCGGTTTGTCAGAGTGATTAGCCAGCCTGAATCCAGCTGAGAAAATACCATCACTGAGCCTTCTTTAAGTAATACAGAAGTTTAATTACTTGAGTCTTACACTGTATGAAGTTATTTCAGTTAATCAAGCACAACAGCTCATAACAGAGTGTGTTTATCTGCTCCGCTTATGCCTGCTCCCCCCAATTTTCAAACACTCTGCTGCCTCCTGTTTCTGCTAATTTGTGCTAGAAAGTAAGCACTATCTGATCTACGATTAGCAAAGAAATGCATGTGAAGCAGAATTAGCAAAAACCAGAGGACTTTTCAAACAAGATCGAAGTGCACAACAGGAGCACAGGACACCATGTCTGAACTAGGTAAAACACTTGAGACTGGCAGCTCCATTTGGAAAGAGGAACGTCTTGGCAACACAGCAAAGCCCAGGCCGTGACAGAAGCAGAGAAGGATACACTAGAATGCCTAGGATACACTTTCAGACTGCAGTGGCTTCTGACTGTAAAATGCAAGGTGCTAAGCTGCTATTGAAAGATGTTATCTACCCCCAAGCAGGATTTATGTGTTTCCCACTTTACCATTCTCATTAGTATTTGCTGGGTAGCCAGAACAGCTGACCAGAAATCTACGTTGAGATCAGTGCCTCCTGGGAAACATTACATTGTTCTACAGATGGGAGAACCTAACCAGCTAGCCATAGGCCTCCCAGTTCTCCACAATGCAGGAGAGCATGCTTCATTTTTGTCCAGTTTCTGGTGCCTCTCACCAGTGTTTCCTTCTGTCAGCCCCATAAACATCTGCTGAGTCCTATGCCGGTGCCTTCCAACACTACGCGCAGCAGTCAGGTGGATCTCTGGGCATACTGTGGTTACACTGCAGCTTCAGCACAATTTAACTACAATAACCAGGTAAGAGGTCATTTTGGGAACCTTAAAGAACCTTTGGGAACTTAAAAGAAAAAAAATATTAAAAAAATAAAAAGTAAAAAAAAAAAACTAGGAAAAAATCCCTGTGCAGAGGGATCATCACCATTTCCTCTGTGCTGGAAGGATCAGCACTTACTCACCTTTCTAACAAATCAAAAGGTGCTTCAGAGATACTCGTACAACCTTTCCTCCACATGTCTGCAAATAGCCTTACCAACAGAAGCACAGAAAATCAGTGCTCAACATCTGGGAGCTTAGTTCATGCTGTTTAATGAGTCAGGATGACATTAGATAGCTAGACAACAGAAAATAAATTACAAAGTACCTACTTCTAAACTCCCGGGCACTCCAAATGTGCTACAGGGTACAATTTCTCACATCTTAAAACCAGTTTTTGTGGTCTCAGGTTCCTGTTTTTATCTCTAAAATCAGCCATTCAGCCTATTCATGTGTTGCATAAACATGACACTGCAGTAGACAACACAATGCATGAAAATTATAAATGTGAATAGGCTCAACAAATAGTTATATTTTTTCATTTGACCAAAACCATATGACACTGTTAAAGTACACGCTCACTTGAGACAAATACTATGAGAACTCATAAATTCCACCCACTGTATTATCTCATAACTGGTCACAGCGTAACCAAGCATATTTAAATATAGAATATACCTAGTCATTATGCAGAAGATAACACTGTGAAAGAAAATCATACTAAAGGTGATTCTGATAGGACAAGGACAACAGGAAAACATTTCGAGGCACATGAATCAAAGACCTTATATAACATGATAACAAATATTCTGAATTTGTGGCATAAAATGCATTAAATGCAAAATGTCAAGAGAACAGCAACTGATTTGTCCTTTCAAAGCTTAACTGGCTTACTACATCAATCAAAGAATTTCCCTTGAAATTTCCCATGTACACCTCATCCTCTACTGGACAACCGGTTAACATTGGCCCATTTTCTCTAGAAAAGGTCCAAAACTTTGAACTATCAGCAGCTCTTAGTCAACTAACACAAATACATTCCACCCTGCTCTTAGATAAAGCCTGGTACCACTGAATGCAGTATCGTACCTTTTTAATTATACTGAAATGCACAAAACAAGGGCGATGCTCCACATACCTAGTAACTGCAAAAACATAGCACAAAAAGAGATACTAAGCTTCACAGTGAGAGCAAACCCAATATTGTAAGCAGGAATAAATCCAGCAGTAACAGAGCTTTAGACTGAAGCTGAATTTGGCCTTCACTGTAGAGTTATAATGAGATAACAAGGGGATTGAGGTGATTAAATATAAACAGAAATAACCCTTCCACGTCACCTGCTTCACTGCAAACACAGGAATGCCCTTCTCCGTAAGCTTAGGCTGTTAATAAATTCAATAGTGAGTGGAATAAAAATAAAACCCTGGGTGGTTAGTTAAGTCCTTATTTCTCTCACTTGTATCACTCTTGCAACTCTAATTTTAAAGACTATTAGGAGTGACATAAGCACCAAGTTCTTCCCGAAAAGTATTATTACTTGAGATATAACCAAGACCTTGGAACTGAATTACAGATACTGTTATTGCATCTCTTCTCTGGTCAAATATTCTGCATCGTATTTTAACATCAGAAGTGGTGCTTTACGTCCACTCACCCTTGATGATTTCCATTCCTGGGACCCAGTAAGTCCTCAATGCTACAAATAAGATGTAATCCTTGCCTCTTTTACAGAGATCAACCTGTTCTTTTCACTATCATGACTGCCCATTTTAGTTCTTTCTCTAAACACAACATCAGGATTTCACAACAGCTGTGAATCTACTGAGCAGAATCAGGTCCATTAGATCTTTACAGACATCCATTGTTACTGCATCTACATATTAAACTACAGAACTCTATGTCTTTTTTTTCTAATAAACAATTTTTGTGCAAGCATTCAAGTTTAAAGCCCGTGCTTATAAGGAACTTAACAAAAACATGATGGGAATGAGATGCCAGGGGAATAGACAGATTCTCTCATCTGAAATGCATAATTAGCTTTTGGTTAAGTATGCAATTACCATTAAAATTTACAATCAAGTATGATGGTGTTCTAATTTTAGCTCCTCTAAATTTAAAAAAAAAAAAAGAACTTAGTTACCAGCATTACTTCTTTGAACCCCTTCCCCATGAGGCAAGCTGCACTGTTAACATCCTCTCATCCAGGCAACAAATGATACAAAAATCTTTTAAAAAACACTGCACATTTGCCTTCTGGATGGTTACAGAGCTTGGGTTTTATTTTGGTTCGCACTTTTTTGCTTTGTAATGGTAACTGCCACTCAGCATAATTAGCAGTTGTCATATTTCTGTTTGTAAGATCCTTCCCACAAAAACGAGCAATGTTGCTTTGTGCCTTCTTCCCAGCTGTGCCTGAAAGCTGTAACATGTGATTCAGACATTGACTACAGATAATCTCAGACCCCTACAGGTTTCAGCAGTTAAGCCACAGAAACATTTTTGTTAATGGGAAAGAAAAAGCTATACTCATCCTAGCAGTTCAAATTTGCTAAGCAGCATCTTAAAAGAAAAAACATACAGCAGTCTAAATATACTGTCTCCATCTGAACATCACGTCCTTTTTCGCCTTTTAACCTGAAGTTAAATTTAACCTCTATATGCCTTTTAAAAGGGGGGTTGAAAATAGTTTCAACTACATCAGTTGCCAAACCCTGAGTTTAGTTAAGTTTATTATTAATTATATATGTTTATGTGTTCTGTTTGGTAAGTGCACCAAAAATGAGACTCCACAGTGTAGGGTTCTGTACAGAAGTGTCATGGAATCCCTTGCAGAAAGCACGCATTGTGTGGTATGCAAAGCGTTGTGATGTGCAAGTGGCTAAACACTGCCAATGATTTTCCTTCAGTAAATTTCTGTTACTATCCAAAGAGCTCATGGAATTAACCTAGACTGGGCCGGCATGAAGGACCAGAATTTGCCCCTCAGCAGTTAACAGCAGAACTCTTGAGCAGCATAGCACTGAAGTTATTATTACTTACCAATAGACACGCAAATGCAAGGAAGGAAAAGGGAAAAAAGAAATCGTACATTGCTCTCACCTAAAACCCAAATTGCTTTTATTCATTCACCCTGTTTCCATCTGGATCTGGACAAAGTGGCCTTCTCTAGCTGCTAGGCAACCTGAACACCGCACTGAGTATTAACTGTATGCATTTGCTAAGGAAACAATAATGTTACCTTTGAGGTTTATTTATAATAAAAAGCATACCTAGCTGAAAATATAATAGCTTTCCTTCAGTAATTAACAACTTTGGGAATACAAAATTGTTGGTCAAAAAAGAAATAATCCACATATACAACCCAAATGCACAGAGATATTATAAATTGGCTTCTTGCAAATATATTGTAAGGGAAATGCTTTATATGAAAGCATTATTACAGATAGCAGTGGCATAAAAAATATCTAATTCAGGAATTACATTTATGTAGAAATTAGAACATCTACATAATATATTAACATATTTCAGTTATGTTTTACATTAGAAATGTTTCAATTACCAAACTTCATCCAACTACAAAATGAACTTTCTCAGTAAATGCCATTTATTCTATTTACATAAAGCCACCGTTCCTAAATAAGGCACAAAAGACTTGAAATTAAACCACAGTTAACTGACCTTGGAGTTCTTTTAAAAAAAAAAAAAAAACCTCCACCAAAAATACCTGCAAAACAATGTTTCACATAATCCATTTCTGGACCATTTTACTGTTTTGTTCTCTAGCAGCAGAGCTATCCTTCTACCTTAAAAACACCATGAATCTCTTTGCTCTATCACATTCCTCCCAAAATCAAGAGATACTCCTTTTAAGTCTTTTCAAAGGAGATAATTTCCTAGACTGCTAGGTCACTAGCACAACTGGAAGGACTCTTTTATTAAAATATCAATTTGGGCGATTGAAGTGTCAAGAAAGGAAAAAGCCCACTAATGACATCAAAATTAAGCAGAGCAGCAGTCTTTTTTGATCAATACATCTGACAGCTTGTCAAAACCTGATTCACAAAACAGAGACTTCTTCATCAGACTCAACACAAACAGCAAAGCTACATCTCTAGATAAAAAACGCTCATCAATTTCTACTGGAGATATTAGTGATGAGACAGGTCAGAAAGACATTTACTGACACAGTGACACACTGTTAAGTCTGTACGTGCAGCCGCCTGGCACTTGAAGCCGTGCCAGTTTTTCTTGGCTTTAAGAAAATCCAAGGAGTTCTTTGTAGCTAGGGTCCTACATCCAAATATTCTGCTTTTCTGTTCAACACAGGCAAAAGTCTATGTAGAATGTCCCACTGATCTCTATGGATCACAGCACTGCAGTAATAACTTTCCCCCTGCCTTGAGATTTGTAGGCCACAAAACAAGGTTATTTGTGCACAGCCCTTGAGCATCTCCAGTTTACCACAGCTGCATACATTTAAGGTCTCCACAAGCATCCATGAACTGAAAGAGACTTGGCTCCACAGAGCAGAGAACATTAGAGGTTCCTAGAAGTGCTCCTCTCTGGATTTTATAAACACATTTGAAGTGATTAGTGATTAATTTAAACACTTGTGCCTTTTCCTTCTTCACTTTGCTTCACATTAGTTTCACATTAAACCTGATTCAGGTAAGACTCAAAACCAAGCTCAGGGGGAGCATAATTAAAAAAAAAAAAAAAAAAAAAAAAAAGGTCAACATAACCAGAAAGTTGTAAGTCAAAGCAAAGCGTTCAGTGGAGCTGCGGGGTCCCACACTCACAGACACTCCAGCAGCTGTAAATCATTTAAAACAAGTAATTGGAAGACAGACTGGTAAGAAAACGCTACCTTCCTACACACAGGAACGCATAGTTTTGGTATGCTAATGGTCCCCACTACTAGTACATGTACCCTGAAGTATACATTAACATTACAAGTTTAGTTTCAGGAGGCAGGAGGTAAACAAGTTCAAATACTGTGGTTTTTATTGAGGTACACACTTAATGTTTTTGTTAAGGTCTTTAAATCATGACTCACATCAGGGATCCATGCAAGGAGCACAGGAAAGGAGAAGAAAAGAACACGAGCCACTCTGGAAACTGTCACTTACATGAACCTTTTATTGAAAATAAATTTTAAATCAACAGTGTTGCTGGTAACTCCAATACTACAGGTCCTATAGATACCACTCTCTAAGGAATCCACCTGACATCTCTTTTCATAAGAAGTTTAACGTTGTTAAAGCCTTTTCCCCCCCAAAGCCTACAAACAAATTTAATTAAGAACATCGCTTAATTCATTTTAATCCCAGTATCTTTGGGGACAAAAAACCCCAATATTTCATGGTGCTTTCTGTCTTGCTTTTACGCAACTTATTGGAGAATTTCATATTCCAAGATTCAGACAGACAGACTGGATGGAAATCATCTTTAGCTGCTTATGGGGCCTGAAGTACAAACATTTTGATTACCTAATCCCTAAATTAAATCAAACAGCTTCATGTCAGGTTATCTACCTTAGTTTCAATGCCAGAATTTTGAAACATGAAAAGGATCTTTCATTAAATAATTTGTTGTATGTTGTACCCAGTAACACAGAAATAAAATTAATCATGTTGTTGCAGTAAAAAAAATAATCCTCATTTTAGATTCTAATTTATTATGACTATTCAAGATAGTAATCATATTGGGGTTATTTATTGTGACTAAAAGACTACATTTATAATTAATCTTTAATTATTGCATTTAAATCAAGGGTATTCAGATCAATTAGAAGACTATTCTCTTAGCTGGAGCAGGATTTGCATAGAAATACTACCCAGTTTCAACTTATCTTCAAATCTGAACTTTAAACTTAACTTGGAGAAACCACTAAGGAGGCAGCTACTTTGAGTTAGTGAGCTAACTCCTTTGAAATTGTTTAAGAGAATTATTAGCCTCATCTTCTGTTTGAGGTCTTGTCTTTTTATGCAAAAACAGAAGAGAAGAATCTTGCTAACCGGAATTCCAGCTGGAGCCCAGTGCTACTTTAAAACACAGCAATCTGAGCCTAGGTTTTTCAACCACACTGAGTAATTCACTGGGACACAAAGAGTTTAAGCACCATCAGGATAAATTGCATTTGCACCATAGGGTTTAAGTCACTTGCCAGCAAGAAGAATAAAAGAAAACACTTGCTTTCCCTAAAAAGGAACACCAGGAGCTACTGACAATTGCTTGGCCTTGGTCTGCCACTCTGCTGCTCAGGAACTTTATTTTTTTTAACTAGGTTAAGATTCTGTAATTCAACAAGGCTAAAAAGGTGCCATGACTGGATGTTTCAGGAGACAGAGCCTCCAGATTACCTGCACAGGCTCTCTTCCCATTTGATTTACCAAGAAATTGTGTCAACATAGATCATTAGAAGCATGCCTCTGTCTTCTGCCTGAGGAATCCTGGATGGATGAAGTGAGCTGTCTTGATGCTGCTGAGCAGGTACATGAGTTGCAGGAAGATACAAGCATCTTATTTGGAGGACATAAGCTGATAATAGAAGCTACGTGTAGAGTTCACTCGTTGAACACTCACTGAATTTTTTCACCTACTAGTGTTCACTCAAAAAGTGCTGCTGAAGGGCTCCAGACCCGCCTTGGGTTTGTCGCAGTGTAACAGCACACTGACTCCTGGGAACACATGCAGCTCCTTCAGGTCATATCAGGAGTCCCACTAGTTGAGCAAGACAGTGATACAAGGAGAACTTACTCAGCTACACTGCAGGGATACACATGATACAGCCACACAAAACTTATGAGCAATCAAAACCTGTATTAATCCAAAATTCCGTTCCCAAACAACCTACTTTTTTATCACCATATCATTGCTGGGATTAATATAAAGTATTTTTGAAAACACTGGCACTTACCCAAATCTGCAGTTTCACGCGCTTGTCATTCCTGTAAACGGTTTTCACTTTGAAGTCAATTCCTACTGTGCTAACGAAGGCTGGTGTGAAAGTGTCATCAGCGTATCTGAAGAGGAAGGATGTTTTACCCACGCTGCTGTTGCCAATGATCAGGAGTTTGAACATGTAATCAAAATTTTGATCTGAGGTATCTTTCTGCCTGTATCTGGTATCTGTTACTGAAGCCATCTAAGAAAATGACAAACATTGAAAAAGAACAGATTTAAGAGCAGTTCAGCATTTGTTTTCCTCAAGTGTGTACCATATGTTTAGCTTCTCTCTCTTCTTTCTAACATCAAAACCACTATACCTGCTGAATGAAAAGGAACACACCTTGAAATCTTTAAAATCCTGGCTTTAATTTTCTATTATCTACTTGTAATGTTAAGATTTCCAAATGCAAGAAAAACACCTGTTACACAGCTTTGTGTTTAAAAGAATAACAGATGGCTATTACAGATTGTTCAAATACTAGTGGGGAAACAGCATTCTTTACTCCTGTGGCAGCATGCCACTTCTGTTGCTCCAATAAACTGGAGTACTGCAACCAAGAACTAAAATCTTTGACAGTGAATCCAACTATGCAATCACTAAGCAGCCTCCAAGGCAAGTAAACCTAAATAATTCCTTCCATGACTACTAGGGGAAATCTGCATTTCTAGCACATGCACCACCACCAGAGAAGTTTGGGCCTCAACATTTACAGAAGGAAGAAAAAAGAAAATCAATGGGAGAAGTTGAAACACCAGGAATCTCCGCTGAAAACTCTGAATCCATCCAACACGTATGTACTCTCAAGACTGCAATTAAAATAAACAGCACCTGCATGAAATGAGGGTCCACTGGGGCTGCAGGCAGCATTTGGAATGGATAAATTACCCCTTATTACGGGGACATGAGAGCTGGGGATATTAGTGGGGTGGGGAGGGGGGAAGATGCAGCCTCAGAGGTCCCTCCTCCTCTTGTGACCCTGAACTGGCTTCACAAACCAAAAACACAGCTGCATAATCAGAAGTATCCAGACAGGTGGAACTCACTGCGCAGCCTTGGCTGCTGTAATATATACAGCTTAGACACTCCAAGGGAGAATGCAAGGCCCCAACTTTTCATCTCTGTACAGAGCAGGAGACAACTATACAGACCAAATTACTACCAAGAGAAGAAAAAGGAAACTTTACCTTTTATCAGATATGTAACACTGTTAGGTGTTCCAAAAATCTAGCCCACATCAAACAAGCAATGGTCTCAGCTCCTTAGAACTGGTCATAGGGTTGGCAAACCGGGGCAATGACAGCACAGGTCAGATCAGCAGCTACTCGTGCAAACTAGGACATGTGCTACTTGTGTGCAGCGTCAGAAAGCACCAAGTAAGTTATTTTTCCCCCTCAACTCAGATTCACAGGCACCCTGGGGAACAAAACTCACAATGTCTACTATCACCACGTGCCCAAATACTTTCCTTCTTGGCAAGTCTCACTTGCACACAGGACTTCACTCACTCACTGACACAAAACAAAGCAATTCAAAACTCATTGTAGTTGAACAGTTATAAACCAAAATGCTGTCCAAAGGCAATTTAAATAGGGAAGACAATATGACTTAAATTCCCAACACAGGGTAAGGAAATCAAAACTGATCTCGTTTAAGCTTCAGTAAAATACGCATGGCTGTTTATCTCTGATTAAACACATGCAACTTTCTCATGGTTTCAAGGGCTGGTGCAGCAGACATTTTGTTCAGATTGCATCAACAAGTACGGTTCCTAAAGAACTTCTCTCAGTGGCTCAACAGTCAACAGCTGCACTAAATGCAGTAAAATCTTCCCACAAGTGATTCTCTGTAGGATTCTATGCAATTCGGATACACACTCTTCTGAACTTCAGCTGCTATTCAGCAACGCTACAGTCCTTTGCAAGCACTCCAGAAAACACAAGTACAGATTTCCTTCTCACCAGTGTATCAGAAAAGGGCTC
The DNA here is from genome assembly GCF_015220075.1 of Falco rusticolus. Taxonomy (NCBI): domain Eukaryota; kingdom Metazoa; phylum Chordata; class Aves; order Falconiformes; family Falconidae; genus Falco; species Falco rusticolus. Next base: position 7,422,676 of record NC_051197.1, on the reverse strand, counting down.
TTTTACCCACGTCTTGTGGTTCATAACAGGAATTTCTAAAATGAAGAATTCAACATCCAACTGACTTTCATGCACTCACTCAGGCCAATCCACTCACTGCCTCAGTTCAAATATCAGAAATCTCAGCTGCAAAAATTATGAACCCAGATGATTAGTTCATTTGTACCATCACCAAGCTGGAAGACAGTAAGTTATCTCTGAATAATTTATCTTCCTCATACATATATGTATCTTCCACAAACGCCACTAAGAACACGTGTGCACTTCCTAAAGAAGGAAAAAAAACCCCACTATTAAAAATCTCTACTTCTCCATTCCACTCACAAAGGCTTAAAAATGGGATCCCCTCATCACCTGAAGCCTGGTCATTTAAAGATTCAGAGGCAGACCTCTAACAAATCATACAGGAATCGATATCTTCTTTCCACCCCTGCCTTTGCAGAATCCATCCACACACTCCAAGCTGATCTTTTCAATGAAACACTGCTGCTTCCATTAACCCCCCTAGACTGCTATAATCAAAAGCGTACCTGGCTACAAATGCAACTTTCAGATCTCAGTTAAAAAAGCAATTACAGAATGTGGCCAGCTAGAGCAGCTTTGTGAGAAGCACAATGCAGAAAATAAGATCAAACGATACTTGCACAGAACGCAGGGCTGTTGTCATAGAAGCACAACACTTGCTGGCCTGTGCGTGACACTGTGCTACACTGGAGATGCTGCAGGTCGGCTCCTTGAATCATAGAGACCATGTCAGAGCACAACATTTCCAAAGAAAATTCCACCCCCTTGCTTAAATTTGGCTTTCCCCTTGCCCTTCCTCTGGTCAACAAAGTGAAACTGAAAGGACTTTGGTACTAATTACTGATGACTCCTCTAATGGCTTATCATTACTGAAGCTGTATTCCACCAGGACTGCCCCTGAATTTATGCTTGAATCCTGAAGCCAGAAATCAGCAGACCTTTCTCCCAGTTCTCCTCCCCTCCTTTCCTCTTCCCCACTTGTTGTCCCACCCCTGCTCCAAGCACTCCCTAGTTATGCCACTCCTGAGGACCACGCAGAGAGCTGGTTCAAAGAACAGAGAGATCCCAGTTAAAAATAAATCCTCCTACAACTTCTCCTGTTTTGCAGGGCTGTTTTTAAAGTTGGTTCAGTTCCTGAACCATCACAGCTGAGGGAGCCAAGTGGAGGGGACCAAGCAGTGGGAAGCAACAGCAGTTGCTATGCTACTGAGAGAAAGGTCCACAAATTCACATCTCCTGCAGGCCCTCCGCACCTGGCAGAGATTCAGCAGCAGAGGGAAAAGACAACTACATGTCTACGTCAGGGAGCTCTTGTCCAACCTGTTGGAACAGCTCGCGCAGCCATCACTCCTGGAGGATTTTATTTCCTCCTTGGTGGAAGGACATTTATCTGGCAGTGTAACCCCCTGCTCTCTGGGTACACAGCCACACATGCTCTTTGCTTAGGATGTCTCCAAATACAGCAGCATCTCTGCTGTTTGACAAGGACGTGCAGACTAACTAGGGTTTTGTTACGGAAGACCAAGTCAAACACAGCTGGCAATGCAGAGTTCAAAAGAGAGGCTCATGACTGTTTCCATTTTGATTGCCTTGGAATAATCCTCAAGAAAATACTTACACAGGGAAGATTTAGCTATGTTACAGAAAATCGATTACCCAGGAGAAGAAAACAATCAGACTGCCCTTGCGAACACTTCAGTATAAGACCTTGCATCTTTTAGTTCTTTGCCTGCGCAGCCTAATTCTTTCTGGCTAAGAGCATGCTAACATTGACAACCTGTTTTCCCCACATGCTTTTGCAATGGGAACAAGGTCTCAAACACATCCACTTCCAACTAGTTTTGCAAGAATCGGCAGTTATGTAGCTATGAGATACCTTATTATTTCCCTATTGAGCAAAAAGCCTGCAGTGTGAGCTTGTCTTTTATTAGACTGAGAAAACACACAGGAGGAGGATGCTACAAATGCTCTAAAGCAATAAAATCTTAATCAGAGCTTATTATCCACCAAAGAATACGTTCTTCAGTCAAGGTGGCTCTCCTGCCTTTATTTTCTATTTTGGTCTAATGAAGTTTACAGAAAAGAAGCCTGTTGCCCTAAGACACCTCCATGGGAAACCAGCCTTCGCTGCCTTCAGTACCCACTGAAATGTGTCATACAGATGGCTCCACACAGCTGTGCTCTTTAATTTGTGACCAACATCATGGTGAAGAATCAAACTGTTCTGTAATGCAACACAAACCAAAGTGTTACAGCTCTTACAAATTACTGAAAGTGGTCACCACTGCCCCTGTTCCGCAGTATTTACTGCCTACAGCAACTTCAGCAAAAAGCAGTACATGAGCTGTCTAAAGCTGAAGGTGTTGGGTAGAAATCAACTGGTGTATCTTGCCATCCATTCATTTCCAGAAAAAAACCTAAGGCTGACTTCAAGTGTTGCCAGCACTTATGGTTTTGGCTACCAACTAAGAGCGCTGGTCTCTACCCTCTCACAGACAAGAAACAAGAAACCTGATCATTACCCTTGGAAGTTTAAATATCTCTGTATTAGCAGACACATGGGTCTGCTCAAAGAGGCCATTTTCACATCCCATTCTCTCTCACAACATCATGAGGAAGAAATCTGAATTTAGGAATGAGTCTCATTGTCTGCTGTCAGTCACCTCAGTTAACTATGGAAACACAGTCACACTGACAGAACTTATATTTCAAACTACACCTATGACACATCTGCAATTTCAACTTGTTATGAACCTGTATATTACAAGTTATGTGCATTTGTAACAGTAAAAACATATTTAATATTTGTCATTGCTTTATTTTTAAAGCCAAAACAAATTTACTGCATATGTTGTGAGTTATATAGGACCAGCAGCAATTTAAATGTGATTGTTTAACTGTTTCATCATCATCTGCTAGCACACACACGTTTCTTTTATTAGGCAGGTGAGAAGATGAGGGAGAAACTGCCCTTCTATATTTCTAAGAGTCAAAGATCTTACAACAGCATGCTACTCCAGGCTGGGTCCAGCCTTCCTTCACATGTGTTCAGCAACTGAGCCTCTGCTGTCTCTCCTAATGGACTATTTTATTGCCTTACAGGGCTATCAGTTAAACCATTCCTTTGACTACACCAAGTTCCAGTGCTCAAGATCAGCCAGAGAAAAATTGAGAAAAAAGTTAACAACTATCAGTCAAGAAGGAAGAAGTAGTTTACAGCAGGCAACAAAAGAAGGGGCACAGCCACAAACACAGCTGCACCTATTAGACTCCTGGCTAGCCATAGGCACTGAGGAGCGCGGAAGGAAGAAAAGAGATTACTAGATACATTCATTTGGTAAAAGCAGGAATAATGAGGCTAAAAAAAGGTAAAAGTTTAAACAAACCCACCCACGTACATGGTGCTAAAGTCAAATAGATCATACGTGCACCAAGGCTCTTATAGAAACATAGGACAGCAGCAGTGTAGACAGCTCTGAAGGTGCTAAAAGGCTGTGGAAACTATTTGGTAAGTTATGTGGTAGGGAAGAAACAAAAACGTAGCTAAACCAAAAAATTTCTTCATCTCCAATATTTACAGCTTAGCAGTAATCCATGGGAGGCATTACTGACATGCAGCATAACTTCCTTCCAAAAGGAGTTAATAACTTGTGGGGTTTTTCCCCAAAAAGTCTTAAAATGTGCATCCACATCAAAAATATTCCAGTTCCCAAATTGCACATCTATGTCAATTTTCTGTTACAAAAACTCACTCCCTTTCTGTGTTCTGTCATCAGAAAAAAAATCTTTTTTTCCTTTTTCAGGAACTGTGTTAAATCCTGAACCAGATTTTTATCAAGTAATGGAATCTTTTTACAGCCAACATATGCTGCCCTAAGAAAAAGTATGTAAAGCAAGTAAGGCTGTGACCTGAATGAGTCCTATACAAACACTTTACTACAAGAGATATTTAGCAGTAGCAGAAAACACAGTATGAGCAATTAACATAACCGCTAATAAATACTGCAAGCAAGTGATAGTTACCAATTTAGATCTACAATCCATGAGACAGATGGAGGCTTTGCTGTGAGTATACGAATCAAGAGAGTGGTCACACTGTTGAACCTGCGATGTAGAAGCAAAAGGATTACAATGTTTACAATAAAGATGGATAATGGAAATATTATGTAAGAAACTAATGGGCAGGCAGGTCATACTGTGAACACACTGCTGTGTAAAGGTCTGAACCTCCTTCACTGAAGGTGAAGTAGAAAGCCCTGGTGTACAAAGAGAATGGAAACTTGTGCTTGGTTAGTAATGGACATTAAGATAACATCAGATATTCGGAGCCCCCAGTTTAAAATTTATTAAAGGGAGATTATCTAGATTAATCTAAAAGTTCCTGATCAATCCTACAAGTGGATGCAAAACCTCGCATGGGAATCATTATGTGTTTCCTGCAGAAAGGCAGCAAAGTAAGTAGAACCAAGGAGCAGCTGAAATACATCTGTATACACCGGTGTTTTGCACAAAGCCTGCATCGAAGTCTCCTGTGCTGCAATGGCAAACTGCAGTAGAATGTGGAAATGTCTTCAACTTACAAAATGTCTGCATCTACACAAAAATAACTACCTTAAAATAGTAGTTATTCCAGATTTAGAGCAGAAAAACATAACAGAATTTGGTTCTCTTTTTCATGGCTAATACAATCTAAAGGCCAACTCTGTCTCTAGTGCATTTCCCCTCCAATAAACAAAGGTAAAACCCCATTTGTCATCTTGACTCACATTATCTTGCCTTGTGGAGACTGCCAAAACACATGGACAAATTCAGACCTTATGTAAATAACAAGCTGCAGCCACCTATTCCAGATCAGAATTTGGATCAAACAAGGGCAAATCTGTTCTCACGATCCACACAATTGATAATCATCTCACTTGGCAACAAGACAGCACCTTGCTCTTGCCCAGAGTATTGCGCATTTTTCAGCATCCGTTACGTTTCCCCCTGTTCTCACACCCCTGCCCTCTGCAACAGTTGCTCCCTGGGACAGCCTCTGGATTGCACTTCAGTACTGTCCAGAACTTGATTTTGAGGTGTCATCCAAATAACTCACTTGATAGATCTAGAACAAAAATAATTCAACAGTGTAAACAGAAAAACAATTAAGTCTATGTTTATTACTTTAAAAAAATAAGCCCCTCATCTTGACAGCAAAAACTAAAATTGATTTATTGATGAGTCCAGAAGTCTTTACAAGAAGATGCTTGTAGTGGATTTGGTCTGGAATTCACATGCTACAAATGAGTTCAATATATGCAACTGAACGATAAAAACCTCTAAACAACATAGGTGGTTACTTGTTATTGTTACTACCCATTCAAATTTGGAAACACAGGCTTTAAAAAGTCTTCAAAGAATTTGCTGCGCATGGAACAGAAGTCAAGAACCTGCAGATATCACCCTTTTCTATCAACTCTCTACCTTTACAACTACACTTTGTTAGGCAGCAGGCAGGGACTGTTGTTAGATTTCCTCAAGCCAAATGTCTGTGTCTAGAGCCATGCCTCTCCCATTTCCTCCATAACCTTCAACATCCTTAAAGTCCATTTTAGAGCCACAACAAAACCCTCAGGAAGGAGGAATTAGTCACTCTAATTTTACAGTGTCCGAAAATGTAAAGAAATAAAAGTTCTCACATTTTTTACTCTCTTCTATGAGCATTTTCATTGCAGCTCTTTTATCGTCACATAGTTCCATGCCTGTTGACAAACACGCTACTCCAGAAGGCATCGAGGAAAATACTTAACAGTACAAAGACATCCTCTTCTAAAGGGGAGCTAAACCAAGGCCAGCTCAGCTCTCTCCCAGATGATGCACAGAACAAGAGACCTACATCCTCCTTATGCCCTAGAAAGCAGATGCAGAGGAGATTTCCGCAATTCCCTGAATATTCCATTGAGTTTGGAAACCAAAGGAGCCAACCAATTTCTAGACCAACAGAACCGCTAGCTGAGGCTGACCCTGAACCGGCCCTGACTCCAGAAGACAGTGCAAGCTCAAGATGTTGATTGCTACTATAAAACTCACCATCATTAAAGCTCTTGCTTCCTGTTACAAACATTGCAGCAATGGCCAAGATAATGGGCATCAGTCCCTTTCTCATCGGCTCTCCACCCTGGCAGTTCTGCCTCACTTTCTCTGAGAACAAAATGACAATAGTGAAATACTTCTGAGTATCCAACTGCTGAATACACTGAAGTAGCAGTGACATAAAAGCACTCAGAACGAACATACAAGACAAACCCATACCAATTCTGCTGCCAAGACATGTGTAACTCCCTGCTGATCCCTCTCCAGCTGGAAGGCAGGGCACAGCTATGTTCTGTTATGGGATAAAGCCCTCCACAGAGAAAGCCGTGACCATGCCTTCCCACAGTGGTAGAAGATAAGGCAAGATCAGGCAGATGATAGAATTCATACTACTTGGAGCTAGTCAGGCCATATGCAGACTCGGGTAGACACTCCCCCACAGGTGTGCAGGAGACAGTAACAGATTTTTCTGCATCACCAGGCCTAAAACCTTTCGTTTATAGGTAAAAGCAAGCTGCTGTCCTAACCAAATCAGGTGGTTGGAGACTAGTATTGTCTTGTGGTAACCACCTGTACAGGGCCAGCTCAGGATGCCTCTGCAGCACAGAAGTTTAATTTGCTGCCTTTTGTCCTCCTCCTCCTCCAAGCAGAAAATCTGTGATCAACAAGTTACTTCGTTTCTGTGTGCTATGATGTTCTCCATGCTGCGAAGTAAGACCCCTGCTAACCAGGATTAGAACAAGCACCCTTGCAATTCCCATACTTTAATTAGTTAATGCTTCCAAATATATTTATATTCCAAATGTAAGTCTTACTGCTTACGTCAAAGATCAAATACTACCGCCCTGCAGTAAGCTAAGCACACATTTGCAAGAGCTCACTAAACACTGCAGAACTTTAAGCACAAGATATATTTTTACAGCAAGAAGCATACCTGAGATTACCAGTTCAGGACATTTCCCCATGTCAGCCGCTGAGAACTGCCTCAGAAAAAACTACTTCTTCGGGCCAAAGGAGTAACAAAGAACAGACATTGACTTACCGGGGAGGGTTAAGTGGACACAAGTGCCTTTCCCTGGCATTACAACCAGCCAACATGATACAAGACCCTGAAATGTGGTGCTGTGACCTGCCCATTTTGATCTGGACCTGCGTCAGGTCACATGAAAATGAAAGTAGGAGAAACTAGCTGAACCACGCACAAGTCAACTAACATGACTATTACACGACAACTAGCATGCTAATGAATACCACATGTATCACTTCGCTACACCTAGATGTTGCAAGAACTACTGCTATTAAAACCTAAAGCTAGTAAGTCTTCTCCATTTGTCACCTGAAAATTTATCGTACCTGCCAAGAGGGCAGCAGTTTTGTCAAAACTGCAAAGGAAGCTTGATTTAAAGATCGGTTTATTCGCCTTTCTTCTGACTTACACTACAAATTGTCCTGATAAAACAGACCTGAAGGCAGTGATCACAGCAAGGTCTCAGTAAATGCATATACAACCACTTCCAGGATAGCAAGCACAAATAACAGGAAATAAATGCTTTTCAGTTACACACTTACATACAGAAGCACATGGATTTGATCTTGTGCGCACTATAATCCAATTACCAGTGCTCCCATTATCTGAGTACGGATTCAAATACACAGAGCAAGTAGTTCCACTGACATTTCTTACCATGGGAGGGAGAGAGAGGAGAAAAAAATGCTTAAAGGAGGAGGTTTATCTGAACCTAGCGCTAAGCCAGGCTACTATGAAACCCCACAAACTGTTAGTAGCACTACTGAGGGTGCAGCACCGGGTCAGGAGGGAGCGATGAGGAACAAAGCAGGAGAGGCTGAAACCAGGTTTGCCACCAAGGAAGTGCACAGAAACATGAATTAAACTCCCGAGGCCACGGTCTTACATTGTCTCAAGTCAAGGGATAAATCCAGGTTAAAATTAAACCACCCCCACTTTTTGGTTTTTTATTTTTTTTATTTTGGCCAGGTTAGTCTTAACTTAGGTCAGACCAACCTGATGCACTGCACAAACTAACCAACGCTCATGGTGTAAGAAGGACAGTGCAGAGACAGAACCTCGGGAAGCAGAAAGATGGGAACGCTCGTGCCAGCGTTAGCGATGTATCGCAGGCAATACCCACGGCGCAATGTTGCCACACGCACTAGACGACACAGCCTTGCTGCACAGGAGGAACGTCGGGGAAAAACAGCGCACAGCCTCAGGACATGAGGAGAAAAGACCACCGGTGTTGCATACAGCATGAACCAGAGAAATTGGGAAGTTTATACTTTTTTTTTTTATGAATTACATCCCAAAGACTGACCTGTTTGGGTCTGTGTAAGGGGCTGGCTGCCCACCGCGGCCCGTCCTCACACCCGTGGGGGGCAGCACCGGGGGGGGGAGGGGGGGGGGGCACGTCTCTGCCCTGCCCGGGGCAGCCCCAACCCACCCCAGCCCCCGCGTTTCCCGCCAGTTTGTGGCTTTTCCCAGCTGCAACTCGCTGAGCAGAAAACAACGGCCCAGGGTGACAGGAACTGACAGAGGTCGCACACCAGCTGGAAAACAGCCGGCGAGGCGCCGGCCTCCAGCCCCCCCTTCCCGCTCAGGCTATTTTAAAGATAAAGCAGCATTATACCACCTCTGACTGCTGGCAAATATTTATTTTAGAGATGTAACTGCTGTTACCGCCTCCTCCCCGCCGCTCCTGAGGGCCTGCCTGTCACACCGTACCTCAGGGGCGCACGACACCGTCCCGCCAACCGCTGCCCGCCGGGCACCCCCCGGCACCACAGCCAACGCCCGCCCGCGGCGGTCCCGGGGGCCGGTGCACCCCCTGCCGCCGCCCGGGCCTCCGCCCTGCCCGCCGCCGGCCGCCGAGCCCGGGGACGGCCCCGAGGAGAGTTTCGGGGCGCCCGGCGGGGCCGCTGAGGCGAGGCACGGTTCCCGCCCCGCAGCGGGAGCCTGAGGGGCCGCCGCCGCGCCGCCCGGCCCCCCTTACCGTTACTTTCGACGGGGGTGGCTGCGCCCCGACGGCGCGCCCAGCGCGGGAGGCTCCCCCTTACCTGAGGCGGAGGAGCGGGAGCGGCAACGCCGAGCCGAGCCAGTCCCCAGGCCGCTGTTCGGTTGGCGGGAGCCGCCCCCCCGCCGGCACCTGGGGCGGCCCCGGGGGCGGAGCCGCGGCGGGGCAGGGGGGGCGGCGGCCGGTTGGGGCGGCGGGGCCGGAGCGCGGGAGCCCCGGCGGGGCCGGCGGGGGGTCCCGGCCGGGCGCGGCTCCGCTCCGCATGCCGCGGCCGGCGGGAGGCAGCGGGCGGCCCGACACCCCGGGGGCCCCGTCCTGGCGTTTGCCCCCCACCCCGCGCCCCGCTCCCGGGGCCACGGATCACCTCAGGCGTTCCCGGAGCCCCGGTGGCGGGAATGACGTCGCAGGTGCCGCCCTAACCTGCCGTCCTTGTCGCACTCTCCACACGGTCTGGAATTCACTTCATAGAACTGTTAACTCTGAAGTCTAGTGTCGGCTGTGGCAGCAGCAGGAACTACCGATGGGAGGGCTGAGGGTCGGGTCTGCTGCTGAGAGGACGAAAAACCTGAGGCGGCAGCTGTGATCTCCCCTGTGATCACAGGCTGAAGATCCTGTGACCTCCTCAGGTGGCTTGCCTGAAGGAGGACTCATGAAGAGGTTCCAGCAGAGTCTTTTGGCTTTAAAATCCTACAAACAGACCCCAAGCTCAAAGACAGAGACCTTGTTGTGGCCTGTCCCTTGGTGGGAAACCCAAACAGTTTTCTTTCGGAGGTGATTCCTCAGAGAAAGTGAACGAAATCACGGGTGTTTTAAACGTGTAACCACGGAGGTGCTTCCCAAACAGCCAGCAAAGATGGCAGTGCCTCCCCGATGCCAGCTGTAAACAAGTGCCAAAGCATAACAGGAAGGATCGTGATGGGCCCGGGGAGAAGGTGACTCCTGTGAGGGGAGGTCGGAGCAGGAGCCACCTGAAGGTTTCAGGGTTCCTGCCTCCTCTTCTCGACCAGCTAAGCAGCCCCCAGGGACCACCTCAGGGCTCTAAAACTGGGGGGTGCAGGCACCTCTGCAGCCTGCCGCGGCCCCCGGAGCTCCATTCCCTTCCCACCCAGCCCCGTCGTGGTGTGCTGTGCTGTTTGATGTGCAGCACTCTGATGCAGCTCAGACACTGCCCAAACAGGAGAGATCGCTCTGGCTCCTTGTAGAAGCTTTTTGCACATCTCATGATCTTCAGTAACCACCTTTGGATTGGCTTGAAGGTCAACCAGCCCTTGGACAAGCTTTAGCTTTGTAACAGTTCAGCCACTTTAAAGGAGTCTGCAAATTGCTTTTATTGCTACATTTTCCCCAGGGCAGTTGACTAGTTAACAATATCATCAAAATGTAGAAACTCAGAGAGCACGGTAGTGCTATATAACTAGCATCTAGCCAAGGTGTGCATTTTGGGAACAATCACAGGAGAGACACAGAGAAGCTTCGAGGAACACCTCACCGCAGATCAGAGATGCCATACAGCTTCTCCATTTTACTCATTATACTCCATTATACTCAAGCCAGAGCTATCTGCCAGGTGGCCCAGGGGACAATTCTACACAGCACTGGAGTGATTTTATAACCTCATCTAGAATGAAAATATTTATTTGCCATCAAGACCCCAACTAAAATTATTGCTATATAAGCCAGGCCCTGATTTAAGCTGTAAGCAAGGTGTCAGCTTTGTGTAGGCAACCTGACATAACTGACAGCATAACAAAACCCTGGACTCATTACAACAGTTATTTTAAAGACAGTCTAGCAAGCTTGACACCTACAAAAGTCTTTGTAGCTCCTTGCAGTGCTCTCATTGCTGTGGGAAATGTGATCCCTGCCTTTTCCAAAACCTGACTTCCACTCTACCCAACATGGTGTCTGTGGTGACGGTAATAACGCATGTCCCTCTGTCTGCTGACGCTCAATCTAGCAAACCATTGTGAGCCAACAGCCCTGTAAAGCACCAACATGGAAGGCAAGTGGTCATGGGCAGATACCTACACCTTTGATGCAGATGACACGTTATGACTTAGGGTCCCTTGAGCATCTGCTCAGTTATCACCTGATTTAACATCCCATGACTGCAGACACGAGCGCAGAGCCACTGTTCAGCCTACTTCCCAAAGGCTTTTCCAGATTTCATGCCATCCCTGAAATGCCACTGTTGATGCACAAGCCTTTTCTCAGTCAGGGCTAACCAAAAGAAGAAGGGGTGCCCCCAGGCAATTAGGAGACAGGGGAATTTGTAATGATTCTTTCTGTCTATCATTTTGTTTAGCCACATTCCTATAATTTATGGAGTCAATATTATTAGCTCTTCCAGTGTACTTCCCTTCCAGGACTTAACATTCCGGAGTTGCTCACACAACTTTCTGTGACAGAGCTCTGTATTATTTTAATTTATAGATGTGCAAATGAGGAAGCAGAAGAGAACTCCCACAAGCCCATGGAGGTGGAAGGGAAAGCAGATGTTATGCTTTATCTTGTTTTCTGATGTGTGGCTCTATCGCACTCTCTCACAGCAGTTATGCAAGCACATTTATCAAGCACGGCATGCATACTCCACTATGTTTCTAGTTCAAAATACTGCATCCTCACACAGTACAATTGATCTAAGGCAACAATTTTCATCTCTTCAGTTCCCACTTTTCTAAAAACACTATTTTATTGATTATTTATTACTAAAGCAAGAGCAGCACCAAAGCACCTAAATCAAGGGTGATGGTCTGCTGTGTGCGATGCTGTAAGGAGTAATATTATTGATCATGAGTCTAAGAGAGTCATCGTCTAAGCTAGTGGTAGGCATTGGGCACACACCGACAAAACTGTATCCCAAAGAAGCACAGTTTGCACACAAAGCAGCAGTTTTGGCTTATTACCAGCTGTTGTCCATGGAAACTAGGTGAAAACACGGCAACTGCAAGGGGGAAACAAAATTCTCCTTATTTGAATAGGTAGCATTCACCCAGGTGCTTCTTCACTTCAGCGTGCAATAAACAGCATGTATGCCCCATGCTGTGTCCCCAAGACATGTGTGAATTTCATTCTCTTTAACAGGGCTAACGCACCAAAATCCTTACAAATGGGATTTTGAAAACTGTTCATAATATTAGAAATAGCAAAATAAAGTGACAGCCAGATTTGACCGTGCTGCCAATGCATCTTCTTTTATGCACAGCATATTGTGTTGTGTCCTGAAACACACTCAGAAAGCGGGGAGGACATCTGCAGTTCTTATCAATTCATATTTCTGCAGCATATCTACCTACACCACGCTGTGCATGTGCAAAATGGTCCAAAAAAACGAGTGTATACCAACAAATGATCTCTAATGATCTAATTCAGTCCAGACTGTTCTGCCCCTTCAGCCTTGCTGTGGCTCCTCACGTAGCTGCTGTCAGCTTTCACTCCCTTACCCTGGCTTGGGTGGCAGCAATGGGATCATGCCCTTTTGAGAAGGAGGAAACTCTAGGAAGTTGTCTCCCCTTCATCCCCCACATCATGCCGGGGAGATGGGAAATGGAGAACAAGACACCTGCGCTGGTTGGAGGAAAGCAGACCATGGGAGCAGCTCAGAAATGCTCGATTGTTTTTACAGCATGCACCCACCCGGTGATCCCATGCCTGGGATGTACCCTGCCCGCTGCCCACACCAAGCTTGGTGGGCTGCTCTGCCCCATCCTGGGAGGAGTTCCAGCACAGCATGGCGTGTAACAGCCTCTCTGGGTGTTCTCAGCCAGAACCTGGAATGCCATGAGCACAGGTCAGCCAGTCCCTGCTTCCAGCATAGTTGTGAACAGAGAAGTTTGGGGTCTCTTTTTTTTTTTTTTTTTTTTTTTTTTTGGTCACTAATCAAGGGACCTACTATAGATTCAGCCATTACAAAATTGTACATTTTTCACAGCTTGGAGAGGATCACTCAAATCTTGGACCCTGTCCCCAATGCCTGTGACAGGCCAGAGGAACTGGCTGGCACCTGTCAGTGGAGATTCCCGCTCCTTGGGGCAGGCTGAGGTGGTGGCACCGGGCTGGCGCTGCCGGAGTGAATCACCACCTCCCACAGGAGTGGTGCTCCCCACACAATGAGAGGCCTGGGAACTCTGTGCAGCCACTCCTTACGCTAGGCAAACTTTGAAAGGAAAAGCAAACTAAAAGCAGTTTAGTCAAATAAACTGCTTAACAAATTGGCACCTGTATCTTGGAGGAAGAAAGGGGGATTGGATTAACATGCCTGATAGTTTTGAGACAAAATGACTTTTACCACTTCAACAGACCTTCACGACCGTTTCGGGGCTCCCTCCAGGCAGCAAGCCCCCCTCTCCAGTCAGCCCTAAAGACAACTTCCACAACTGTCTGGAAGTGGGGTGCAGTCTTCTAGATAAACTTCAACCTTTGGCTTTGCTTTGTTTGAGGTGAGCGTGGACTTGCAGTGAAGTTCTCCTTTTTATCCTGTGCCCTGAACAGAGTTCTGCTTGGTGTCATTCCACCTTTATTGCTTCCTGAACCTCCATCCTCAGGTCTCAAGTTTTGATCCACCTATAGCCATGCTTGTCGAGGAACAGCCCTGGAGTGGTTCTCCTGGTTGGGCAAACCCAATCAGGCATAATACTGGGTCAGCTGCAGATAAATATCACAGCATAATGCAAATGCAAATGCCTCTCCTCTTGCCAAAAGTTAAGGAAAGTTTCATCACCTCCGTGGATATACGACCTTGCATTCATGCGGGTTTAATAATACCTCACTTCAGAGGTATCTGTTACACAAGCTGTAAGTGAAGGCAATGAATGAAGCTCACTAGCAGTTTGACACAGGCTAGATACGATGGCAGGCAAACAGCCACGGGGACAAAAGCGCATTTGAAGTAAATGACTACTAAACTCAGCATGCCAGGATGATGGGCGGGCCACCCTGGCCACGCTGGCGTTCTTGGTTGTTGCACGTTTGTTCCCTGCTGCTAAGCACGGCAAAGGAAAGGTTTCCCGTGTCTCTAGCTGACACTTCCTTAAAGCCTGCTCAGCCCCAGGTGCACAAAGCAACCTCTGCTCCCAGGCTGCCAGATGGCTAGCTGCAATCCAGTCACTCTTTAATTAACTTTGGGGTTTTTTTTTCCCTCTGTGGGTTGTGTCTGGGAGAAAGAGCGCTGACAGCATGTTTGTTTACATGAGGTTGATTTGGCCTGGCAGCTCCCCGGGTCTATACTAAGAAATCTGAAGTGTCTTTGGGTTTTGTTATCACCACAAGCGGAGCAGAAGCTAAGTATCCAAAGGGATTGCATCCAAAGAAGTTACGTAAGTATGCAGGTTTACTGCAAGTCATACGCAGATGGGCAACACACAGAACAAACTGATGGGGGCAAACTAATCTGAGGCCTTGGTTACTGTGCACAGTTGAGCTGCTGCGGTGTATAATTAACTTTAAATGCAACTACAACACACACTGACCTGTAAGCAGCAATTCTAAACCCAGTGGAGCTGCTTGTGTGCATAAAGTTACACAACACAGACAAAGCAACCATTGGATGGAAGGTTCAAGATGTATCTCTCTGCACAGAGGAAAATGCCAACCTGCAGTATCACCTAATCTAGATTAAAAAGGAGAAGAGCATAAAAGATTCTGCATTAGCAACTAAAATGCCCAGGTGTAAAACTAACTGGTAGAAAAATATTTAAGTAACAGATCAAAAGTAAGTTTAGCCTGCAATCCAGAGAGGTGAAACAGCTTTCACACTTGTTAACTAGCTGCCCCTGGCAATCAAGCTGTGGCAGCATTTATGTCGTACTCTATCAAGACCCCAGCTAAATGCCAAGCAGGCTAGCAGGTGCCAAGCTCCATCTTGCTGCAGAGGACAAAAGCATAATCTAGAAAAAAGCAAGTAGAAGGGAGGGTGGGGAACCTGTACCAGCTCACCATGTCTGAATATAGAGGGTAGGAAGAATTAGAGAGAAAGGAGGCAGGCAGATAACAAAGTAAAAAGGATCACGGAGTATTTTTTTCCTTTGGAAGTAGCAAGTCTGGAAGGCATAAAGTGCTGAAGGAAAGGAGATGCATGATAGAAGAGGTGAGGGAGAGTAAATTTTTGAGGATGGTCGCGCATTGCCCACATCCGTCACTGAAGGGAGATGTCTGTAGATGAAGAACTTTTAAAAAATTACTTTGAGGCTGTGTTGCTTCTGACATCAGAGCGTTTTGCAAAGAAAGGGACAAACAATGTACATCTTACAGGCTGTAATTTCACTGCAAAGACAAAGGCAGAGCTGCTGCAAAAGCGTGCCTGGGAAGTCACAGAGATGCACTCTGCTATTTGGCATGAGAGATTTTTTTTTTTTAATTATTTGTTGAATCATATCCCAAATGAACAAGCAGAGTCCTCCCCCTGGTGGCAAGTAAAAAAGAGACACAGCAATGATTTTTTATAGTCGTGTCAATCTGAGGTTATAAATGAAATAAGAAGCATCAGACAGGACCTAATTTTTATTAAGTCAAGTGATACAGCTGGGGAAAAAAAAGACAGTTTTGCAAAACACAAATCCTTTTTCAGGACTTACATAGAATTATTTCCTTTGAAGGCTGATACAACTTGAGAATAGTCGCCGAGTTCAATTTCATTGTTAATTTTGCAAGAGAAGCCGAGGATAAAACCTGTAGATAACATTTAGTAGCTGAGCAGGGTAATAGTAATGTGCAATAATTCCATTATTTCCACTGAGTCCTTGTCTTTTAGTGCCCAACTGAGTTTTGGTGTCAAAAATCCCGTAAAGGCAGACTGGTCTGGAAAGTAAAATTTATAATGCTATTGAACAGTAAAAACAGACTCAGTAGACAAGTTGGGTTTATTGCACACAACAATTTTCCCTACCTAATGTCCTCAGATAGCTCCTCAAAAATTATCTGTAGAAAATGATCTCTGTGTTGGTTATGGGAAGTTATGACAAGTGCCTTTGGACAGGATTTTTTTGCTTTAAATGACTAGTTTGGTGGACAAGGGGAGAGCAGTAGGTGATGTTTGTTTTGGCTTTACTAAGGCTTTCAACACTATCTCCCATAGCATCCTCATAGACAAACTGATGAAATACAACTTAAATAAATGGGCAGTGAGGTGGATGGAAAACTGACAGAACTGCTGGGCTGAAAAGGGCTCATCGCTAGTGGAGAACCCTTGGGGTTGATAATTCAACATCTTCATTAACAGCCTGGATGAACGGACAAGACTCCACCCTCAGCAAACTGGCAGATGATACAAAACTGGGGAGAGCAGATTATAACCAGACAGTTGTCCTGCCATTCAGAAGGACCTCAACAGGCTGGAGAAATGGGGAGAGAGGGTTGTCAGGAAGTTCAGGAAAGGGAAATGCAGAGTCTTTCACCTGGGGAGGAATAACCTGTGCACCCGTACAGGCTGGTGGCTGACAGTCTGGAAAGCAGCTTTGCAGAGGACAGTGTTGGAGTTTGTGGAGAACAAGTTGACCATGAACCAGCAATGCACCCTTGTGGCAAAGGCGCCAAACAGCTCCCTGGGCTGCATTAGGAAAAGCGTTTCCAGCAGGTCACAAGAGGTGATTTTTTTCCTCCTCTATTTTTCTTTTCAGTTCCAGTAGATAAACACTAGGTATTACCCTGCCCTCAACTGTATAGGTAGTATAAAAATGGCTGAATTTTAATTACAGGGAAAACCAGCTGTTGTCTTTTTAATTATAAAAAGGAGAAAAACCTTCTTCAGCTGTGACATTCAATATTAATAACCACTGCAACATAAACAAAAATATATTCCCCCCATCCTTAAGAATGGGAAGCTATGCCCTTTACCAAAAAACACTGTCTGCATGCTTATGTTTAAAAAGGTTTAATTTTTCACCCTGGTACAAAAATACAGTACAATGTGATGGCAAGGCATTCGCCAAAAAACATTCAAAGAATACAAGGGGAATCCCCGTAAAGCTTCAACATAACCCACCCTCACTTGATAAAACAATCAAAAGGTGAGTGCGTAAGGAAAAAGTTAAATTGCTGCCCAAAGGCAAATGAAGATGAATCACACACAGTTTTACACAAAAATATGTTTGCAGAGCTAATAATTTCACATGCTACTTGGACATTCATGAAATTTATCCTACTTGGCTTAGTGACTGAATTCATGGTTTGGGATGTCTAGAAAACACCTGGCCCAGGAACATGCCCCATTCATAGGAATCCCCAGTAAAAACAATGGGATCACATAATACTAGTGAGAAAAGAGGAATCCAACCCTGATTAAGCATCAAAATGTTGGCTACTTCTAGTTATTCCAATCACACTGTTTGTCCTCAAATGTTTTGCCCTACACACCTCCCTTTTAACACCAAATATTAGTGGTTGCTCAAACACACAGTGTGATGTGTTTTCACATTACCTAGTTGCAAATAACCATCACAGTACACACTGCCAGGCAGAGGAGGAGATAACACTAACTGATGCATGTGTGCGAACTCCAAACAGGGTTTAACCTAACATTGTTGACAGGACAATTATGTCCCCTCAGTGCATCTACATTCTCGGTCTGTTTAATCATTTCCTTTTAGAGTTTTGAAGTCATGGAAAAGCATCATTCAGTGTATTCATTATAGTTCGTCTCCCAGGTGCTTTTGTTTGAAAGCATCACCCGTTAGCTTCTCCTGGGCCTCCTTCATCCCTTGGACAACTGAAAGATTAGACAGAGAGATATCAAATATTAATCTTAAGATGAAAACATCATGATGAACTGGTGATGAAAGTGTTTTAAAACAATACAGTTACAGCATGTAGATCAACAAATTAACCTGTGGGGAAAAGAAACCAGTCCTGTACCCTTTTCCCAACTATCTGTAGCTGGATCATGCAAATTGCATGATTTTCCATGCCACAGCTGGAGACAAAGTTTAGGTCCTATAGACATTATAGTAGGTATTGAGGTGAATCATGATTCTGAATATGGTTCCTCAAGGCATAAAAGAACCTCTCACTCACATTGTATCTAACAGCCCTCAGTTATGCTGTAAAGTATCAGAGTTTCATCTCACTAAAAATGCACTTCAAACTACTTTGCATGTACCTTGATCAGCATTGGTATAGAAATACTTGTAGCTGGGGTTTCCCTTCTCATTTATGATTTCTGGGTGGACTTTTCCACTGGGGTCTACAAAACAAGAAAACAAATAGGATATTTAGGTGGCAACAACAGCAACACAGCCCTGTGAGTGAATACAACAGCTGTGGATCCCTTACCCATGAAAAGGATTCTGGGAATGTAACCTCCATCAGGACTAAAGGCTTCATCCTTTGGCTCTTCATCATCCTACCAAACCAAGGCAGAAGAGAGGGGACATACTAGCAAGATATCACAGCACTCGTTTTAAAGAAACAAGCTATTGCCTTTAGATTCCATTTACCCTGAGCAATTTACATCTTGAAGAGATGCTAGGTAATTGCAGCATCTTCCCCTCTCAAAGGAAAGAAAATTATTTTTACCTAAGCAAGCATCATTTGTGAAAATAACAGTATTTTTTTCTGTTCTGTCGATTTGCATTAAATGCTCCACTTTGGTGTAGGAATGTCTGATAAGTTATCAGAGCATGAATATAAATTCCTTTATTGTGGCAACAGAATGACACAAGGTACAAACTGTTAAAGAGACAATGGCAAAGAGCCAGGTTTATAAACACAATTAAAATAAACAGACTAAAGAAAATTCTTTTTAAAACAATCAGCTATATCAATCAATCCTGACTACCTATGCAGGAATGCAGGATTTCGGATGTACACAAAACAGGATGCAACCAGTTAAGTAAGACTCCAAATGTTTAATGGCTAGGCAGTAACATAGATACAAATCACAGGGCAGCCTACCTCCAGGTTGACCATAATGAAATTATGGGCAAGTTCAGAGATCTCCTTGGATTCAGCAAACTTCGGCTTTAAAGCTAAATAGGGGGGCGGGGAGAAAAAAAAGAGGTGTGTAAAGACAGTGGAAAAGATTTCAGGTTTTCAGGTCATCATCAAAATCTCAACTTCTTTCCTCCCTCTGGAGAGCTGGTACTTTTTGATAAGCAGTGAGTAAATGGAATATATGTACCAAACTGTTCAAGCCAAGCTCAGAACATTAAAGAACTGAAGCAATCCTTGCTGGGCAGCCATGATGAAGCCTGGCCAAGGCACATGCAGTCACATTTGAACAGAAGCAAAAAGCTTGCTGCAAACCACTGTTCTCACCCAAGTAACTCATCCTTGCAGCTTAACCCTTACCCCAGCTTGTTTGTTTGCAATACTGAAAGAGACAAAGCCTCACCTTCAAAGAACCACCAGCTGAAAGTAAGGCAATTTACACTTAATTCTCAAAGACCATTCATTCTGTTCCATGTTTTATAGCCAAGCATCACAGCTGTTATTTTGCCATCATTTAGGCATGGCTGGCTTTTGGCATGGTTACATGATTTGTATACAAAAGTTCATTAGAAATTTCAGCAAGCTCTAGTATTAAATACACTTACCTTTGCAAGCTCCACACCAAGACTTGTGGATGATAACCATAAGAGGCAAACCACTAAAAAGAGAAAGAAAATTGTCAAAGAAAGCTTACACTTCAGTCTCTAAACCTAGTTCTATCACATGTACGTTTTAACAGTCAAAACTTCTACAAAGGCTAAATGCAACAGCAAATGAGAGATGTAAAGAGATTCTGCTGTGTTCTAAGGTTGTCTTGCAAAAAGTTTTCCCGATTTTAAAATATGTATAATAATAATTTATTATAACTGTTTGTGTAGAAGATACTTTCTCTTTGGAAGATTTGCTCTCACTAGTTTAGATTTGCTCAGATACGCAACCGGTTATGTGCTTTTTTACTGGAAATGCTTAGAGACACCAGCTGCTTGAGAGATCTCAGGATGGATTTTTGTGGCTGCTACAGGCAATCCAGTGAATGACAATCATGTAACTGCCCCTCTCCCCATTACAGTCTGTACGCATCGGTCACCTCCTGTGATAAGACCCTCTACTGAGCAATAATCGAACACAGTACCCTAGCAAACCCTCTAGCTGCCCAGCTAGCTTCCTACACGTTGGTATGCTTGTACAGATCTGTGACAAATGGGACAAGTGCCAGGATGAAGAAGGAGCAGGGGGCCTGCGTGGAACTGTAGCCTAAATAAATGCAAAAGGACCAAATTTATTTTTTATTATTCTCTCTCTCTTCCCAAATAATTCACTTGACCTTTACTACCTACGCTACCCAAAGGTTGTTTCCATTGCCCTGATTTGTTTCATTTAACTCTGTTCTTCAAAAATCCCTTTAGCATTTCACCTTCTGACAAAGTCAAGCTTACCAGGTTCAGTAGCTCGACGTCTCTTTATAATCTATTCAGGCTGCACTATGCAACAAGACAAAGGGGCCTTGAAGACACTATAAATTTCATGTATTTCCTGTTGTTAGCGCTGCTGATGCAATTAATCCACCACTTCACTGCTCCTGACTTTTCCACCAATTTCACCTTTCTAACAAGAAAAGTGATACAACTACGGGTGAGTTTTGTTGCTATTGAGCAAACCCAGGTAGTACAATGCTTACCTCCACACTTCCCTCACCCCAAAGTCCTTACTAACACTTTCATTGTTTCTACCATCCAGCAGCTGAACTGGTGAATGCTGACTAAGGCAATAAACTAAGAAAAAGCAATCAGGAATCTCATCTCTTTTCTCTTCCTAATAAATAATATCCAAGGGAAGCTGGTAATAATGCTATAGCTTCCAGAACAGAAAGAACAGCCTCCAAGCAGGTGAAGGAAAGGAAGGAACCCAGAGAGAACATACTATATGGATACTTTTTTCAGGATATGCCAAGCAAAGCAAACCGTAAACTTTCTGCTATTGTATAAACTGTTACCATACTAGTGGTTAAAGTACAATTCTCACACACAGAAATTACAAACGCCTACGCACATAGCAGCAACTAAATCAATTACTAGCAGAACTGATGTACCGAGTTTTTCTTTAACTGTAGATAGATATGAAAGGAAATCTCTCCGTAGCAGCATTCAGTTATGGCCTTCAGAGCCAGGAAAGGGTGGAGAGGAAGCCATTAACAACATACAGTAGTTCTTAACCACTACCATCTTTACATAGGATTCTGTTTGCAGTGAGGAGGAAGAATACACATTTCCCTAGCAAAGCTTGTATTGCATCAGTGTCCTCTCCCTGATGATGAAAACACACTTTTTTTATATAGTTTCCATATGGTCCAACATGATTTTGCCTCTTTCTTGAGGAGAGGCTGATTTAAGGCTGGAAAATACATTGTTCCTATCATGAAGGGTCAGTGTTTCAGTCAGAAAAGTTCACATGTCTGGTAATGGATACTGCAATACAATTTTTTTTAAAGTTAAGATAAATTTTCAAAGCAGGTTTTAAATGGAAGCACTCAGAGACTTGAAATACCAACTCTTAGGGAGAACTCACAGAAGTTTAAGATACTGAATGTGTTTTCTCAGCTTTATTCTCTTCACTTTGACTGGCAAAGGAAACTTACTTACATCAAAACATTTTTGTAGTAATTTCTCAGTTCTGCAATGCGTAAGTCCACCTAGCAGCTGGTATGTCAGATGAACAGCCACCGTAACCGAAGTAACCCTTCCTGCCCCACTTCACCCGGGGGGCATGACACATACAAAAAGCCACCGTTTAGTAAAATGAGGGATGAAGAACCCACCAGAAAGTGAAAAGTTTATATAAGCTATACATGGGGTATAGCAAAGACTGAAATTCTTTGAAACTAAGCGCAAAACTAAGTTACCCTTCACAGCTGGTACAAACTTATGGGAGAGTTCCACCCAGAACAGACACTGTCATTTTAGCTCATTTTTCCTATGAGAACACTCATTCTTATACAATTGGTGGTTTTAAAGGTGTTTAATGATGAACTTGTAGAGAAAAGACATAGCAAATTATCTCAATAAAATAGTCCTGCAGGTAAGTTAAGACTTTACTCCATTTAAGGCACACACTTTATTATTAAACTTGAAACAGAGAAACTTAAGTTTGCTAAGCCAGCACCCTTCTTAGTACAGAGTTTGCAAATCTATCTCTTGGCTTCAGTTTGAGTTCCTGAAACGGTTGCATCCCAAAAATACAGCCTGTTCCAGTTCTGGACTTGAAGTCTCTTCTGCAGTTTGACATGATCTGGAGACAGCCTTGGAAAAAATCTTCTTGTTCGAGACATACACATGCCTTTTCCCTGCAGTCACCACCCTCTGGGCTTTCATGTTCAGACACCATTTGATTACTGGGAATTATGCCTCCATAGGAGGCTTGACTTGCTTGGGGATGCAACGGCAGCCTACTCCTTTCTGAAAGATGCAAGTGGGCAGAACGTTGGGGTGGGGAAACAGCATCACTACAGGCCCTCTTAGCACTGCAGCTCGCTCAGCTGCTGCAGGGACACGGCATCCATCTTCCCAGAGCTGCTGCTGCCACATGGTCCGACACGCAGGATGCCGGATGTCCACGCTGTGGCTGGAAGGGATGTCCTTGCTGGTGCGAGTACTTTGGTAGCGGACCAGGGCCACTGCTGTGCGTGGCACAGGTGACAGCTCACTGGATGCTGCGGCTCAGGTACTGCAGGAACATGCTGGCCAGCTGGGGCAAGTTTTCGTCGCTGGGCTGCATCTTGGTGTAGCTGATGAACTGCCTCCGCAGGCGGCTCAGCTCGGCCACGCTCACCGGCCGGCTCAGCACCAGCCCCTCGGTGACGCCGGGGACCCGGATCACCTCCCCGGGCTGCGCCCCGCTCCGCTGGGCGGCCACGACGGCGGCCAGCACCTCCTGGGTGGCTCGGTCGAGCTGGTGGAGGAAGCCGCTGGACTGGAGGGGCTGCGGGCGGGTGGCGCGGTGCGGCGGCGGCGGGGCGCTCTCGAACAGGGCGGCGCGGATGTCGGCCAGCGGCAGCGGCTCCTCCCCGTGCACCGTGAAGAGCGGCCGGTCCCAGCGGTTGCGCGGGTCGGGGGCCTCGAAGGGCGGCTGGCCGTGCCCGCCCGGGCCGCCGGCGCAGTGCAGCAGGCAGCGCGCCGTGCCCGCCTGCCGCGCCGCGCAGTACAGCTCGTAGCGGATGCTCCGCAGCTCGTTGCCCGCGTCCACGATCACCACGTCCCGCCGGCTCAGCCGCCGCTCTACCTCGGCCCGCAGCGCCGCCCGGCCGCCCTCCGCCTCGGCCACGACGTGCGCCGGCCGCTCCGGGCCGCCCAGCGCCGCCTGCAGCTCCGCGGCCCGCCGGCTCTTGCCGCTGCCCGGCCGCCCGCACAGCACCACCAGCGGCATCCTCCGGCCCGCCGCCGCCCTGACCCGGATGGGGACGGCGACTGCTTCCGCTCGGGTCACACAGACACACACACAGACACAGACAGACAGACGGAGACACACACACACACGGGGTCGCCGGGCAACCGCGGTCTGCGCCGGAGCCGCCGCGGGGCCGCGGGCTGGCGTGGGGAGCCCCTCGGTGATGCCAGAAAATATAGTGAAAAGCCTAAAACTGTGCAGGCAGGAGCTGCACCGAAAACGGGAACCATCAGCAGGCAGGAGCCGTGCTGCGAGAGATGGTCTGGGGCTCGGCCCACTGCCCTCCAAAAGGGACAATTAGCACAGATGCAGATGCGCTCCACAGGAATGTAAATCAGTAGCCTTCTGACTAGGACGTGCTAATTGCTAAAAGAAATACTACCGAAGTGATGAGATTCAAGGGCACTAGGATAAAATAATTGTGGTAATGGGAGATCACGACCTCCTACTCAAATAGCTCCCCCCCTCCCGAGAGTGAATCTCCCGCTCCGGGAGCATGCGCGTCGTCGGATCCCCACCGGGAACAGATGAACGAGGTGTCTCCAGCATCTCCCACACACCCAGGCTGTACAGAACAGAAACCTACATCTTAAGACTTCCCAGACCACTAGCTCTGATGCATCTCACTTGATGCAGAACCGCTCATTTTGTGCAATTTTTCATCTCCTGACCTCAGGTCAGACTTCGAACCAAAATTCACTTTAGGTTTAGCTTTCCTTCACTCCTGGCGGTTTCTCCTAATCCTTCAACTCAGTAATGCTCCAGTGAGTGCTGCCGAGCTCACAGCATGGAGCAGGTCTGTGCTTCCCGCAGGGAAAGGAGCAGGCACACGTGACGCCCAGCCTTGCTGCAGCGCCTTTCTGAGCAGAAGCACTCATCCTTGCCTAACCCCAGAGCTCGCCATCTAAAATACCCAGTTATGAAAACCTGGAAGACTTCTGAACTGTACCATCTGGGTTCATTCGGTGTCTACACCAGAGCACAGAACTCGCCAGATGGATCAGTCTGAGAGCAGAATTCAAACAGCAAACCTGGAAGGCATAATGAATTTCCACTCATGTCTGCATTGTCAGATCTAGGTTATAAATTTAAAAGTACAAGTAGAACTTACAAGCATATAATTTTCCTTCTGACATTTTAACAAGAAACAGAAGAAATTCTGAGGAAATAAATGTGTCCAAATGTAGTTTTTTCACCTTTTCATCGAGACAGCATTCTTAACCCAGAAAAGGTTCTACTAAACAACTTAGCAGTCCACCAGAGTTTGAAACTTTGACGCTTTTTCTGCAGAGGGTAACAAAATAACTCTCATCTCACACTGAGGCGTCATCTGAATTTTGATGGCACATTGAATTTTACCAAAGGTATTAGCACTGAGCTCAAGGGGATCAAGTACTCCTTAAACATGCATTTGTGGGTTTGAGAACCACATCTTTCTTTGCTGTGATAAATATTATTTTCTTCTCATTTCAAAGACGTGCTAGGACTTCAGTCATTTAATTAGACTGCAGTGGTGCCTCAGCAAAGTTAACAAAACACTGTTTTCTCTCCAATAAGCGACAGGGATCAACAGTCTCCTAAACCACCCTCATGTTTGTTAATAATTACTATTTTCTGTGGTGAAATTCAGGATTGATGCAGTTTTTGTGAACGTTTTTAAAGACGTTTTTCTGTATTTATAACTGGCTAACATACCTGGCTGCTGCCTCTTTCTTCCCATCTTCTAGCGTTCGCCAATGAATATGATCTCCAAAACCTGCCAGAGAGAAGGGTTTATAAACGCTGTGTGTTTTAACATGTCATTAACAGACGAGAACGGTCCAACCCTTAAGAATATTTTCAACTCATTTTATGTTCTTTTTTTAAAGCCAACTATAATCCCCAGTCCTGGAAAGACTTCTGCAAATACTTACAACCTACAGAGTCTTATGAGGAATCCCACTGAAATTAATTAACAAAAAACATACCACAATCATGAATATTTTACATATATGGTAATGACACCAAAATCCCCCAAGCAGAGATTAAAATTGATGGGCCTTCTGATTACTCCCTATTCTTTTTTAATCTGTGAACATTTACCAACAGATTAATGACCAACATGTCAGCATTTGGCTTCCTAAATCCCACTGTATGTGAACTGAAGTGAAACTTAAAAATTCCTAGGCCAACATACGATCATTAATTGCTCTACAACTATGATGCTAAGTATTACTGCTGATGATAATAACATCAAAGAGTGAGAAAGAATGCCACTACAGATTTCTGAATGTTACAGTGACTGAACAACAGAGGCAATATTTTATCCCACGTCCAGACAACAAGTCTTGTTATGTCAGTTGCGAGCATAGGTTTATCAGCTGCAAAGCAGGGGCTGCCAGGTTTTTTGACCCTGTGGCCAACACAGCACATGGCCGAAAGGCACACGGAGAGCTGAGACACAGGGGATCCAGGAATTGTTTGTAGGGGAGCACCCCTGCAAGAGCTCCTCAGAGGTCTCATGGCTCCAGTAACGCCGGGATGACCAAACAGCAGCCTCAGCTTGCCCCTTCCCATCACTGAGGGTTTGAATTAGTCAGCAACCCCCAGTACCCAGGGTGCTGAGGGGGGCAGATGTTGGGGGCTACACGGGGGTCAGGAGCCACAGATTTCCGACTGCTGACACAGGGGAAAGTGGACACTGTCCCCAGCAGACAGCTATGGCAAAGCAGCCAGAGAAAGCCAAAAAACATGGTCAGCAAAACCTTGTGGCATCTTAGACCAGCATCTGAGAGGTTTGAACAGTTGGCACAGTATTTTTATTACCTTATCTTCCGTCCTGATACTAACAACTGTGAACACAGACGATGTAATACATCAAATACTTAGTTGTGCTAGCGGTAAGATGGGAATGCCCCATCCATGTGCAATCTCACACACGTACCCGCTGCAGAGGCAGCGTCAGACAGGGCTGCGTGTGTACCGGCTGCATGTAGCAGAGCAAAAAAACAGTTGGGTTAGCATAAACCACGTTTACTCAGAATTATTGACAGGTCAGCTATTCCATTTGAAGCCCAACACGTTGAAACAGCTGTTCTAGCGAGGAAACACCTTCTGAAAGCTTGTTTTCAAACCGAAACCCACTTTGTGACAAGCTTCAGTTTTAAAAGCTTTACAGGATGCATTACGGAGTGTTTCCTTTGAATGAAAGTCATCTGAGGAACTAACTGTTAAGACAAAAGGGGGGTGACGGAGGTCCCCACCACGAAGCTTTGCTGTCATTGCCCGCACGGCGTTACCACCAGCCCTGCAGGGAGATGTCTCCCTAAGGCAGGCTACAGCCGCCCCCGGGGCCGGACCAGGATGCCAGGCACGGCATCACCCGGGGAGGCCCGGGCCAGCCCGGGAGAGCCGGGGAGCGGCGCTGAGGGAGCGGGAGGCCGAGGCGGGCGGGAAGGGGAGCGGGAAGCGCCATCCGCCGCCTGCCCGGGCTGCCCGGGCCCCGCAGCACCTGCCGGGCGGGGGGGCACCGAAGCGCTGCGCCCTCCCGCCCGGGCCTTCGCCACGTAAAGGCGGGGTCCCTCGCAAGGGGAACTCTCGGGGTTCGGCCGGGACGGCAAAGGCTGCTCACAGCCCCCTCGTCTTTACAGTCAGACGCAGCCGGCGGCCCCCCGAAGCGCGGCGGCAGGGCCCGGTCCCCCGCCCCGCGCCCCCCCGGCCCCACCGCGGCGGTGACCGAAGCCGAGAGGAGAAGCCCGAGGAAACGCTTTCCTGACCCTTTCCGAGCCCCTCGGCGGCGCAGGCGGCGCGGCCCGCCAGCACCAGGCACAGGCAGAAGACGGAGGCTGCCGCGGGCTGAGCCTTCATGGTGTCGGCGCGGGCAGCGGCGGCGCCCCGGCTGCGGCCCCCAAACCTCCGAGACGGGACCGGACCCGCTCCGGTGAGCTTTTTTTTTTTTTTTTTTTTTCCTTTCTTTCTTTTTCTTTTCCTTCTTTTTTTTTTTTTTTTAAAGCCCAGGAAGTGATGTGCGGCGGATGTGGGCGGTGCGCCGCCCTCGCCGCTCGGGTGCCGGGGGAGGGAGCGGGCTGCGGGGCCGCCCCGTGCCCCGCCGCGGGCCCCGCTCGTTCCCTCCCGGCCAGCGGAGCACAGTCACGGCGGGCCCCGGCACTCTGCGTACAGAGTCAGGGGTTACCCGGCCGGGAGCAGTGGGTTCCGGGCTTATTTTCTCCTCCCAAATAAATCCCTTTCGTCCTGCTGCCCTCAAGAGTTGTCCAGTGTGGGAGAGGAGGATAGAGAATGTCTGAAGAGAGATGTGTGAGAGGAGTACGGAGAGTGTCTGACCATTACTGATGGGAGATAAGAGGCAGGAGGATAGAGAATGTCTGAAGAGAGATACGAGAGGAGGATGGATCTCTGACCTGGAGGAGATGAGAGAACAGCTTGGGTATTGTGAAGGAGAGTAACATAAACATGGTTATCTAGTAGCAAATAGGTGTCTGCATGCTTGTAGTGATATGTAACTATGTAACTTCATGAATGGCTTCTGCCCTGAGCCTGGTGGTACATACAGATGGAATTTGTACCCGGCCTCAGAGATACAAATATGAGCTTCTCTGTACAATGAAGCATCTCTGGTTGCACCACAACCGGAGTGGGTGCCTTTGTATGCCACAGCCCAGCTGGTTGGGAAGGTAGAACCGACCGTAAGCACTCATGTATGAAGGAGGGCTCACCAAGTGGGACAGCGTGCCAAAGCGTGCGTAGTGACATGTTTGGAACCGCTGTGTCCCAGGTCTGGATTACCAGGCCCTGGCCCCTGACCGCCCTGGGGCACCAGTCCCTGCCCCGGGACAGCAGTCCCTGCCTGCCCTGGGGCACCGGTGCCTGCCCTGGGGTATCTGCCACTGCCCTGGGTCACCGGCCCTGGTCTGGGACATCGGTCCCTGCCACTGCCCTGGGGCACTGGCCCTTCCCTGGGACATCTGCCACTGCCCTGGGACGTCGGTCCCTGCGCGCCCTGGGGCACTGGCCCTTCCCTGGGACATCTGCCACTGCCCTGGGACATCGGTCCCTGCGCGCCCTGGGGCACTGGCCCTTCCCTGGGACATCTGCCACTGCCCTGGGACGTCGGTCCCTGCCACTGCCCTGGGGCACTGGCCCTTCCCTGGGACATCTGCCACTGCCCTGGGACATCGGTCCCTGCCCGCCCTGGGGCACTGGCCCTTCCCTGGGACATCTGCCACTGCCCTGGGACATCGGTCCCTGCCCGCCCTGGGGCACTGGCCCTTCCCTGGGACATCTGCCACTGCCCTGGGACATCGGTCCCTGCCAATCCCCGCAGACTACAGCTCCCGGGGGGCCTCGCGCGCCGCGCGCACGCCTCCCCGCGCCCCGCCCCTGCTGCTATGCTAATGTGCCCCCGCGGCGCCGCCAATCCACGGGCGGGCTGGCGCCGTCACGTGGCGCGAAGCTTCCTTTCTCTGTGCGCCTCTCTTTCCTTCCTTGGCCGCCATCTTGTTCTCACCGCGTGTTGGGCTGCGGAGGATCCGCCGGACGCAGGTGAGACTTTCCCCCGCCCGCCGGCACCGCTCCGCCGGCGCGGCCCTCCCTTCCCCTGCCGCCTACCGGCGCGGGGCGGGCGGGGCGCCGCGGCGGCTCGGACCCGTCCCGCCTCCGTCCGCCGCGCTGGGCCGTGGCGGGGCCGCGGGCGCCGGCCCTTCCCTGAGGAGAGGACGGGGG
This sequence comes from Falco rusticolus, assembly GCF_015220075.1. Classification (NCBI taxonomy): domain Eukaryota; kingdom Metazoa; phylum Chordata; class Aves; order Falconiformes; family Falconidae; genus Falco; species Falco rusticolus. The sequence goes on along the minus strand of NC_051197.1, from coordinate 7,393,472 downwards.
AGCGAGGCCTTGTGCCGAGGCGCGGGTGAGGCGGCGTCTGCCCTGGCTTGGCTGGCCCGTGACTCGGCCGCGGCCGGGCGGGGTTGCTCTGGCTCCCGGGGGATGGGACCTTGATTCCCTCCCGCTCCCCATGCTTTGAGGGCGGCCAGCGAGCCGCCCTGCCGGCTGAGCCCCTCGTCACGCCTCGCCGGCGGAGGCCCTGTTCGTGTGGCGACCCCCCGGCGGTGCCGGTGCCTCGCGGGCAGCCCCGTCTCCGCCTCGTCGCTTCCCCGGCACAATGCAAATGCCGAGGGGGTTCCCCGTTCATTCAGGGAATCACTAAAGACTCACTAGGGCAGAGGAGCGAAGTTCCTTCCTTGTGTTGGAAGGTTTGGGGTGTTCTTCCCTCCATTAGATTTTCAGGTCTTCCTTTAAAGCCCTTCCTTTAAAGGGCCCACCTGACCCGTCGGGGAGTCCAATTGACTTAATTTCCCAGTCATTCAATTGGATTAATAGCTGCCAGAGGCTCATATGAGAAATCTATCAAGATGTGAACCTCACTGAGTTCAGACCTGGCTTACTAGTTAAAAGTATCAGAGATTCGTTATTTGGCAGTAGTCTTCAAAGTAAGGTAGCCCTGAGTCTCTCCCTGGGCTCTCTTAAAGGTAATGGTGTTTTCCTAGAAGCAGTTAGTGCGGTACATGTACATTTGGGTCTGTTCTGAATCAGTAGCTCTGTCAAATGGTGCCAACGGTAAACTGGCATGCTTGGAAATTTGCAGTTAGTACCTCAGACGGATGCAAAATGCAATGTGCTTTTGATTAGCTTCTTCATGGTATGAGCGCTTCAGCTAAACAGGCTGCTACTGGACCATTTTGTGTTATTTAGGTGGTCTATCTGTAAAGCTTTTTGTTACATGTATTTGCTTGATGCGCTGTTTTTGTGAATTTACTGTAAGTTTAAAAAACCACTGCAATTTTAAGAGTACTTTTAAAATGGACTGAGAAATTTTTGTTGATATTTTGATGGTTAACTTGTGCTTGTGTCACATTCTTATTCTTTAGACGCAGCACTATGAACCAGGAAAAATTGGCCAAGCTTCAAGCGCAGGTCCGAATAGGAGGAAAGGTAAGAAAAGCATCAGAGATTTACTGTTTTCTGTGACTTGAAGGAGAAATATCTCTGAAATTTTTCAAAATTTAGGCTTTAGTTCATAGGAGGGGAAAAAAATACACTTCTGGGGCTTGAAATACACAGTTTTTGTGTGATTGGGATTGTAGTAGTGCTACCTGAAATGCAATTTTCTTTCAGTTCATAACTGCTAGATGAGCAGTTTCCAATGTGTAAGCTTTCTCTTTAATTCAGTGACTTGTTGCGACCTGTGAGAGCTCAAGCTAAGCTTACCTGTTGGTTGTTCCAGTTCTGCCTTTCTCTTCTCCCTGTTGGGAAGTTCCTCCCTTTGTGCCTGCTCCAGGGCTTACCTGACTCTGCACTGAGCTGTTTTCTTTTTTGTGAGCCAGCAGGTAGCTAATATGACCAAAAAAAAAAAAAAAGCCTGTAGTCTGTTCAGTACTGTGGGTGGGGTTGTGCAGAAGTTTGCAGAGTAGAAATTCCAATATTGCTGTCTGTGGAATAGTTTAAAAATGTTAATTACTTGGTTACAGAAGTGACCTTTTAAAATCACTGTATTTGTGCCTCATTTTGGGAAAATAAAGTTCTTGGTGGAAGTTTCTTATATATGGTTTAGAGTAAATAGTATTTTTATAATCTGGCTTGTAGGAAGGGAAAATACTGCTGCTGTTTTGTGTCCTTTTGGTCTTTTGCACTTAAGAAACTTAAAATTGAGACTGACAGCTAAAACTGTGAGGGGGAATAAGTTGAGAAGCATTTTCGACTACTGAGCTTTCTCATACTTTGAGAGATAGGTTGCTAAGAGCGCGATAGGACTTCCAAAATTACAGTGTTGTGAGATTTTGAGCTTAACTGACTGTTGTCTCTTGGTTCTTTTGTAGGGAACAGCTCGCAGAAAGAAGAAGGTAGTGCACAGAACAGCTACAGCTGATGACAAAAAACTTCAGAGTTCCCTCAAAAAACTGGCAGTAAATAACATTGCTGGCATTGAAGAGGTATAGTGATAAAGTGTTTCCTGTTTGAAAGTAAATTCACTGTATCCTTTTGTTGTCAGTGTAGGGTTTTTTTAACAACAGCTTTCCCTGCAAAAACTTTGGTCTGGGTACTGACTGGTAAAGTTATGTGATTATTGCCTCATTCACATTAATGCATACATACCTAAAGAAAGGAGAAAGTTCTGCTGGCCAGGCAGTGGTTACAGGAGCTAGTAAGCTGTTTGTCACATATGTGTCTTGCATTCATTGCAGAACAAAACTTGATTCTTGACTTTAGAGTAGGTCATTACGTTCATAAAGAGAACAGTGAACACACACATCAGTAAACAGGCATGTCTAAAGCAGAGTTGTGTGGTACATAATATAAAAAAACCCTTAAAAATACCTGGAGTAAGAACTTGCCAGTCTTACTGAAATTAGGTCCTTTCACTGCATGAAAATTGCCAGAATTGTTTGTGGTAGTCACAGGAGGTGACATTTCTTACAGCACAGCAAAAACTGTGCAGAACCAGCTTCTGTGTTAAGTAGGAATATAAAGGTTTCAGATGTTCCTTGATTACTTGTATTTGACATGGATGAAATACAAACTGATACACTTACGTTTTCCAGAACACTGTAGAGAGTGATGCTTGTGTGGGAGGAGGTGTTCCTTCATCATGAGCTTGATGTTACTGTAGTACTTGGTTAAAGAAGCACAGTATTTAATCTGTGATTAATTTACGCAGGGTTGCAGGGTGCCTTCAGAGGTCACTTGGTGCATACCTCTCTTGCAAAGGCAAATACAGCTTCGGTGTAGAAGCCTGGTTTGCCTCTTTAAGTTTTCATACCTCTGCTACAGAAACACTTCAGTTGCTCTGTTTTCTTAAGCTTGATATGTATACACTGAACTATATGAACTGAAAGGAAGACACGGTTCTTCTGGGTGGTTGGTTTGTTGTTTGTTTTTTTTTTTACACAAAGCATAAGATCTGTATTCAGACATGGTTCGTAAGGATTTTAAATGTTTTGATACAAAGCAAGATAATGTTACATGCTTCTGCCTTGATAGCTAGGTACATAATTGCAGTATGTTGCTGTATTCAGGTTGCCACAAGTTGACTTTGGTAAACTTTGTGTAGACAGAAGAGTCTGGGGAGGCTATTCATGCTGAGTCAAATATTAGTAACTCATCTGTGATTTTTAAGAGGTTTCTAAGAGGACAGCTGTGCTCGAAGCCTTCACCATTTCCCTGTGTGCATAGGATAGGACAGCCTTTAGTTTTGCAGGAAAGCAACACACTTGGTTTTGATCTCTGCTGCTGTGTGAAGATTGAGAATTTATGTGTGTTTGTATTTTATATTCTTCAGTTCCTAAATTCCTGTTTTCTCCCTGTAACTTCTACTAAAAATAATGCTTAGGAGTTTTGTCACATAAGTTTATTACTACTGTTTGGATGGGTAGAACAGTCTTCCTCTTCAGACAAAATTGTTTTCTGCATAACTGTAGTTTAGCCATGCTCAGAAGAAAAACCTTTTTAACTTTCCATTCTGTCTCACTTTAAGTTAAAAAAACATGATAAACCCGTACAAAAATGCCAGTATAAACTTTGACAGTAGGAGCAAAGCAGGCTGGTGTACTGGCTGTAAAACTTAATTCTTGGTGATTCAGAACACCAGGGAAGAGGAAGACAGCAGGATCACTCTGATGTCCTTAGTCTTAGAAGAGTCATCATTAAATTACTGGGAAGGCATAAAAGCCTGTTCTAGTGCAGCTGGTACATAAACCTCCAGTTCTGTGTGTATATGTATGTGCAGGAAGCATCCTTGCCTTGGGCAGCTTTGGCAAGTGGGCCAGATTGTAAATCTTGTGCCTTTGCCAATTCTGCTGCAGAAACAGAAACATTTTCCTGATCTTTCACATCTATCCGCATGAACTGTGATGTCTTAAACTGATGTGGCATGGCTTTTCTATTAGAGCTTTTAGTTTGTAAAGAGTTACCACAAAGCTGAGAGGTTTGGGTTTTGGCTTTGGTTTTTTTTTTTTCCCCCCTAGACATTCTTGACATTAACTCATTTCTGCCTTGCAGTCTAATAACCTATGTATGTTTTCTGGCTTTGTTAAAAATATACATGAACTGTAGAACATATAATCCTTGCACTTTTATTACTTAGCATTTAGATAAGGGTGTTTCGTGAAGCGCTACAGCTCTTAAATTCTACATTTTCATACACTATGTATGAAGCCGTATCTTATAATTAACTCACATTTTACTTCCAGTTTAGGTGGTGGTAGTTCCAGATGCTCTTACCATGGTTATATTATTCTCTAGGAGGAATGCTAGTTTTGTAATTTTAAAAATTTTAATATTCTAAATTAGATTTGAATTAATTTATCATGGTGGTTCAACAAGATGCTGCAACATTTTGGTAAATGTTATTAATATATTTAAACAGGTGAACATGATAAAAGATGATGGAACAGTTATTCACTTCAACAACCCCAAGGTTCAAGCTTCCCTCTCTGCTAACACTTTTGCAATTACTGGTCATGCAGAGGCTAAACCGATCACAGAAATGCTTCCAGGCATTTTAAGCCAGCTTGGTGCTGACAGCTTAACAAGTCTCCGGAAGTTAGCTGAACAATTCCCAAGACAAGGTAGGTCTTCTTGGAATCTTTCATTGCTGATTTAAGGATCATACGAAGTATAAAAAGTTTTAACCAGAGGTTAACAACAGGTGCGTTACTTAAAAAGTGACCAAAAGCATATGTACTTTTATTTATTGGCTGCTGCTGTGGAAATGGGAGCAAGGGAGGAGGAGCGCAGGACAACAGGTTTTTTTTGTTGTTCCAAGATTCTATATAGGGAGACCTGGATGGAAAAAAAAATTATCAGACATGCTGTGATTCCAGGTGCGTATGACAATATACTTAAAGTGAGTTGACATTCTTACTTGGAAAAATTCAACAGGTTCTTTTTGTCACAGAATTGATTCAGTTTTCTTCATACAAATCATATTTCTATTGTGGATATGGAGAAAGAAACCTGTTCTTTATCTTCTGTTCTATAATTCCCTTTGGAATTCAACAGTGACTACAATGACTTTAAAAAATGAACTCAAAATCAAGGATTTGATTCAAAATTTAAAAAAAACGGTTATTTTCTACTTAATATAAAACCATTGGAGCTTGGGGAGTGTGTATATATTTATGTGGTATAATACTGTAATTTTACAGTTAAAAGTTGAGTCTGGGGACAGTTCAGTTTAGACTTAGGGCCATTAAAACTACTGTAACTGGACATGTTGCCATTGTCTGTATTTGGAACTGAAAAATACATCACCTGTGATGTTTTCAACGAATAGTTATTCTTTCTAAATCAGTCATTTCAATTTCTTCTGTATTTCATGTTCAGAGTTTAATTGAAGGGGTTTTTTTCCTCCTTTACTAATACGTAAAATATCATTTAAAATTTACGGCGATGGATTGTCATCAGCATGTTTGTTTGACACAACCTTGGTACCAATAGATACTTACTGTGCTTTCTTTAGATAGTACAGGAAGTCTGGCCAATGAGAAGTACTCTCTTATTTTTTTTAAGTTCTTGTATTTCTCTAGATTACTTGTAGCATGTTCCATGACTTACAGAAGCCTAGGTTTGATGCAGGAGCCTTGATACAGAAGTACTTTTTCCTACGGTTGTGGCCTTTTGATAGTTGAGTTATATGATATGTTGGTCCCTGACTGGTACCACATTATTGTTGCATTGAAACACATGACTTCAGTTTGAAGATTTAGTCACACTGCATTTTTTCTGTATCATTTGGTCTCTTGCTAGCTCTGCATTAATACCTTGTAGCGTTTGAAAATGGCTGTGCTGGTACTTTGGTATAGGAATGTTCACAAGTAGGCCATGTGGTCAGGCTGCTTGCTTACTGTTGATATCCAATCATTTCTGTGTTTGTCACTGCTGGGGGTTGGGGAAATGAATTTCTTTCACCCGTCTGTTTTTTATTTTGTTGTGTGATTGTCCCTAATTCTGTATAATGAGAACTTTGCACCAAATTTATCTTTATAGTGTTGGATAGTAAAGCACCAAAATCTGAAGATATTGATGAAGAAGATGATGATGTCCCAGGTAGGCACATACACACTTATATTTAAATGCATGAATCTAAATGTTTAGCTCTTGATGTGATTATACTTCTCACGTGCTAAGGGAAGCTTCATATACTAGGCAGCATTAAAATACAATTTTGGATTCCAGCTTTTGAAAAAAAAATGTACTTTGTGCAAATTGCTTGATTCTTAGTTGAAAATAGATTAAAATACTCTCAGGGAGGTTGAACAGGTGAACTAAATATCCAGATAGGGTTTTAGGGCTGCAGAATGACATGATTGGCATAGTCATCAGGTTGACTTTGTCTTTAAATCAAGAGTCTGGAGTTGTGGTTTTTTTTTTTTTTATTTCTTTAGTAGAAGAAACAAGGCTTATGTAAGTGTCTGAAAGTTTCTCAATAAAAAATATTTCAAGTTCTTAATTTGTGAAACTAATAACCACCTTGTCGATCACCACATTCTACTATATCCATCAGTATGGTATATTAGCTAAAACAACAAACTGATGGACCCTGAGGTTCAATTCCTCGTGCTCTGGCATTGGTTTATTTCTTTGTGATATTGCAGAAAACTTCAGATCTCTAAAATTTGTTGTTTCCAGGAGTACAGCAGTTAATGGGTGCCTAACTTCAGGCATTCTTTAAAGAATGCTGGTGGCTCAAGACTGAACTGCAGCTAGTGTAGCACCTCTGAAAATCAGATCTTAATCACTTTGTGTTCGAACTTCTGCTCTTCTGAGTGTTCCTGCATTTCTGGTTCTTTGTGTATGTTCAAACAAACTGTATTTTCTAAAAGCCCTTCGAAATCTGCCCATAAGAAATGGTGTACGTGAATATAGTTAAGAACTACTTAACCTTTCCTATAATATATGCTTTTTCATTAAATTTACGAAGATAATGTTACTGGGCATTACTGTATTAACTATCTTAATCTCTTTCAGATCTCGTAGAAAACTTTGATGAAGCATCAAAGAATGAAGCTAACTAAAACATTAATAGTTCTGGAAGCTGGCATGGACTAGATTTAAGAAATCAGCTATGTGGTTCCAAAGTTTTAAAGAAACAGAGAACATCATCTGTTAATAGTTCAGTAATATAAATATTTTGTATTTTTATGATGCTGTTTGTTCAGCATTTTCTGTCAGTTGATTTTGCATTTTGCACTTACTCCCAGGATCTACTCTTTTGGTCAAAAGGAAATGTCAGTGCAGTTCAGAGGGGTGTGTGCATGTGCGTGTGTGTATGTGTGTGGGTGTACATATAGTGGAGAACAAATTGGAGAACACTTATTTAACCTTTTCCCCTTTTCCTTTGGAAGTAGAAATAAAATGAATCTTCAGCGTTGTTACTTTTGATTATCACCAAATAGTGCACAGAAGGTAGTTAAGATGAAAATTTTGTCCACATTTTGTGACCTGAAGGCATTACACCATTAAAACTTGGGTTTAATTTGCTGTTAACTATTGTATTTGCAGATGTGTTTCTCATCCCTGTTGAAATGTACACGTGATACTTGTTAATCAACCCTGTGTTGATCCCAGATGATACCATAGACAAGCTGTTGTGCCTGCTTGTTTTGGTACGTTAACTTTTTGAATAAGAAAACTTGGTCTCAGAAGAGTGTGCTTTTTTTTAACCTTTCTTAACTTTTTTTCTTTTTATTTTTTTTTTCTTCTTGTCTCTTAACCTTTTGAGACAAGCTGATGTTTGACTCCTTCCATGTAGGCTTAGCAGTATGTTCTCCTGTTAATTAAGTAGAGTATTTCCCATGTCAAAAGGAAAACAGACACCTTGGTTCTCTACCATCAGGTCACTTCCTGAACTTGGAGGTCTCATTGGTAACAGTCCAGTGCACCAGTTTTGCACAGTAACAGATTTTTGCTTGAATAACTTCAAGCTGTTCTCTTGGCATGACTGCATTTACAGGCAGCTGATGATCCGTTGTCATTCTTATGGCACTAGGAATTAAATGCACCGTGTGAGCAATGTTTAAGGTGGGAGGAGAGAGTTGTTGACACTTTGCCTTGCCTTCTGCGGGGCAGTTTGTGCAATGACTAGCTCTAAAGGGATAATTTTTTTTTTTGCCTGTAACTTACCTTTGCCTATAACCTACCTCTAGGTTTGGTGTCATCTATGTAGTAGCTTCTTAAAAACCACAAATGCGCCTTAGGCGTAAGGAGGATATTGGGAGGTACTGTTGGTACAGTGCAGTATTTATGACCTTTCTTTAAAATGCTTAATGTGAATCCATTTTCTCAGAGGCTTTTTAAAGGTTCTTGATGTAGTGTGCATTATGGTATAGCTAGACATCATTGCAACCTGTGTCAGGGGCAGCTGTGGCTTAAGAAAGCCATTTTTTCCTCTACATCTGTCACTTAACTATGGCTTAATTGGAACATATCAGCTTTTTATGTAGGTTCATATGCTAGAGAACTGTAGAAGTACAAGGTAAACAGTACATGAGTTCTGGTAACATCATAAAACCACGAAAGCAGAGCTGTAGTGGTTTGTCATCTGAGCTCAGTTTATTTTATAGGCTTTGTTCACTTTTTCCTGTTATATTTTATATACTACATGGATCTTACTACAAAAATAAAATAACAGTACAAAAGAGGAAATGCTCCCTCTTGTGTGTTGTCTCTCCTCCCACCAGCACTAGCTGGGGAACAACAGATGGATGCAGCAGCTGTTTGCAATGGCACTACGTCCTTGCTGACACTGAGGCAGATACAGGTAGCCCTAGCGAGGGTCCTGTTAGGGCTTTAGGATTTTACACTCCCGTATACACACAATCTTATTTTTCCCTGCAGTGAATGAGTGAGTTCCCTGCAGAATGAAACTTTGGTTTGTTATGTGGCTAATCTCAAGTTGGCTGCAGATGTGTTTGGTTTGGTTATAAGGAAGAGGTGTCTTCATTCATGTGCACACAGGTACACTGAACAGCCTTTTGCTGCCTCCGCGTGCTCAAAGAGCAAACGAAGGATACTAGGAAACAGGTATTTGCAGTGTTCTTCCGTTTGCTTAAGGGGCATGAATGAAGAACGTTTTGAAGTAGCAACTGTATTGAGTTTATGTATAGGACATCCCCTCCCCCTAAATACTAACCAGATACTGAAAATCTGTGCTCATGGATTTCTGATGTAGGAAGTACAGCAGAGGTATTACGTGAGAGATGAAGAGTAAGCATTGGAAACAATGATTCCGTGAGTTTATATAGCTGAACTTTCAGGTTCCTACAGAATACTTGTTTAATTTTTGCTCTTGGTCATGACAATTGACATGCTAAACTCAGTCTTTCCTATGTTTGACAACCAGTAAACTAACTATGCTAGCTTATGTAGTTATATTATCTTCAGTTTTTTCACTGTATCTGGAAACAGTCAACCACTTATCATTTGCTGCTGGAAATACTAGAGCTTATCAATCATTAAACTGATTTTAATTAAAAGTAACCCATCAAGGCTGTTGTGGGAAAAGCTCTTTTTCTTCGTATTTATTCATGATGCAACTGGAAACTGTTTGTACATGCTGATGGAATTGCAAAGTTACTAAAAGTAGTTTTGGGGAGCATTGGTACAATAAAAACTCCCCATGTAAAGGTGAATGTTAAAATGTTCTTTGCTTGGCTTGAAGCATGGTAACCACGGTACTTGTGAAGCCCTTGAGCTTATCACTTCGTGCTGAAACACTGTTGACATGTTAAAGAACTTGGCAGTGCTTTGCAAATTAGGAAGATAGAGCAGAAGGCGAATTGAAACATCTCTTGGGTTGTATGTGGGAGAATGAAAGCTGAATCAGTGAAGACCAAAGAATTGAGAACTTGGCAAATGTGGAAGACTGAAAATGCTAGCCTTCCTGCCTGGACTCCTGGGAGTTCTGTGTGGTTCCCATCCTAATGGATGGGAGCCTTGGGACTGGCTGGCTTCTCTCGGGCGAGAGCATCTGTGAAAACGTGCAGTTGTGGTGCGCTTGCTCTGTGGAAAAAAAACCAACCAAAAACCAACAAACCAACCTCATGTATGATGGGTGGCAGGGATTACAGTACAGTCAGTAACGCTGGAGGCTTGGTGCTGAGCCCCAGTAAGGGTACAGACCTGGAAAAAAAAATAGGGTTTAGGTGAATTTTTAACTTTATGTAGGAATATGGGAAGAGTGCATAAGGATAATAAGCGTGAATTTAGAACTGCTTCTGAAATTTTACTGAAATATGTTGATAATTCACTAGTATTTGTCAACTTCCCATAGGATCTAGGTGTTGCTATGAACTCCCTTCTGCCAGGATCACAAATGTTTTGGATTCGGTGTGTACAGGATGAGCACTGGAGGTCTTACAGGTGATTTAATTACTGAGCAGTGCATTGATTGACCAGTGTATTGCTGTTAACAGGAAGGAACTGAGGAAGTTAGAGCAGTAAATTTGTGCCATATATAAGAGATGAATTCATGCCTTCACTGAGGAATGCCCCAGGAAGGATCCTCATAAGTTTCCCTGGAATCAGACTGTGTTGCTCCAGACAGTGGGGACGTACAGAGGGGCTGAGCAAACTGCCCCAGCTGTGAAGGTGAGTGAGTGAATTCTTCCACCGGCACTTAAGATTAGTCTCCTTATTATTATTTGAAGACAATGCTTGTTTGTTTAACAAAGTGAACAGACAGATTGTTCTGGAGATCAAGATTAATTAAATGATCCATGTTTTGTACTTGATCAAATGAAGTGATGTGGAACATAAGCAAATCACAACAATAGCTGTAACAACTTGATAGAAGTGACAGCAGAAGTATAGGGAGTGGTTATTCATGTTCAACTGTTTGCTTTCCCGTCAAGTCATTTTTATTTTTTTTATCCCCTCGCTTTCAAAGACCGGTTTACAGGCACTGAAGAGCTTTGTGGATTTATTCAGAAACATGAGGGCTGCGGCGTCAATCAAGGAGTCGGGTAGCCAAGCAAGTGAAGAGACTAACTCAGAAATCAGTGGTCTCGGTATGTTTGTGTGCGAGCTTGGGTTGATATCGAGAGCAGTGTGTTGGGAACTGGGCTTTCATTTCAGACTCTCGCACTGTGTATTTGGCAAGAAAAACCAAACTCATACGTCTTCCAGTGCCTTGGTTTGCCTTTATTTCAGGAGTACTGCTTTAACTCTTGTGTGAAGTAAATTAATGAGCACAAAACCTGGATGCGTCTTGAGAGAAACGAGCTAAATCTGTGCAAGTGGTATAAAGAGCTACTTACTTCCACATGATAAATGCGTTCTGTTTGGTGGGCTGTCAGTACTATTAAACACCCTCTCACTAAACAACAGGCCCACAGCTTGCTCAGACTCGTTACTTTTGCTTGGCAACCTGAGATCTGTCAGATTCTCAAATACTAGGTGGCATTTCCTCGAGTTTTGCATTGCAGATGGATTTTCTAACTATGCTAAATTAGTTGTCTCCTTGGAGTAAAGGAGATTATCTGCTCGTTTTGGAGGAGTTTTTAATGTTTTTGATAAAAAGTATCAATGCTAAGGCAAACGTTGACCTTTCAGTGGGGATATCCCAGATAAGTTATGCAACCTCTTGCTCTTTCTTGCAACATCCTTGCAGCAGCTATAGTAACTGCTTGTGTTAAAAAGTAACATTAGAAAGTATTTAATGTATTTTTAGATTGTCTAATACAACTTAGCTGACAAAGAAGAGCCAGTGCCATGTCACCAGCTCTCTACAGACATAGGGAAATGTGGCACGAACTACATTTTGAGAACATCAGGTCTGATTTTGAGGCCATGAATTGTATGAAGCTGGAAACTTCTAAGTGAAGCAAGTTATTATCAGATGCAGGTAAGTGAAGACTTAAAATCTCAGCAGATTGTCATCAGGATACCAGACCTTTGCACACCAAGAGTGAAGTTCCCTGAAAGGCCTTCACTAATCTCAGGCTTCCCTGCCACAGAGAGAGAAAATCTTCCCCTTCTTTCGCTTTCCTAAGCACCAGCAGTAGTAGCTGATATCTGAGGTCAGCTGGATCAGCTTGCTCATCTGGTTGTAAATTATTTTTTGTGAAGTTAGTTTTCAGCTGGTTTTCAGCTCACCTTGCTGTTAAAGCTGCTGACCAGGCAGTTGGACTAAGAGCTCGACTGTTCCTCCTCCTGGTGCTTGCTTCAGATGGCTCAGCCAGCTTGTGAAACTGTATTCTGAGCTGTGATGGCAGTGTTTGAACCCTCAGGTACTGCAGGCATGAGCAGATGCCTGCAGAGAAAACGAGCTTCAGGGCCTGTCTTGGTTGGCTTTGCCTTGCCACCTGCTAGGTAGGTTTAAATATCTGTGAAATAAATGGTAACCTCCCTTTAAAAGGAGAGCGTTTGCACGCAGTCCTTTTGGGCAGGCTTGGTAGAGATGACCATCACACAAACCAGCTCCGCAGACTGGACTAGCCTTTTAACCCTGCTGCTTGTTTGCACTGCTTCAGAGGGCTGTCCTGGCACAACAGCGTGGGCGACCCTGCGGTGCTGCTGCCAGGGTCATACTGAGCTTGGGAAGAAGGGAAGGATTTGCCATATTGATGCCTTGGGAGACCAGTCTGATCAGATACTGGAACTTGCAGTTTGTTCTTAAACTTTTAATTGTGAAATAGCGGGTCGGTACGGTTCACTCTGCCTTGTGAGGGACAGGCATTGCCTGCACTGTGGGCTGATAAGCCGCAGCATGTGACCCCAGCGTGCTGTTACCGCAGCCACCCTCTGCCCCAGCCATCCCATGGCTCTCGAGCTGCATGGCACCTGAACGCAGCCCTCCCCTGTGAGCCCATCTCGCCTGTTGCTTTTTAGGTGAGCAGTGATATCTTGGAGGGCAAGCTGCTGAAGTTTTGATTCATGCTGTAGGTTTCTTGTTCACTGAAAAATTGCTTTTTATTTACTGGATCTTTAATAAGGCATTTCCCTTTTCGTGACAAGATCTGGTTTCGAATGGTTTCTGACACATGGTTTTCAATTGAAAATAGCTGTAACTTGCTTACAGCATTTTCACAGTCTCCAGGGAGTAATGATGCAACTAAAATTTCTGCTCTGTTCATTTTGAAACGCTTGCTCTGTTGCTGGAGACTGTGGTCTGCTTTGTGATTGGCAGTTATAATTAGTGATGGCTTGCACTTTTGCATGTTTATGAAAGAAAGCAAATAGGGCCTAAAATATTTTTACTTGAATAAGGATTTATTTCCCTGTCTGAAGTTTCTCACAGCCTGCTTCCTCAGCTTGACTGTGTCGTGGTTTAACCCCAGCTGGCAACCAAGCACCATGCAGCCAGTTGCTCACTCCCCCTCACTCAGAGGGATGGAGAGGAGAAGCAGAAAAGGAATGTATAAGTCAAGGGTTGAGATAAGAACAATGTAATAGTTTAAACAGAATAAAGAGGTAAGAACAACAATAATACTAACAATAATAATAATAGCAAATGGAAAGGTGGGGGGAAAAGGGTAAAGCAAAAGGTGCACACGCAAGCAAAGCAAAGAATTCATTCACTACTTCCTATGGGCAGGCAGGTGTTTGGCCATCCCCAGGACAGCAGGGCTCCATCACGCGTAAGGGTTACTCGGGAAGGCAAACGCCATAATGCAGGATGTCCCCACATTCCCTCTTCTTCCCCCAGTTCATATACTGAGCATGCCGTTCCATGGTATGGAATACCTCTTTGGCTAGCTTGGGTCAGCTGTCCTGGCTCTGTCCCCTCCCAGTTTCCTGTGCCCCTCCAGCCCTCTCGCTGGCTGGGCCCAAGAAACTGAAGAGTCCTTGATTTAGTATGAACATGGCCCAGCAACAATTAAAAACATCAGTGTCCTATCAACATTGTTCTCACATCATAGCCAAAAGACAGCACTGTACTAACCACTAAGAAGACCACTAACTCTGTCCCAGCTGAAACCAGGACAGACTGAAAGGCACCAGGTTTTCTCATAATCTCCTGCTGGATGTTTTGCTGAGCTTCCTATTTTGACACAAAAGTGATGTCAGTTTTCTGAAAAACAGGGAATGTGTTAATGTTTTCTAGTCTTTTTCTCTATCGCCTATCTCTCAGCTGCATGATTTATGTTGTAAACTATTAACTTTTGAGTACAAAGATATTATTACCTCTATCTCTTCTGCCCTTTGAGTTGCAGTTTCTTTTATTGGAGTGCACACTGAGAAATCACGCTGGCCACTTCCAGCCCTGAAAGCGTAGTAGTTTATCCCATTACACGGTGATTTTTCCACCTCAGTTCTCCTGAGAACCTTGAAATGGGTTTTCCGTAAAAATATTCCATTCGCTCTTTTTCTCTCAAAGACTGTAGTCAAATTTGAAGGGATAATCTAGCTATTGTTTTGTGTGTTCTGATGATTTTCTTGAATTATAGAGGATTTTTATAGTGCAGTCGGGGTCACTGAGAACTTGGTGGCTTCTTTAAACAAGATTGCTTGTTCTTTGAGAACAAGAAGACATACATCATTAGCATCTTAACTGATGGAAACCTGCATGAAAAATGCACATGCTTCTTATGGTTTTAATCTGCACAAGCACTCCGTGAGTTTGCAGTAAGCTGTAATAAAAGGTTTAGATGTCTTAAACCTGCGTTTCTTCCACAGCTCACAGTACTGTCACCTGGAATGTACGCTAAGTGCATTTTCCTTTGTGACTGCTAGTTTTGTCCTCTTCCTTTATAGCTGTTGAATTTGTCTGCCTGACATCACAGTATGCTAACGCTTCCAAACTGCCTGGGCCCTCAGGTTCACTATGGTTTGGGATGACCAGTATTTGTCAGGAAAGAACAAATGAACTGGTAACTCTTTGGAACGAGACCTCACTTGCACTGAATAAACATGGTGAGAAATTCTTTTTATTAGTTTCTCTGCTGAGACATTAATCTGTTTAGAATTTGTATGAGATGTACCTTGGTTCAATTTTTTCCATTCTGTGTGAACTCTTAGACAAGCCAAGATGAGAGAGAGGTGATTAAATACTTGTCTTCAATTAGTCTTACCCTCATGATCAGTCCCATAAAAAATTGCTGTGGGAGGTATTACATGCGTTGTCTACTTGCACAATAAAAACAAGCTTTAACAGTTGTTCCTACCACAGTTAAGTAATCCTGTTAAAGCAAAAATGTTTGCAAGTTTTATACTCCAAATAAATCTCTGATTTGGTAAAAGCAAGATAAAGGGCAGATGGCAAAGATGCTGAAAAGCTTCTTTCCCCCCCCCCCCCCCCAACCCCCAAAAGCAGTTTCCTACTGTAACGTACTATTATTTACTGTGCCCTGTTGTATTGGCTAACATTGTGCTTAATCCTGTATCATAGTAAAAAAAGTTTTGCAAGGGTTTTGGCAGTTGGAAATGGGGTATGTACCAACCTTTTTTAGCAAACTTAAAACATTCAGCTCACTGACTTCTGAGTTACAAACCTGAGCAACTTACAGACATCCCTCACTGAGGTGTTGAGGAAATAGCCAGACCGGGTTTCCCCAAGTGCTCTGACTCGCAGTACTCCACAAAATCTCAATCATGTGATTTAGCAAGACATAAATAAGCTGGGGGGTTTTATAGGCTTAATTACAGCCAGTGAAGCAATGCCCTTTGGCTTGAGCAGGGAGTTGCTACCCTGTTGTGAAGTCAAAACACTGCTAGGAGGACGGGAAGGTTCAAGCAGAGCCATCAAGTTCACAGGACGGGCAGAAAGTGTGTGTACTCATGACCTGTTATCTACGTGTGTACACCTCCATGGGCGTCTGGTGGTGGAATTTGGCTGTGACAGTAAGACTGAATGATTCCTTGTTTGCCATCACTGCTGACTTAACAAATTATGTGATCACGATGAGCATGTATCTCACTTCCCACCCCCCATGTACTAGTGAAAGAGAAACGAACTGATGGGGAAGAGGGCACAACGTGCCTGGACTAATTAGTGACTTGTATTCAGCAAGGAGATCTTTACAAAACACTAGTGATGATATTGCTCCTTTCACTCAACTTTTTTTGTGACTTAGTGTCGATATGCCAATGCCTGTGGGATTCCAGACTCATCCAGTCCAAGTTCAATGCCACGCCTGGCAAATGGGAATTTTAGGCATGTTTTCATGAATATCAGCACAGGCTGATATCCAAAGCATTTGCTGAGCCAGTGCAGCTGCAACAGAGGGGATATTTTTCACCATTAGTGTAAATGGGTGTATCCAGTGCCATTCCAGCAACTGTTGGGCTAATGCTTAGATCTCAAGAATTGTCTGTTAAACACTGAAGGTAAGCACTCGGGGGGAGAACACAGTGTGCAACTAATATTGCATAATCATACTGTTTAATGGGCCTTGTTGTATAATAAATTCTTGTTAGACTGTTTTCTGTAAAAACACAGAATAAAATATAACCCTTTTCCTTAAATGATAATCACCATAAGGATGGTCAAACTAATGACAACTGGGTTTCAGTAATTGTAAATGGCAGTAAAGTCCCTTTACAGGGCTCAGGGCTTCTTCCTTATGGAAATAGTGGTAGTGGCCTAGCACAAGAGGACTTGGATAACAGGATCCATCCAACACATACTCCCTTTGAAATAGACATAAAATTGTTGAACGATCACCATTTTATGAAAATTGCATGGAGGTATTTATCATCCTGGCAAAGTGAACTATTCTTGTTTATGTTTACTGGTCAGCTTTCACTTTCATAGCTGGCATTTTTACAAAGCTCAAATATTTTCTTTATCAAAATCTTTAGTAATAAAGAACACTTTGAACTCAGTTTAGAAAGTGCATTCACTTCATTCTAGTATTTGAAGTTTGCAATTTTGCCTATTGCATGAATTACAGGCCTAATGAACTCCCACACTTAAATTATGGTGATGTTCAGTCTGTCGTCTTCTCCAACCCCTAATTTGTTAATCACCCGGACACTGCCACAGTCAGGAAGCCATGAGATTCACAGTTCTGCTGAATTCTCAGATTACTTTCTTGTAGCCTTATCCCTTTTTTTATTCAAGCGCTCTCTTTGAGGTATATATTTCCATGTTGCCGTACCACATAAAGTTCTGGCTTATTTTTAGCTTGGTTCGTTTACTCAGCCAAGAGACAGGATTTTCTTCATTATTAAGGTGCTCAGCTTTTTGCAAACTGCAAACTATAGGGGGAGATGTTTGCTCATCAGGTTTTTTCTTTTTCCAGTGTGAAGCACTCATTTTCCTTGGGCGGGGGGCGGGAGAAGAACAGGGAAAACCCGAAAGCCAAACAAAACTTTATTTTTCCTTTCTGGCTGTCCAATGAAAGGATCACCTCATTAGCAAAGAGAAAATGAGGGAAGGGGACTGTACTGCTTTCATTTTGGTTTCAGGATGTTCAGCTTAATTCTGCATTTGGGCACTGTCCTTCGGTGGTTGGCTCAGGCATGAGTTTTCTATCCAGTCTGCTTTCCGCTGTGGTGGTCTTTTGCTTTGCTACAATACATATGACTGTTATCTTACGTCATTTATACAAAATTACTTATTTAAAAAGATGGTCCTATAAAGAGAATAAGGGATTTGGTGCCAGGTATAATAAATGGGTAAAACAATTCCATCATTTTTCAGGTTTATTCAAACACCATTCCCTCTACACAGAGTTTTCTCTAGTGTTGTATGTGTTACTTGAGAACTGGTGAAGGTGACTTCTTTTTTTTTTTTTTTTCTGAAGAAAAAAACCCCAAACCGCACCTTTCTTTTAAGCTTTTTCCCGCTTTACAGATGCGTGTATCGTAGCAGTCTGGAGGGACAGGGACAGTGCCTTGGGCATAGCTGACAGACCACAGTCACTTAGGGCTCCTGTTTTGTAACGCTTTCAAAATTATATACATTTCAGAAAAATAGTTTGAACACGAATTGTCAGGTGAATATGATCTTCAGAGAGCAAATTAAATGGTTACAACTTCCCCAGTGAATGTAGGGTGTGGGGAATTTCATGTCATTTCAGCTGACTGCCTCATTTTTCAAAGTGTTTCACTATGGGTTTTACACTTTCAGTTAAGCTGTTGCTATTTAAAAAGATGACTTCCATGTCATTTGCAAAGCATGTGGAAGCTGGAGGCATTTCACCATTTTGACACTCTTAATTAACTGACGGCCTGTCATGAAAGTAGGTTGTAATTAAATGATACGGTAATTTTGGCCATGCTGCTTCTTAAACTATTTTTATATCCCAGGATAGTAATTCAGGTGGTGACATCATGTCAGTACATGTGCTTCTCCTTCCTCAATATCTACTCAGGAATTGTTGCTCATGGTTCAAAATAGCTTTAAGAAAATAAATCCCAACCAGTTCTTGGTGAAAGAGGAAATAGAAATTTAAAAAATTTCCTGTCACAGACTGTGGCCTGTCATCCTGTTGGGGTCTGTGAAGATGACATGTAATATGTGACAACTTGCATGTCTTGGAAGAGATATTCACGTGTTTGGAGATCTGCAGGGTTTCTGGGGCAGTCCAGTTGGGTTTGTGAAAAATGACTGAAGAAAACAAAGATAACTTTGGTGGCTACAGAGCCTGTGCCATGTTTGCTCTGGGATATTGCTAATGACTTGAGTAAGATTGTATCTGGAGTTGGCCCAAAATATTTTTGATTAATGAAGATTATGCTGTCTTTAGCTAGAGGGGGTGGGTGTTGAAATGAGAGTGCTTTTACTGGATAAGCAAACATAGTTTTAGGGAGGTATTCTAGGATGGATGTGTCCCTAATGCAGCCTGACAGTGTTACTGTTCAGAAATAAGTGAAATTTGCCAGAAGCTGGTAATACCCGCTGCATTTTGAGCCAGGTTCTTTTGATGTCCGTTTTCTGATGTGCTGCCCTGGGGAAATCTGCCATCTATTCATCTCTTCAATCCTTTAATAACATCCCTTGTGCCAGGAACATCATAATGCTGAATGCCATGACTGAGACGTTACTATGAATATGCTGAAGATCCTTGCTTGGTGTGTGATGAAACGATCTTTGGGGAATAAGTGAAACAAAAGCGCGTGTAGGATATCCTTTAATTCAATGAAGAATGTGGGTGGAGAAGCAATTGAAATGAACAAGATGCTTTGGATTTTCATTAATGCCTTGAATACTTTAGGGTGTACTTAAACAAATCTTTGTGTGTGTGAACAAGAACTAATGAAAGCAGGGGGAGCCCATGGTTTTTAACAGTCTCCTTCTCTACCTGCCTTCCATCACACCTTTTCCCTGAGGTATGGGCACTGTATTCCCCGTGGTAGTTCTGTTAGGAAAGGAATAACCATACAAAGTGTAGACTTACATGTGGATGACTGACAAGCCACCTGCTGCTAACAGCTACCACACTGGCTGCCTTCCTTCTGCTGTGCCTTCAATAGTGGCAGTCATTTGCGACTTTCTCCTACAGCGGTCACCAGCTGTCTCTTTTAAGTGTGGTTGAACTTGAGCAACCTGAATTGTTTAAGGGGAAGGGAAGATGTATCTGTATCCGCCGCACAGATGTGTGAGCCTTTCTTCCGTAGAAGACTTAGCTTAGAAAAATTGTATGCACAAAGGATGGTGGTTTTGATGCCCGCCACACCCACTGTCAATTAAGGAGAAGTAGGGTGGGAAAGATCAGCATGCCAACAGCAGATAACCCAAGACTGTGTTGCTGAAGTGGTGCCTGCCAGATTCCATCAAGAATAAAATGCCTTTTGCTGGAGTTGGACTCTATCATGCATTGAATGATTTAATTGTAAAAAGTCAGGAAACAGAGCTTCAGTGTCATGTATGTCCATGCATAGCAGCTATTCATTTATCTCCAGCACAACAAAGAAGGGAAATGCTTAAGGTAACAATGAGCCAACTTATATCTACCACTTCCTTTCAAGTAAGTTTCAGTTCTTTCCCTTTCTAAAGAAAACCCAGTTCTTCCTTTGTATCCAGAAAGACCTAAAGGATAAATACATATATACATATTAGATCAAACGCTTCAAATAAACATTGAAAGAGGAAAAGATATTCTAGGTTAAGGTTTATACTTCTGTTTACTTACATCCTTAAAAAAAAGCCCCTCAAACAACAAAACCAACCGTACTGGAAACATGTAATACATGCTCATAGACATGTTCACAGCTCTACAATTGGACTGAAGGCTTCTTTGGAAGACAAGAAAAGTATTTCCTACTTCAAGCAGAAGCTATGAGCTTCATGCAAGATGTGTGCCCTCACTGCTCCTGCTGTCCCTTATTTTCTACCTTCCTGTGCCCCAGGACTCACTGGGCTTCTTCCCTCTGTGTCCTCCCCTCTCCTTCTGAGACCAGCAGCTTCCTCTCTTCTCCCTCAGGTTCACAGACCTGCAAATCTGGAGGAACTGGTGATGAAGGAAGGTACTGAGGAAAAAAATTACTGTAGCGCTCCCTCTCCAGGGCCCCAGTGCTCCACACTAAAGTCTGTAAGGCACGCGGAGATGGGGTGCATTGCTGTTTGCTGCTGCTCTTACACGTCTGCTATACAAGAAGTCAGAAGCAGTAGTTTCTGACCTTAATCTGTTTACTTTGTTTGTGTTCCCACCGTGGTCTTTGATTTATATTTAGATGCCTTTCACATAATCACAGAATGGTAGAGGTGGGAAGGGACCTCTGGAGGTCTCTAACCCTCTGCTCAAGCAGGGTGGCCACAGCCCTCAGCCTCTCAGTAAGGATATAACTGAGGATCTAAAAGCTGAAAATGGCACCATATAAAGATGCAGAGAAACTCATGATTTAAAGATAAATTGAAAGTGTCATCATTTTTGCAGAACACAGGTGAATCAGAAGGAACACGGTGGAAATAAACAGAATAGAAGATTATATAGAGAAAGTAAACCTGATTGTTCCTATATGAGGAAAAAAAGGGTATTTAGTTATATTGTGCAGCAGAGCATTTATATTTGATGGAAGAAAATACTTTTAAAGTACCACAACTAGTGTGTGGAACTCACTGTTACAAGACATCACAGATTAAAACAGTATTTTAAAAGGATTAGATATTTTTCTGTATAAAATGTGTCCATTTATATTAGGCAAGTACCACAATGAACTGATTTATTTAGTTTGTATACTGAATCTGTAAAAAAAATCTGACACCTTTTTTGGTCATAGAATATAGTTATGTTGGAAGAAACAAAAGAAAAGATTCTCACATCAAAAGATATCACATCGACATTCTTAATAGTGGGTTATTTAATAATACCTATGTTGAAATAATTTTTCAGTTTGAAATTATTTTTTACTTTATATAATTAAAATTGAGTTGTAGCGTTTTGATTTCTCTAAAATTGTTTTGTTCTTAGAATTTTCCTTGCATCTGAAGTGTCAATGCCCGAGGGAGTGGGTTCTGTTCATAAAAACTGTCATTCAAAAATCCTCCACAAAACATCCTCTGTCTTACTGTTAGCTGATGGAATTCCTTTCTGAAGTGTCTGATGTGGTTTGTTCTCAGCCAGCACATTGAGTAAGTCTTGCCTCTGTGAGCGAGTGCATCATGCACTGAGTACGTTCACTGAAGCCCACACAAATGCCACAAGATTATTTATGTAGACTTACTTTATGAGCTGGTGAGCTCTCTTGTAGGCCCATATCTGGTCTAGTTTTGGAGATTCTCAGTTTAAAAATCACCTGTTCTTCACCATTGTGTTTCCTGTTGGTCATGAAGTGTTGGTGGCATGCATGGAAAAGCACATACGGCTTTTTAGAAAGGGCTCTCAACAGCTCAGAAACTTCCTAGAAGCTGAGAGATATGCTGGTCCTTCCCTCCTTAAGGCAGATTTTTTAGGCCAGACTGGCATGAATTATGACTTCTATCCAAACAAGGAGAGTCTCGGTTCTCCTACCTTCCAGCATCCTCTGGCACAGCTCCAACATTATTCCTGGAGTACTATCATCTTTGAAAGATGGAAAGGTTTATATGATTGAGCAGATTAAATAATATCACAGCCAAGTGATAGCCCAATATACATGGGGTAGGATGTAAAACTGGGGGTCCTATGATTCTAATTCAAACTCTTAAATGCCTTTTTTGAGCGATACAGAGCAAGTTACTTAATCCTCACGGGGGGCTAACAGGTTTCAACTATTTGTAAAGTACTTTTAGATCTTCAGATGGAAAATGCATTATTTCTCAGCATTTTGGGAAGATGAAGTTCTGTAGATGGAGCTGATTTTTCATTCCTATTCATTTTTGAATCTCAAAGGTCTTTTGTTTCAGTGAACCAGAAAGCACATATTTAGGTGATGATTTCATATCTTCCAAATGATAGTTTTTCATGTAATCATCCTAATAACATTTTTCATAGGAGACTTTCAAAGTGGTTTGACAGACCTTCATAAGGTCTCATGCAACTTACTCATGCTGTAAATATAACTACTTCTACTGTACCTACAAGAAGAGAGGATCAGATGGGTTAAAATGTCACTCAGCAAGTCAGCTAAAGAGTTGAACAAGAACCTGTTTCTCCCGGTTCCAGATCCTGGGAGGTTTTTTGTTACTGAGCACAGACATGCTCATCTGGAACACCTTCACAAATACTCACACCCTGTGGCTATTCACTAAAGGCATTTCAAGCTTCTGGCCAGGCCAGGAACATAGTCAGAAAGGTACTTAAGCATTTCCAGGGCTTCCAAATACAGATGAATAGCAAAATAATGAGAACGAAACCATCCAAATGTTTATTGTTCTCTTGTTAACAGGGACTACTAAATCCTGTAATTTGACTCCCTGCTTAGCAGAGGCTTTCAAATTATCCAAGTATTACATCTCAGTCTCAAATACCAAGTCCCAATAACAACCCTTGAAAAGTTGTCCCACAAGTATTGGAAAAATAGCCCTTGTTTGCACATGGCTTTGTGTCTTCACCCTCTGATCTCTTCCTTGCCATAACCCTAGCCTCGCCACAACCGTGTTGACCCTCCTACCACAATGACCTCAGATTCCTCTGCAATGCTCGAGGGCCAAAACAGCGTCTGCTGGGAGTAACACGGTGATGCAGGTATACCGACTGCCTAAGTGCTGATTAGCAAACTGGCTGCTGCCACACTGAATATGTACCAGCTGAGCTGGATTTGCTTTGGCTTGCCTCCTCTGTGTCTGGCCATGGGTTGCCACAAAACTTGTAAGAACTTAATTTCCTTTGAGACTTACACTTTTTCAGCTGTGGCAGAAATTGGCCAAGAGATCCTAAAGATGTGGGAAGGAGGGAGGGGAAGAGAAAGACAAACAATTTAATTGCGTAAGTGTTGTTTCCTTATGAATCTTGAGCTAATAAGCTAAAATGGGTGCCAGAGGGAGAGAAAAAGAAAAAATCAAGATGTAATTAAAGTCCAAAGCCCTTGTTCAAGCTCACACAGAAATTTAGAACAGATACAGACACAGATCTTTTAGACCCTCTAGGCCAGTGTCTGGAATATGGGGAGAAATTGATGGATGTTTCAAGATTTAGCCAGCATAGACAGTAAAGAAGTTATGCCCCCTTTTAAATGCATAGTCTGTGTGAATTTACTGTTGGAAAGGATTAAAATACCATCTTTTTTTTTAGTCCTAATAGTACATAGCATGTTTAAAATTTAAACTGGACAAAATAAGAACAGGTATTCAGCACGGAATTACTCTGAATTGTCCCATGCAACAGGTGATCTAGCAGGTCTTTTTCTTTTCTAGAGATTAAGTCATATCTGGTGGAAAATGCATCATAGATTAATTAAGTGCCCATGTATTAGTGGCTTTATTGTATGACTCACTAATACTGAGTTAACCTTAACATAGGATTCTGAGGATGTTTAGCCAAGCGTTTTTATTGATTCAGATTGTTCTGGTGGAGGTAGCACTTGAGTATAATGGATGAGGCCTGCACAAAATTTAGAAAAATCAAAGATTCGAGGCTGATGAGGTGATAAAGATGTATTAAGACACGACACCCCAGGAACTGGACTAGTCGCTCAGCCACTAGAGGGCAAAATCACGATGTCTTAATCCTCATTGCTGGTCTCTTGGTGTCCTTCTAAGGGCATAATCAGCCGGTTGGTTTTTTACAACAGAAACTGGTTAAATGGTCACTAAGCATTCCACTAGCAGTGGTGGTAGTAATGAATATTTAGAGTATTGTTTCTGTCAGTGTGGTATGCAAGCACTATACTAGCAACTATATGGAAAAGCCCCAACATTTTATTCCATGGAACTGTGAATGAAAGCTTCAGTTCAGTCACCCAAGAGGTTTGGATGCTTAGGTTCACAGCACAGGTCTTTTCCACTCGAGATCTTGCATATCAGTAGAAGACTGAGTGTTTGTATGAGGAACTACACTGGGAAAGTAATTAACATTTTGCTGCAAGGTTTCTTAATTGTTTAATGATACCAGATCAGACCGGGAGGCTCCTGAATGTTTCTATCAAGGCCAGATTCTGGGGAGTCCAGAGCCTCACGTACAATCCCCTACCAGCCTTTGATCTCATGTTAAGTGTTCCTGTTCTTCTTTCCCCTGGTTCTTGCCCTCCTGCGCCTATGCCCATTTATTATCAAGACCTGTTCTCTGCTCCTGCTAAAACTCCCACTCCACTGTTCAGAGATCAGGGGTGAGTCAGCTTTGAGGTGGACCTGAGGGACTGCTTGGCATGAGAAAGGTCAGTATCCCAACTGTGACAGTGGCCAGAAGGAGAGGCCAGAGGAAGAGTTTAGTAGCAGGATAATCACATAGTTACACTTGCCAGAAGTAACCTCCCAGCTTCCAGCAATGCATGTCTCAAACTCTTGAGTGAGGAAAGTTATCTTTGTATGCAATATGCTTCAAAAGATTTGCCTTCTGTGAAGGAGTCCACCCATCCCTTCAACCAACACAAACATTCCACACGGCTGCTCCCGTCATGTGCTCAAGAACACATGATCTGTGTCAGATGATGTTGAAATGGATGACAAGTTGTTACTTCTTACTGCCCAAGGAAATCAACTTCTGCATAGACTAGTAACCAGAATCCACAGCTGTGGTCACATAGTTGTATTTCATGGGTAACAGACTTACAGCACTGAACTCCTGCTTGTGTTAAAATAGAGGTTTTAGAAGCACCTCATTTTTGGCACTTCCAGTGCTGGGAAATCTAACTTGTTCCTCCCAAAAGTGTCTCAGTGATTAATTACCATCACTGGTAGAAGACTTCATCAGGAAGCTGAATGCATCTGCCTTCAGCATACAGTCACTGAATTTTAGAAGTACTTAAAACCTGTGATAGAGTCACTCCTGCACCTTCTTTTTTGACACTGAAATAGGTTGAACATTTTCACTTTCAGTTTAAATCATTCTTATGGGTCTTCTCTGAACCATCGTCTTTTTCAGCTTCTGTTAGGAATTAGGGAATTTGGATACCAGGAGCAGTTGGACTAGTACCAGAAAAATAAATAAGGAAATCTTTCTATATACTCCTCTTTATAAAACCAAGGACTTCATCAGCTTGTTGGCCACAGCACCACACCACCTGCTCATTTTCTTCTCATTATATGTGATGACTCTCGAGGTTTTTGAGCATTAACTTCTTAGAGCACAAATTCTCTCATCCTATAATCCCTGTCTTAATTCTTCGGTGCATGTTTTTACATTTGGCTGTACAGAAATGCATATTACTTTTTACTGAGCTGTCTGGGATACTTTACATCATGACTTGTTATTTATGGCTCCCTATTGCTTACATCACTTGCAGACTTTGTGATGATTTTATGCTTCCCTTAGAGCCATTAATATCAATACAATATCATGTAGAACTAATTGCTACAGGACCCAGAAACACATTCCTTGATGATGACTTCTCATTTCCCCGTTTTGTAACTGTTAGCTAGAGTTTGAACAGTTTAATATGTGCTGTGATGAGTCTGTATCATTCTGGCTTCTTAATTAAAATGCTGCAAGTTACCAAAACAAATATTTTGCAGACCTACTTACCTTGATCAACTAAACTTGTACTGCTATTAAAAAATCAAATTATTTTGGCAAGATTTATTTTCCACATTGATTTGCATTTATTGTGTTTCTATCCTTTAATTCTTTTTTAATCAAGTAAAGTAGATAATGTCCCATTATATTACCCAGAATTCTTGTGAGGCTGGCAGGTCGTAATTACCCTGGTCACCTTGTTTACCCTTTCAAAATATTGGTACAACATTTCATCCAGTCCACTGGAACTTTAACAGTGTTCCAAGATTTATTGAAAATCAACATTAATGGTCTAAAGATACTCTGTGCCAATGCTTTTAAAACTTTTGGATGCAAGTTACCTAGACCTGCTGATGCCAAACTTTACTAGCTTCTGTTTAACATCCTCCTCAGTGCCTGTTGTAATGCAATGTATTTCATCATCATCATCATCATATGATTTTTGTATTTCATCTGGCTCTTCCCCAAATAAAGACCAGAAATAGTTACCAAGCTTTTCTGCCTTTCCTACATTATTGTTAACTGTTCTGCTATTTCCACCTAGAAACAGACTGAAGCCATTACTAAGCTTCCTCTTCCCCAAGTTTCTGCAGGTTTCCTGAAGTAGCTAAAAAATCCTCTTATTTGTCCTTAACTCTGTTGTTCATAGATTACTCTTGCATCATTTTGAACCCTGTATCAATTGCCTGTAACTCCTACGTGCTCTCCTTCATGCCTCTTCCTTGGTAGCTTCTCATAAAGACCTGGGGAAAGATGGTGAAAAACTTGGGAAAAGAGGTGGCAATCTCAATACCAAATGCCCGTGCTATCATGTGGTGTACTATGAGGCACAATTTCTTACCATGATCCTGTAGAGGCTCACTGACGTGAGGCTGATGTACATGGAAGAGCTGATGATATTTTTTGGAGAATTTGTAACTCCTGACGCTTGCACTGAATATGGCAAGTGGAAAGCCATAGTCTGTGTCTTACAGCCTTGCTGGGGCTTGGAATCAAAATTATTGATTGGTTTCTATATAGTTTCTGACCATCCGTACATTTCCTGTTTGGACACTAGCAGAGGGAGCACACTGAGAACAGGGGGTGGGCAATCTCCCTGCCTTAAGCACAGGTGTCTGGCACCACAACTGCCTGGCGCAGCAACCTGAGTTTTGCTGAGTTCCTGCTTCTCTAGATACATCTTCTTAGGGATATTCTTAGATACTTAGGGAACAAGTCATGCGGCACCCCAGATACATGCAGGTACTGAGAAGGGATGGGGCATGAGACCATGTCCCATCACTCGAACTCATAGGGATGTTTCCCATTGCTGCTAACTCGGTTTTTGCATGCTTTCATGAGATGCCCTTCTTGCAGAACAGCCAATTATGATATCCTTCAGGCAAAAACTCTCCAGTGTTTGGTAAGAAAACATTCCAATGAATGGCTGTGTGCAGAGGGATTAAAGTAGAACAAAATTATGGTAGCGATATGCCTCTGCAAGGCATTTGGCCATAGGGTATGAAGTGTTATCTTGCTCACCCTTTAATTTATTTCCTTTTTTGTTTGTCAGGCACGTTGTGTGTTTAGCAGTCTGAGGTGTTTCACAAGAATTGTTTTGAGGACAGTAGTTGTGTCTTGGACCAGCCTGAACTCCCCCTCTGTGCTTGACCAGCACGACACCACTAATTGCTAAAGAAACAGAAAGTCAGGCTTAACTGGGAACGCTTCATGGGAGAAAATAAATTCCATATCCATTACCATGCTACTACCGGCTATGATGGATTAGCGTTTTTTATCTCCTCAGCTCTTTGCCCATGGATTGATGACTCATGATTGGGAGTATCTTGTATTTTCCACTTGACAAGCACACAGTTCTACCAGAATCGATGAATAAGCATGAAGTGCTTCCCTTTCATTTCACCTGGGAAGGGCTGACGCTGGGCGGGAGAAGGCCTGGACTCACCGCCGGGGCTCGGCACGCCGTGTTCGCCGCCACACTAGCGGGGAAGCCTGACCCGCTGCAGGGCCACAGCTGCGGGTGCAAAGGCCCGAGGGGCGGGAACAGCAGCGCCGCTGCGAGCGCGGCGCCTCACCAGCCTTTCCCCCTCACCGGGGCGGCATGGCGCTCCGCGGCGGCGGGGCGAGGCCGGAGCACCGGCTGGAGCCGGCGGCCCTTGCCCCTTCCCCCGGCGGGGGCGAGCGTGTCCCCGGGGGCAGCCAAGGTGGGTCGTGCTGAGGCGCTCGCGCGCTCCCGAGGCGCGGGCTCCTGAGGCGAGGCGGAGCGCGGGAAGGGTGAGGCCGCCGGCGGGGCGAGGCGTGAGGCGGCGGCAAGGGGCTGCGCCGTACCCGGCGCTGGCCGCCCCCTCCCCACCGAAGAGCAAGTCACTGGCGGGACAGCGACGTTCGCGGCGTGCCCGGGTGCCGGCAGCCAGCCGGGATTGCCGTCCCGCTCCCGGCATGGGTGCCGCGGCCGCCCCTCAGACAGCGAACCGGTGAGGCGGCGGGCGCGTGGTTACGGTTCGGCGTAACGTGTTACTTTTCCATCGCAGTTCTGAGGCTGTTTCTGTGAGGAACAAGCGTGGTTTGGATTTTTTTTATCATCATCCCCCCCCCCCGTTTTTTTGCCATGTCGCCCCCCCCCCCCGCCCGCCCAGGAATCCTGCTTTGCTGAAGAGCTAGCGTGTCTTTGAGCAGGTGGCTCCGTGCCTGCGCACCCTCGCACCCCTCAGGGCAGCCGCGGCCGGGCGGCTGTGGGTGTCCCACGGGCGTTCCCCGTGCCCCTCTCCCATTCTGAAGGCACTCGGTACGAAATGGCGAAATAAACCAGGAACAGCTCCCCGCCGCGAATCCTTCTGCCTACAGCGCGTAGGTGCAGCCGCAGCGGGCGGCGGGGAGCGCCTCCCGGCCGAGGGCGCAGCCGTGCGGGGCGCGGGGAGCCCGCGGGCCGCGCCTCACGCAGCCCCTCTGCCTGCGGCTGGTCTGCCGCGCCCCGCCGGTGCCGCCCTCCGCGCCCGGGGGTGTGTGTGCGTGCGCGGGCGGGAGGCCCCGGCTGCGGGGCTGGCGGGCTCGGCGGGACCCCGCGGGGGGTGAGCGAGCCGGGCTCCCTCCGCGGCGCGGTGCGGCCCCCTGCGCCCGGTGACTCCTCCCGCTCCCCGCCCGTGACGCCCGGCGGTAGGCGGCCGGGCCGGAGGTGGCGGCGCGGCCCGCCCGGCCCCCCGCGCCGCGGGGCGGGAGTGCGGCAGGCTCCGCACTGCCTCCCCGGCGGTGCCGCAGTGCCGTGCGCTGCCGCTGGGGGCGGCCAGGGGGCGCTGGCAGCCGGTAGCTGCGGCGGCCTTGGCCGCGGAGCCAGCGAGCGAGCCCGGCTGGCAGGCGGCGAGGGCGGGCGCCGGCCTCTCCAGCGCTCGCGGGGTCTGCGGGGCCCGCCCGGGAGCGGACGGCGGCGGCGGAGCGCGGCCCCGGGGGATCCCCCTCGCCATGCAGACCCGGCGGCTCCTGCTGCCTCCCGAGGTGAGTGAGCGGCGCCCAGCCCTCCGCCCCCGGGCCCGGGAGGCCGGGGTATCCCGCTCCCCAGGCCCCCCGCCGCCCGGAGCGAGGCCCCGCGGGCGGGCGGGCGCGGAGGGCTCCGGCGCCTCAGCGGAGCCGCCGTATCGCCGACACAGCCCCAGCCCAGGGCCCGGGTGCCCCCTCACCCCGCCGCCCTTGTCCCCCTGCACGCCGCCAAGGGGAGAGGCGTCTCGGCGCCGAGGGGGATGGCGGCGATCCCCCCTCAGCCCTCACCGGCGGCGACGCTGGTCCTCCGAGCCCCCTCCCCGCCATTCCCCTCCGTTCCCGGGTGCCGCTCGCCGGGTGCCCGGGACTGGGTGACCCCCTCACCCGGCGCGGCCGGGGCACCTTTCTCCCCAGCCGGCGGTCCTGGAGGAGGGGAGGGAGCTCCTGCTGCCCTCCGCCATCGGGGCTCCCCCCGGCCCCCCCGTGTGCCGCCGGTGCCGGGCCAGGCGGGGCAGTTCCCGGGCCGCGCCGTGCGCAGGGCAGCCAGCGGGCAGGCTCGGCTGCCGGCCCGGCCAGGGGAGGATCCCTGCCGGCATCTCGTGCCCTTTCCATGGCCTGGTCTCCGCGCTCTCCCCGGGCAGGGAATGCGACTTGCTCATCGCGATGTGTAACAAGTCACTCCTGCAATGGTGGTAGTGGGGGAGGGGGAGGGGACGAGCGGGCGGGATGCGTTTTATAACATCTCTAATTACGTGAAACAGTGGTCATGTCTCGCGCTAAGAATAACTGGCACTCTTGGCATGTCAGACTTTCTGCAGAGGTGGGTTAGTTACTTGCTCATGAACGTTATGGTTAAGTAGGTACATATGATGGAGGGTGGCTGGAGAACTGTTTTTATCTCGTTAACCAGACTGAGAAACAAGTAGCAGATGGGAATTGAAAGACTTTATGTTTTCGTGTTAACTATTTTGTTTATTTATAGACTAGATATTGCTGATTATTTTGTGACAGAGGTTTTTCAGGGAGTTTAATTTTTATGCCTGTTTTCTTTCAGTTCAAATATTAGAAGTTGACTGAATTCCAGCAATCTTTTTATTAAGTATGGTTGTATCAGGTTAGAATTTCTGAGTAACACTGCCCTCAGTGTTTTGGTCCAGGCTTAATCCAAAACTGGAAGGAACCCTTTATAAACAAATATAATAATAATAACAACAAAAACAACAAAAAAAGAACTCTACTTGAATAAAAGCTTTTATTTTCTTTGGACAGCATTTTACTGACTCGGCAGCGTTGTAAAACATCGTAATTAACTTCTATTAGCAAATAGTTTTTGATTACATGGAACAAATCCAGATTTTACATACACCTTCAGTAGTAGAAACGACATCAAAATCCTTTGTTAGTTCCTGAACCCAGTAGTGAGCTTCTTTTTATAAAGTTATGGCATGTGATACAGAATAAGAAGAGCAGTCTCCTTGACCCAAGAGAGGCAAAATTAAAAATCTCTTCAGAGGTTTGGGGAATCAGAAATGGAAGCTGAAAAGGGGCCTAAAACCTGAAACAAGCCTCCCTCTATCTCAAGCCCTGATAAACACGTAACAAGTTAGCACATTGTGATCTATTCTTATTGCTTAATGGTGCCTTTTTTAGTGTGTGAAAAAGGAAGAAAACCACCCCAAAACTGCAGTGCTGAGCCCTGATACTGGGTGTTATTTTTGTGTGTTAGCTTTGAGTCAGTTATTAGGCTGGGGATTAAATACTTTCAAACGCACATTTCAGGATCTGAGGCCCGGGGCTAAGACTGAGTTGAAATACAGTTTTTTTTTTAGTTTGGCATAAAGTCTGACTGTGATTGTCTCAGGGAACAAAGGTAGAGACTGAACAAAGATGCAGTATTAAAACTTGTGGCCAAAGAATGATAAGCTTTTAATGTCTGTTGTTGCCTGTCCACTAGCTGTGCCAACTTTAGCAGAAAATAGCTTGCTATTTTTCAGGTTTACAGGCTGTCTAAAAAAAAATTACCTGGCAATTATTTTGCAAAAGGATTAGAGTGGAGTTTTGCTTTTGAATAAAAGCTGGCCAAAAAGAAAGAGATTTTGGGAAGAAGTGGTGTATTCATGTTTTGTTGGTCGGGAAAATCTTTTGATGCACTAAGCTGAGAATCTTCCAAATAAAAGTGAGTTCCTTGACAGAAAATCAGGTGAGGGATAATAGTTCCAGTGCACGGTTAGTCTGTGTGCTGATTAATTGGAGATCTTTTCCAGAACATTGTTAGAAGACAGCAGTATATTCGTAGACTACTTTGAAAGTTTTATATGAAGGCTAGTCTTTTTTATTTTTTTTGTGATTGGGATTAAAGTTTCTAAAGAAATTGAAAGGTGGCCTCTTCTAGAGCTCTATTTGTGATTCTTTATGAGACTTGAACTTTGAAATGAACAGAAATGCAAACTAAAATGCTCGGTTTTCCCTGCTGTTTATGTGAAGCATTAAAAAACATGTCTGTACAATGACACTTAAAAATTTACAAAGCTTTTTGTATTGATGAGAAATAGATCATCAAGAGTAAGTGGCTGAAAGTAAGAGAAAGTACTGAGGTTTAGGTGATAGAAACAGCTTTTACTTCTGTGTTGGCTACATCTTGCAACACTGGGAAAATTACATCAATTAATGTAAATGGATAGGAAGTTTTAAAAGATACATCAAGGATCCTTCATTGACACAGTAGTTTCTACTTAAATTAGAACTTTGGATACATATTTGTACAAATTTGGCTAGTGACTAGAGCAAAACACTATATACAGTTATCAAAAGAATAGCACACTGAAAAATCAGCATGATGCAAGTAATATAATACATACTATAGATATTACATGTAAATAATATATAGAATTAATATATAAATAAAAACCATTATTTATTTTATAGATGTAAATTATTCTATTTTTACAGACAAAGTACTTTCCTACTTATTGTTTGGTTGACTGGGTTTCACTTAATTGCAACTAAAGTGTAACATCATTATTTTTTTTTTAATCTAGCTGTTAAGGTTCTTTTTAAACATTGAACATTTGAAGATTTTAAGGTGCCCTGTTAAATTTTAATGAGTGTAATCCTCAGCTAGTGTTTATGGGAAGGAATGAATGTGAGTGTCATACCTAGGGTATTAAACTATGTCATTCCTTTAAATGTTATTTTCTAGAGAAAATGACAAGATGTTGCAGGTCCCAGGACCTTTTAATTGGGATTAATGGAATACTGCACTCAGTACTTTGGTCTTTGTCAGATATTTGTTTCCTGAATGTGCTTTATAATGACTTCTCCCTTTTGCACTGTATACACGTAGAGTTAGGAATATTTAGGAATGCTACTATTCAGATTGCCGTAGCAGGCAGGTGAAATAGGGAAAATACTTTAAAGGTGAATTTATATGTACTCTTTCACTGAATCTTTCCAGTATCGTTTATTACTGGAGTATTACAACGGTAGTTATATGACTGTTGTACTGCTAGAAGCGATAAGTAGAAATGTGTAACACTGATACCTGTTTTTCAGAAATAACAGCCCTCCAACTAGTACATCAGCATCGTATAGGGTGAAGGTGAATGGTAGAAGAGATCCGTAAAGGATCACTTAAACTATTTTAAAGGTTATTACTAAAGAAATCTAACTAATTTAAAAACATAGGTTAAAGACAAACAGTGCATGGCCAGGAACATATGGGTAACAACACTAGGTAAATTGTTCCCTTTGTATTCTTCCATCCTGATCTGCTTGAGTAGGAGTTGACTTAAAGAAGCAAGTCCAGACAGTTGACAAAAAAAGAAGGGGGGGGCAGGGAGGAGAAAGAAGAAAGATGATGAAAGTATGTGAAAAACAGGTGTGGAGTCACAATCTGTGGATTTTCAGTGTTTTGTAAAGTGTGGAGCTCCGAATAACCTGAGTGATGTCTTCAGTCCATGTATAAACTAAGGCAATGGTTGTCTTGGTTATGAAGGCCAGTGAGGAGAGAGCTTAAAGAAACTTTAATGTTGTTTTGCTTCCATGTAAAACTTGATGATTTGGAAATGTCAGTATGTGGCAGTCTGACCATATGTTATGTTTTGAGGGTTTGGTGTCCATATATTAAATGTTTCACATACTTTTTCCCCAGTGTCCACTGTATGTTGGGCAAATGAAAACATGGGCTTCAATCTTGGATTTCAGCTTGCGTTGTTGTTTGTTTTTTGTTTAGCAATTTAGCAAACCTTCATACTGAATTATTTGCAGATAACGCTAATGGCTGTACCTTCTTTCTTCAGTCTCTATGTTGTATATAGAATATCTTTGTCTTGTTTGTTATATTTGTTAATGTTACTTAGATCTCTGATATATTAATGGCAACTGAAGCTTCAACTCTACCTTATGAGTTGGTGGGGTCACCGTAGTATCAGTTCTTTAAGGCAAGAGTCTTCACTGAAGGTCCAGGAGCATTCTAGTATGCTCTGCTAGGATTGTCTAGGTTTTTCTGTCAGGAGTTGTATTGCAATGCTACTAGTGTATATTTTGCTTCTGTTTTCTATACTTCTCCCCCCTCCTTTTAATAACAATAGGGAGATTGATGAATTTTTAAAAAGAGATTAATTGCATAATGACATTGAGTAGGACTTTACAACTGGAAATGGTATTAACAGTTAATAAGTTTTCTTAAAATTGTTCTGTTGGATTTCTGTTACTGGTTTGGTTCCAACATTGTAATAAAGGTGGAAAGCCTTCTAGTGGAGGCTTGAGGCATCAACTGATACTTTAGATGCTGATGCTGTTTAGGGTATGGCTTTGTATATAAAATAATGCAGTAATGTGAATATTTTGAACCTTTGCTTGTGTTGAGTCCAGTTAAGAGTTAGAAAAGAAATGTTATCTACCAAATTATGACTATACTTACTGGTAATGTTTCATTGTGACCCTTACTGACTTCTTGTACTTCAGTTTGGCCAAAGAGCAGTTGTGGGCCTGCATAAAAAGGCAAAATAGTTAGTATATGTCTTTACTTCAGTGCCCTTTTTTTTTTAATTATTTTTTTTCCCCTTAGTGAAGTGGTAGCTGGGAGGAACCTGTCCTTCCCTCTTCCCAGCACACAAAGAACACAGAGGTCATTTCCTATCAGGTGATAATTTGAAATTAGGCCATACTTATGTCAGAAATTCATGTGTGCTCTATCAATTATGGAAGTGCCGTAGCTGTCCTAGTAACACCAGCCTTACTTCTGGATTCTTGCAATTTTAAAAATTACTATAATAGGAAAGTTTTTGTTTACTTATATGATATACTGAAGCCCTTTTCTATAAATAATAATAAATAAAACTCTTTATACACGTGCTCTGACTACAACATTTATATTTCAGTCTAAGTTTAATATTTTGCTTGGGGAAGTAATATGGGTGAAATGCATTAAAAAATTCATAGAAGATGATCAATGGAGAAACATGAATGGGTACTTTTTTAAAAAAAGTAGTATGATGAACTTAAAAGGAGTTGGTAATGTTCAGTGTACGAAGCAGATCAAAGAGCTTTCTAAATCGCATAATAGCTTCTTTATCTGTGAATGTCACTGACTATTAGAGGAGCTCTTCTATTTCCAGATCCAGTTTTGTAGTGTCAAAATTCTGCTTTGAACTCAGTGTACATGTTGACTTACCTGTTAGTACTCCAAGTGTGATCTAGAAAGTTGATTTAGGATCACTAACATAAAGGCCAAGCCATTTGAAACTGAATTTATCGTGTATATAGTTGTTATATATTCAAGAAGAATTGGCAAATCATGTGAATATGCATAAAGTTTATTGCTTGATCTGTTGGCCAGTCAGATTATTGGAAGTTTGGGAGATACTATAGGACAAAAATTACAGGTGTTTTCAGATCTGTGATTTTTTTGTTTCTTAGTTATTATTTACTGTATTTATCTTATATTTCTTTTAATACAGACAATGAAACTGTTCTGTCATCTTTTCCTTTTCTTCTTCAGCAGCTTTGATTCCTCCCCCATTTTTTTTAATTGTTGGATTTTAGGAGAAAGTTTTAAGAATGGTGTCATAAGCAGTAAAATATGGGGCCCAGTTTCTGGTGATCTAGATCCCTCTGGTCTGTGTTGTGCTCAGCCCTCATTCTGATCTTGGGTGTGCTGCACACCCAGTATCTCTGAGGTAGACTTTGGTGATCTGTGTGGGGGTGACATGGGTAATCCCTGCCCCAGTCATCTGCTGAAGATGCCAGGCAGAATTAAATTTGTATTCTGTCTTCAAGTTCTGCAGCTCTCAGCTTTGCATATCAATTCAAACAAAATCAAATTAGTTTTGTTTCTGCACTAGCTAGGGCAGTGCAGTGACTGAAAAGTAGCATTTGCTTTTTCTGCAGGTGTTGTAGAGAAGGAAAGGCAAGTGGGACTCAGTAATGTATTGTGGAAAAGGGGTGGCTGTCTGGTGCTGGTGATTTCTTAAATAAGCATGCTATGAAAGAGAAGAGCATGTATCTTGGATCTCCGTGTGTGTCACTTCTACTAACTGTTGAATAGGGATAATGCTTACCTGTCTTTTTAGGACATCACAGATCCAAGGAGCATGTTGCCTGATGTCATGCAAGACCGAGGACTGAGAACTGGGCTTGGTTAAGCTGATGTTTAAAAGAGCAGAGTGATTCTTGGATTGAGTCAGTGCAGTGCGCTGGTCCAGTGATAAAGGAGCTCCCATCATTCTAGTTCAAACAGTGGGAATCTAAATCCAGATTAATTTCTGATGGCTTGGATTTATTTTCCACCCATACTTCCTTAGAATTTGTGAAAGATTTTGTAAGTAGTGGGGAAAGACTTACAAGATCTGAAGATGAAGATAACTATGTTTTGTTTTGAATTAGAGGATGTGTTTGAATGCGTTTTGTAGTGTGAACAGAATCTGATGTTACATGTACCAAAGTCCTTTGAGATACCTTATTGGTAAGCATATTGTTCTACCATCAGTGGAATGAAAGAAACTTTTTTTTGGTGTAGACTTAAATACTTTTTGCTCCTTAGTGCCTCTTCCCTTCCTTCCCCCTCTGCAGTAACCCCAGCTTTCTCACATAACACCATAATTCTCTCTTTTTTCCAGAGCTGTGTGGGTATTGATTGCCCAGCAGATTGCTGCCAAAAATACATATAGCAGCTTGCTTTTCCCTCAGAAGACAGTCATTTGGATTTGGTTTTACTGTGCAGATACTAATTTTCAGGAACTATTTTTTTTTTTTTTTTTA
This sequence comes from Falco rusticolus, assembly GCF_015220075.1. NCBI lineage: Eukaryota > Metazoa > Chordata > Aves > Falconiformes > Falconidae > Falco > Falco rusticolus. Next base: position 7,356,651 of record NC_051197.1, on the reverse strand, counting down.
AAGATGAGCATAAAGAATAGTAAGTGAACAATGTGATCCCATAATCTTCATTTCTGTAGGAAATTAGATTTAAGATACAACACTTGAATAGTGATAGTAACTGAACATTTACCAGTACACAAGTCCTCTTCTTATTTGTGTTACTGAGACTGTGAATACAGAGTTTTCTTGGTAGGGTAGAGGAGACGCAAAAGTTAAATGATTAAAATATATTCAGCAAACCAATCATGTCAATATAACTTTTTTTATTTCCTATCTGCACTGTAATACAGATAAATGAACATTTAGTATGAATTGGGATTGCATAAGAGGAATGTTCCCTTTTTGCCTATTTTTTATTTTTTTTCATTTATCTGGCAGCCTTTTTGAAATTGCGTGTCCTTCTACAATCCTGTAGAAACACATGCTATTGCTTGCTTCTGAGGGGTGTTTCAGAGGGGGAGGCACAGGTATCTGATTTACACCCTTTTGGGGGTTTATACTTCAGAACACGGCTACTGCTTCTGTTTGATGGATTAGCAGAGCATATTGGTTGTCATGATGTTACAAAGTTACATTGTGAGTGCTATATTGGTTAATTCAAAATGAGTATTTTAATGAGCTCTTATTTGGTGAAGCTGAAAGTATGTGCAAAGCCCACTTCTTAGGTTATATTATTAACAGATTGCTTTGAATAGAATATATATAGAAACAGCCTCTTAACTGAAACATCAAATTGCAATTGGCTGTGGGAATTTCATACTGTGTTTTTGTACAAATGATGAAGGCTGAATAAAACTCCAGGATACTTCATGTATTTCACAGTTCTTGTTTCTTTTATAAATACAGCTTTAAAAGGTCATTACTTTAAGCATTGGTCTACTTACATACTTTTGTGCTTTCAAGTAATTGTATTAGTATACTGGCCTAATAGCTTCTGTATTGTATATACCTTAGTTTTAGTTAACAAGTCACCTGTAAAATGCATTTTAACCTATCGTTGGAATTTGTACATAGATTTTTATTTTTTTCTATATTCCTGTAGAATGAACATGGGTTTTATTATGATGAGAATTAGAAATAACTTCTTGAGACTCCTGGGCAATAGATACATGTATATGTAGTGGTTTTGTTGCCTCATTCTTTTCCTATAATGCCCTTTGTGGTTATATTTTATCTTTTTTAAATATTTTTTTCTTATTATTGCCATTAACCTTAATTTCTGTACAGATGGCTTGTAGATGCAGTTGTACCTTCTACTTTGAGGAAATGTATAATAGTAGCTCCTCTGTAGTTAATAAAACTTCTCTTAACTAGAGGTGTGAAATACTTAGATGCCTGAGGAAAGAAGGTAGCTGTGCTGATCCTGGATGTTGAGTACCCAGTGTGGGTACATGTCAAAAATTTTATTTCACAAGCTAAAAGGTGAAGGGTTTAAATGAATTTGTGAAGGAGCCATGCTGACAGTAAATAACAATGAGGATAGAAGGCAGCTTTACAGTTACAATGTTGCCTTATGATTTGACTGTTATTTTGGCCACTACTCCTCCTGCCCCATAGCTGTTTTGTCTAAAGACTTTCATTTATGTTTGTGAAATGGATGCATCACCATTGCTATTGGGTTTGTTCCCACCATTCCTAGAAGTGAGGAATGATATCATGTGGTTAATAGGGTTATTTACAACTGGTTTATACCAGTAGATCTGAATAGTGATGTTGAAATGTGTCGGGTTTCTCTCTCTCTTTTTTTTTTTTTTCATTCTTTTATTTTATTGGTCAGAGAAGGAAGGAAACATGGGTAGGGAGAAAAAAAAAGGATGCAGGAAGAAGTGATTGACGAAGGAATGTGCGTATACTACAGTCTTAGAAGGAGCTGTAAAGCAGAAGTAGGGATTCATGGCTGAGCAGAATCAACTGCCATATCAGTGGACAAAAGAAGTGGCAGAGATTTCTGAGTTTTGGACTATCTGAGAAATGCATCTGAGCTTACGAGGATTTGGTGTTCCTAGAGCTTTGTAAGAGTTCTGAAAACTATATTTTGACTCAATAATAATGAATTATTTCAATTTTAGATGTTTTTTTTTTAATCTGTTAAGCCTTTATTTCCTGGGACTGCCAACAATGATACAGAACTATGGGCACTTAGTTTTATAATTAAAACTTCTCTGAGTCTTACATAAATTTTAAGTAAAAGTCATGATTGGTATATTGCACCACTGGAGCAATGAAATACAAAAAGCTTTACAGCGAATCTGAATGCAAGTTACTCACCATTTCTGTTGGTTATGCTTAGTCCCTTCAGCACTGTTAAAAGCATGTTAATGGACCTCAGCATAAATGAGAATGATACTCAAAAATAGCAGTTTCAGTACACACTGTTGCCATGGATGTATTGAGTTGTATTGAGTGAGTTACTAGTTACAGATGACTTGAGATGTAATGCACTGTGAGCATCAGCAATGTAGTTATTAGATCATGATCACAAATGTGGGAGTGAACTTTGCTACATTTGACAAGACAGCAATGTTTTATATTGTGTTAGTATCGTGTGCGCACGTGTATATATATGTTTGATCTTGGCATGATATGAATAGAAAGGTCAACACAAAATAGAAATTAGAAGTTCCTTTGAGGTAATTTCAGGTTGAAGGGAATATGAAAGAAAAAAAAAATCATTGATCTCTGAATTTATTTTCAGGGATGCACAGTAATCCAGCTCTACCTAACAGGATTTGAGAAATAGTAACTGTTTGCTGTCTATAATTGTATTTGTTTAAAATATGTATGTGGAAGATTTTAGAACACAGTAATGTTACATAGCTATCAAATGAGTAAAAATGACCACAGCAGTGTTGGAAGAAGGGTGTATCCATGTGTGTTGATAAAGGCAGCTTTGGGAGCTGATTGACTGCTCTTCAGTAGAGAGTGACTGTAGACTTTCAGACTTTTTTTCTGTACCGATTGTCAGATTGTCCTTTCTCTAAAGAGCAGCTGAGTGTATAAATTGTATCACTTCTAGCAGCTTCTTTCCCCAGTGGGTACAACACAGAATTGATGGGCTAGTAAATGGTAGCAAAGCAGTTTCCCTCTTTGCCTGTTGTCCTTTTCATCTGTCCCATTCTGGTTGTGTGTCAATTCTGGCTTTATGGTCAGGTACGGATTTTGCTCACAGTACCTGCAAGTGTTGGCCCCTCGTGGGTTTTATAAAAAGCACAGTTCCTTGGCAGTTGTAGGCATTATTTAGTGATTCTAGAGGACCTTAGTTTTTCCCTTATTTCCCAAATCTAAAAAAACATCTGAAACAATGATCAGTATATCTGGGATTCATTCTTGTTTCTACCCTACATTAGAAAGAAGAAAAACTTCTACTGAAGTATTAGAATACAGGGTTAATCCACTCTGAGATACATAGTGTGTGACTTCAAACAATTTTATTCTTCAAATCTGTTAAATGTTAACTTCTAATAGTCAAACCCTTGTTTCTTAAATAGAGAAACATAAAAAGTAATCTCATAAGCCCATTTATTCTATATGTTTTACTTCAGTTTGTATTTGAACAAAGTTATATAACAGTTTCAGTTTGGTATGTTAAAGGTATCATTTTTTTAAAAAACCACATTGTTACATTGGTGACATTACATGGAATCCATGCACAGATGCAGAAACATGATTTCATATTAAATTTATATTTAATACACTGCATTTTTTTAATGTGGTTTACAATATTTTGAACTTGGAAATTGTATCAAGCAAGTATTACAAAACATTAGATTTATAAAACACTAAATTTTGAAGTGAGCTCTATGAGCGTTTGAGTAAGCTCAGGAAAGGATTTTCTCTTTTTTTCCAACTGCGTTCCTCTGGAAAAACTTGCATGGAAGGCAGCACTGCAGTGTAAACCTATCTATTTGTTCTTCCATAGAGCTGGGGATGGATACTTTTCAAGGCAGTCGAAAATAGTTATGTAAGAAGGACGCATAGTTCCCGTCTCCAGGTGCTGAGGGTCCTGCCTCTGCAGTGTGCCGAGGGAAGTACCGGCTTTTTGGCAAGGCTGGGTTTTGAGTCAAGAAATAAATCAATTTCTTTCTCCTTGAAATAGTAAAAAGGGTAGGCAATGGAATTTATTTTCTACTGTAAACTGTTACAAAGCAGGTATCCTTTTCAGTTTGGCTGCTCACTCTTATTTACTGGAGGACAAAGGTTGATAACACTGCTATAATTTTTCTTGTCTCCCTGTTACTTTTGACTGTGATACTTTCTATGATGCTTCTTTGAAGTTGCTGCTCTTTTCACTGCTTTACTACTGCTCTGGCATGTGTGAATGTCTCCTTATGGAAACTTGGCTGGAGACAAAAGTGAAAATAATAGCTTTAAAATGGCATGGGGAAAAGTCAAGGGGAAAGATGCAAATATGAGCAGAATAATTCAGGAGACTGTCTTCTGCTTTAGATACTGTCCATCTCTGTTCAGTTGATTGGAAAAAAAGACAAACCAATGCAACACTGAAATAGTTCATCTTTTGTCAGCATTCATGGGTAGTGAGCTGGTACAAGTGTTGTATTACACAGAAATAGCCTGCCATGCCCCAGTCTACTCTTTGGTTAATTTACATTGATGAGTGGTAGGAACATCAGCAAATTATGGGAAATAAAACTGAAGGTTACTTGGTCATCTTGACCTTTTGGTGTAGGAAAAGGATTAGCAGCGGCTGTACCTTGTTTATATTTGTTACATTTAATCTCTTGCTGCTGTTTTTAGTATTTTGTATACTAAATGGATTTATGGTGAGTTTTAATGGGATTTTCTAATCCTGAACTGTTTCCTAGACAAGGTATTTTTGAAAAATCTGTTATTATTTGAGTCTCTAATAGATTAGAATTTTAAAATACTTTTTTTTTTTTCTGGTTGCATTGCATGGCTGCTAGTTTAATTTATTAATAGAGCAATTCATGTTAACAGGTTTAATTTGGGGCCTAATCCGAAGTCCTTGCTGTTGCAGGCATTTTCAAGCGTGTGACACAGACGTTGCTACTGCTGTGTCACAAAATTTTATAATGCCTGCCCTTCCTTTTATTTAGCACACACTAGGTAGAAAGAGCCGCATACTTTGTCTTTGGACAGAATGAATAGCTGTTTGAGAGTCAATGGAGTGCTCAGGAATGGAGAGTGAAGCCTGCTTTCGTTCAGTCAGTATGGACATACTCTGTCCATGTAGATTGCAGGTGCTGCTGTTAAAGTGTGTCCTGAGACAGGTCTGGAGGACTGCCTTTGTGGAAGGATTGTGCCAGTGCAGGATTTAGTCTTTTTACTTACATTAATTCTTAAAAAATAATACAAACACCTGTTAGTGTGAAACTTGACTGAAAGTTGCCGCTTAATTTGATTCGCCAAGGAGGAGCCATTACGAAGTGACAGAATTGTTGGGTGCCTGGTAAATTACCATTATTCCAAGCATTTAATTACTTGAGTGAAGAAACCCCACTCTTCTCCCTTGTGAATATTTAGCTGATCAGATAAGATAATTCATATTGTATAACTGATGTGTGTCCTGAAACTTTCTACCTGTTTCCCTTCTTGTTTAATTATACTGCTTCCTGTTACTGTAACGCCCTGCTGTAGTATTTTTTGTTGTAGTTTTTATTCTTGCCAAGTTGGGACCTGAATACATCCCCTGTCTGTAGTCTCTCTGAATCTCCCATCTGATAGTTCCAGAGTGTAGACAAGATAGGAAGTTAAGATACCAGCAGTGAAATCTGGGTTTGCATTGAAGATAATGCCTAGTTCAACTAATCTAGCAATAATAAAGTGCCTTAAAATGGCTGCAAATGTATTCCTGCCTACTCAAAGACATCTCGCTGGTAGCACATTATAGAGTATCTGTAGTGTAGTTAAGAGCTGGATCCTTGCCAGTAGATGGAAGCATTTTTTAACATCTCTTTATGCTTTGAGCTTTTTCCACATTTTTTTAACATAGTATCAAAATTGCTTCTTTTTCAGTCTCTTTCCTTTTATTATAGGCTATTCCAGTTTGTGCTAGTTCAGATTACTTCCATTTGATGTTGTAAACATTTTTACGTTCTTTTTAGTGGAAGATATTTCTAATTTTATATTTTTAGAGCTCTTTTCTTCTCTTCTTCATCCTCTCTTTATTCTGGGCACGTCTCTGCGTGTCAAATTTCTCTTCAACTTCTGTTTTACGTTTGCAGTAATTGGCAGTCGCCCTCTTGGAGCTCCTGAGGGAAACCATACACGTAGGGTATAACCAAAGCAGCACCTGAGTGATACCACTGTAGGGCAGGAGACGGAAGAGTTCAGCCAACCATCAGCAGAAGAGATAAGAAACTGTGAAATGCTCAAAGCAGGCAAGCTGGAACATCAGAGTCACTGGGCTGCCTTCATTTGTAGTGATCTTAGGTCTCAGTAGGCACATAATTTTTAGGTGGTAGTGTATGTGTTTTTTCAAGTGTGACAGAACCTTTTTTTAGCAGTGTGTATGATTTGTGGAAAACCTAATAATCACCATGTTATAGCTCATTGTGAATATTTTTGGGTCTCCTTTGTAGCTTTCTTTTTGTACCTGATTTTTATTTTAATATGGTTCTCTTACATTAGCTTCTTATTGGAAAAAGAATTTGACTCTGTTGTGAACCTGATAATTTTTTCAGGAAACCCAAACCTTATAATTTACTTTCTAAAATTGCTTTTTGTTTAATTATATTACTTCCATATCTTTAAGCATGCTTTGATTTTTACATTGGTCTTTGCGAGAGTAAATGTTGAACTGTAAACAGAAAGCTCTAGGACCTCCAGGTAATATCTCTTCAAAGCCTTCTTTAGAAACTGGTAGCAATTGATTGGATCTGTGTTCTTCTATGTTGAATGGTAACAGACAAAAAAGTTATTACCTGGGAGGAATGGAACAAGGAAGGTGGATCAGAATAAAAACAATGAATAATAAAGCTGTACTGTTGCCCTGAACACTTACCTAGAAGGTTTGTTGGCTTAGAGCACTGGTAACAGCACAGCACGTTTCAGCTGTAGGTTGCTAGGTCTGATCCATTTCTGATCAGTAAAGACTGAACTTTGTGGTTAATGTATGACTGACTGGTTTATGTGAAATGTGTTTGATGTTCATGATGCAGTTGTCAGGCCTTATCATAAATCACAAACAGAATTGTCATTGATTTATCTGTCTTTTCAAAGGGGTCATGAAAACTGAATCATTTTCCTCCACTTGCAGGCCAGGAGGGGACATGGTGGTGGTGTAGATAACCTTGCCCCACTGCCACGTGTACTTCACATCCTTTGAAAAAGCTTATCATTCTGATGCCTTCAGTGGAATTAAGTTTCCCTCACCTCCATTTCTGCATGCAAATGAAGCCTCTCTGAAAAACTTTGTAATGTAGTAATTTCTATTTCCCAAATATCCAAACCTTATCTTAGCTTATAGAGGTAGAAGTATCTTACTTGGATACAGGAACAGTTCTGTTGGCATACAAAGCTGTGGGGTTTTATTCTGACTTTGGAAATAGTACTACTAAGAGTGCTACTGTCCAGTTCATTAGTTTCCTGGAATTATTACTGTAGCTTATTTCTGAAAAGAATAATAAACAACCCTGGGAAAATTTTAGTATAACACTGCATATTGCTTTCATGCATGGAGAACTGTTTGGTGTTTTGATTTTTTGTTTTATGTTTTTTTGTTGTTGTTGTTGCGGGGGTTTTTTTGGCTCATAATTTTGCTGGAGTTTTAAGATATTTTTTTTTCCTAACATATGCTGCTGCTTCATCAGAGCACCAATAAATATTTCAACTATCTAACAGGTCAAATACTGGCACCAGCAAACCTTAAAACATGAATTTAACTTTTCTCACTCCCTGTTCTTGTTGCACTGTTTGTCATAAACTAGTCTCTTTCTTTTGCTCATGACTCTGGTGGATTTCTAAGCTATGTTGACTGTTAAGATGCAGCCTGTGAAAATGAGCGCCTGACCTGTAGAAATGCTGTTGTTGGGAGAACAAGACAGTTTCTTCTGAAGAGAGAGAGAGAAGATGCCTTTAGGAAGTGAAGGGAGCCTAAGACTATAGGGGGAATAATTTGAAGACAAAACCAGTTGTATAGTGGTAACAAGATCAGTGGGAAGCTGATGAATACAGTTTACAGAATTCAGAGGGCCATGAATTTTTGTTGAGTATCAAAGCTACTAGCTCTTTAATTGTAGTGTAATATAATTAACTTCAGAGGCTCGTTTTATAGATTAAGCATACAGTCAAGGTCATCAGGAATACAAGGACATTTGGACTTGCTGCATCACTTTGTGGGTTTACAGTTAGATGAAGAATAATAGTAGGTAGGTAGCAGTGTGGGGTTTATTAGCAGCTTTTTTCATGAAAATATTGGAGTGCAATAGTGGCATAGTGCATAGACCCCTGAATTTAAAGCTCTAAGTGTTACCCAAATAATTTGAAGGCTTGCAGCATTTGCCAAATGTGCCTGTGCTAGCTGCAGTCATACGTTGAAAAAACATGGTTTGTGGCAGAATTACCAATCATAAAATACATGTTTATTTTTTCTTTCTAGGATCAAGTAGAACACACTGATTCAGCAGAACTGGCTGGTTGTGCTGCAGTCATCATGAGTAGGCACAGGGTCATTCGTTTCTTAACATATGTATAAAAGGAAAAGGTAAGAGACAAGTTCTGTTTTAGAATATAATGATTCAGGGGTATGTACTTGTAATGCATGTATTTTATGGATGCTTATGGATATATATTTATATTCATATACCTCTATATAGAAGTGTATAGAGATATATATAGAAGATGATGGAGGATTTTTAGCATTTTGTTGTTTTGGTTTTTATTGAGAGTAATTGCCTTGTTTTAGAGCAAAGATGTGTCTTATTTTGTTTGGGGGAGTGTAGAAGCACGCAAAGTCTTTCTTCCTCAGTCTGTGCTGTAGGCAGAGCTCAGCAGTTAAAAACACAGCTATGGCTGAACTCTGAACAAGCTGTTCATTACAGCAAAGTTGCTTGACTTCTTCCGCCCAGGGGCAAATAATACAAAGATCATCAAAGGGAGCTGGAACAGTGTATGTGGACTTGACCATTGTTTCTCAGAGTTGAAGCAAGTCCTCAAAAGCGCTAGATCTAATAAATTAATTTGTCCAGTTGATATGTAATTAAATTTTGTCATGCTATGGGAAAATGACATATTCTGGACATCTGATTATCAGGATGAATGAGCAATGTTTCGTTTCAGTTTGATTGTGCCCCTTGTGACTTTCATCTTAGGAGGCTTTCATATATATTTTTGGTGAGGACTATAATAAACTACTTGAGTATTTTGTTTAGTAAGAGTTTACTGAAATGCATATGTTCAGGTTCATATTGAAAGTGTAGTCTACATGGGACAGCACGATATAAAGTCCTGGAATCTTATATTCTGGTTCTTTACATACTCTCTGATTTTTTAGGCATTTCCTATGAGGCTAGTTGTATGCTGGTATTATTTCCTTTGGTACATTTTTTATTATAGCTTTTTAATGTGATTGTGTGCTGGTCATCTACCGTTTGAGTCACGGATATTTGAAAGACTTAAGACTGTCGGTTCCAGTGGTGAAAAAATCTTGAGGTTAATTTAGGATGTGCAGTGCAGAAGATCATGGGTTACATAATTCCTTATTGTAGAGACCAAAACAAGTAAGAGGCTTGCTGCTTTGCAGGTATAATGCAAGGCCTATCTCTTTGTACAGTTCATTTCCCAAGAGGAAGCTGGCACGTGGGATATCTGAGCTGTCTTGAGAGGCAGTATCCAAGGTTCAGACTATCATCTAATTTTAAGGAAGGATTTTCTGTCCTCTACTTCTGTCTCCTTCCATCCTCACTAATCAGTTAAAGTTTGTCTTATGTCTAAATACTACGATGACTAGGATAGTAATTCTGGATACGTATGACACAGACATTCTGGTACATGCACCTTTATGTTTAGATGTTAGGGGAGAAAAGAGCACGTAAGCTTGGTAAAAAGTAAGTTCTTATGTTTTAGAGATGAAGATGTTGGTAAGTCCATGTTGTTGTAGAAGAAATTGATAAGTAAACCACAGAGTTTCTGAATTACGTGTGATTTGAGATCCAACAGGAGCTTGAAGATAATCCGATTGACAGGCAGCATATTTTTATTGGCTTTTTGCCATGAAACACAGAAGATGACTCTGCAATAGGTAACAAGTGACCTTGGGTTCTGGACTTCCTGTACCAGTGGATGGTAGCCATTGTATTCTTTTTGGGTTTGGATACAGAATTAAAACAAATAATAATTTTGCTATTTAATTATTTTGTCCCCCCTAAAATTAGTCTTTTCTGCCAAATCTTTGCATGGAGGACTGCATTTTTGAAAAAAAATCTTATGCTTTTCACTCACTGGTGATTCACATCTCCTTTTCCTTGCACTGCCACAATATCTTCTTTAGATTGTTCATCCTAATATATATACTGCTTTAGAAATTGTCTTCTTTTTGGCAGCATACAACTGGAATTGCCATTGAAATTTCTTCCTGATTTGCTCTTATTTTTATTCTCATTTTTCCAGATAAGTTGTGTGTTTGCTCGTCAGCTTCTCTGCATGCCATGGCTTAGAATAGTTGAGCAATACTAAAGAGTTTCACGACTATCAAGGATCCTTTAAAAATGTAATTTCAACCTTTATACTAGAAGGAAGTTTGGGACTAGAATAATTCTAAAGCTTTTATAGCGGTACCTGTGAGTTACAATCAAAGTTCCCAAAGACCTGTAAAGGAATATGTTTATTTTTATTTATGTTGGATATTTCATAGGAATATTCAGAACAAAATTAAATTTTAAACCATGGGGAAAACATACCTTATTATTATAGCATGCTGTAAGTTAGAGCATTTTGTGTTTCTGTTTTGATCTTGAGTTGCTGTCTGTGCAGAGTTGAGGTATTAGTTCTTCAAATGGCAAAAATACGAGTTGCTGACAATGTATTGGTCAAGAAGCATTGTGGGTATCTGTTAGGAACATGAGTTCTCATCCTTCTTTTCTGTCAGGAAGAAGGCAATAAGGACTTCTGTGGGTTTGGCAGAGTGTTTTGCCCTTGGACAGAAACTTCTGGAGAAGTTTGGGAGGGTTGTTGTGTTCTTTTATATTATAAAAATAATGAAAATAATGATTATTTTAGATACTGGGCCTGAAGATTTGCAGCTGACCTTTTCTGAGAAATACCTACTTGCATAGACAATGAGATCTCATTTAGAATGGCTGTCAGCTTAGCAATTGTGAGTTTAAAAATAAAAAATTCTCCATATATCCTGGTACATCAGTAAGTGAAATAACAATAATGATATAAAAGGTATTTTCTCTTTTCAGTTTGGACTATGAGCATCCATCAGTCTGGATTTTGGCCCATTGCACATTTGTGTGCCAGTACTTGAGCTTCAGAATTCATATGGTTACGTGTATTTGTATACACATAGTTCTCACTACTTAGAATTTTTAAAAATATAGAAAAAAAATCCCTGTCATATTAGGCCAAATTTAAACTTACAAATATTAGATATTCAATATTAGATAATACTGATGTTAATAAAGTAATATTTGCACAGAGACGATATGAAGTATTAACGACATAGGGATTGTAAGGGAGTGGGAACAAAATTCTAAGTCTTCTTTATATGACTTTGTTATTATTAAATTTGTGGTCTCCTAAGTCTGAATATTTGTCTTTTTCTACTGTTATAAAAGCACACTTAATACAAAATTTAAAAGCCAAACCCTGACTAAAGTCAATAAAAATGGTTGTATTTATTATGAATTTCTAACACTGCTTTCTTTGGTTAGGCATTTCTTGTTCCTGATTTGTATGACAATGAAAAGCTAGCTAATACAGGGCTACATTTAGGAAATGTTACAGGCAAATGTGACTTCTACTTACTCCAATGTCCATAACTTTGAGTTAGTTCTGAAGTAATTTTATCAGACTTTCAGTCGGGTTTTGAATTTTTATGAATGGTCAGGTCTGAATTTTTCTAAACATTTTTAAGTTACACAGAATTAAAATGCAGTCATCCAAAGAGTTACTTAAAAACATGTTTTCAGCAACTATATAATCAGCATAGTATTTCTTCCCCATCAACTTGCTTGTCAGTAATAATTATCTTCTCTAAAATAAGCAAAGCAAACAAAAATATCAGTGCTTGTAGCCTGTTTCTTTGGGGCCACCTGTATTGCGGAATTTGTGTCCATGTCCTAGTGAATGCCTTGACTGGGTGCCCTTTTTCACTGTGGTGGTGCATGGAAATCTGAGTCCGGCGGCTTCAGACAGCGTCACAGTTTAACTCCTGAACACAAAAATTTTGTATGCTACTTTTCAGTCTTGCAGTGCTTCACTGACAAATACTCTTTGCATCATTGACCTTAGTAGTAGGACTTTGCCTAGGAATAATTATTCACATCTTCATCAGTTGTTTGCTAGACTGGAACGTTACTATTATCATGTAAATTAAATACATTATAAATGGATGTGAAATAATATTATGGTATTTTGTACAAAAGAGTTTTCCTTTAGTGAGTTAATTTTGGTTGACGTTTAGAACTCTGAACAGAGGAAAAATTCAAGGGACATATTCATTGGGACAGATTCTAATTCACTTTTCAATATTTGATACTTACTGAGCTGGTAAAGATGTTTCCTATTAGGGAGTTGAAATGAGGTGAAGAGAACCTCCACACTCTCACAGTTTGGATGTAATTTGAATTTATTTAGTATTTGTATGCCTAAGGAGAAGAATCTGGTTTTTAAAACCATTTTGGTTTAACTGAAATGTGTGAACTAAATTTAGTTGTTTTGGTTAAAATGGTATGAAAGATTTTTAATACAGTGACTTGGTGGACAGATTGGATAAGTCAGGAAGACCTTACAGTAGGTATCTAAGGGATCAAAGCATATGGTCTGTCACAGTTAGAGGTCAGAACCTCACTTTTGGTAGAGAATGTAATGTACTGAGCTTTTTAGACTTCTGAAATGCAACCTTTGATCAACGTGGCCAGCTTTTCCATTGCTCGTGTTATGAACGGTGCATCTGTGTACAGTAAATGATATGGCCAGTCATCTGTTTTCCTTGCAGAAGGAGTTAACCTAAAATCCCAGAACAGAGGACAAATCTGGGAGTCTGTAAGGTGACAAGTCTAGTTTAATCTCTGGATTCCTTTGCAAAGTGGTCTTTTTTTTGGGTGACGCTTATTGAAATTTTGAAGTTGCTGTTACACTAATTTTCTTTTGTATCTATTTGGCTTTTGTACATATCTTTAAAACATGATTTAATCTGATTATATTTAATTGCAATGTATTTATTTGTAACATGATCATATTTTAAAAACACCACGTGTCAAATTTGAGGTCAACCTTAAAAACTTGGACATTTTATGGTATTTTAATGCACTGTCTTTTTGTACCAATAACCTAATTCTAGCTGTTGCTCACAATAAATACAAAACTGTATTTAATGTTGTAGTAATTGAAATAAAACTTGTTGATGTTTTCCTCAAATCTAGATACTATGTTGGTAATGTTAAAGTATATTTTTAAATTGGAAACTTCCTCTGATGTGTTTCTTGTGTCTGTTGTATCTCTAGTGTAAAAGAGCAGGTTTTTAATTGAGCTGGAGTCTGGCTGTCAGGTCTAACACTGTTTCTTACTGCAAAACAAGGTTCTCACTCTCTCCTCCTCCATTTCCTTATTTCACAACATTGAAAGCCAACTCTGAAGAGAACAAGGCTGTTCTGGATGATGTTCAGAGAACAGATCAAATCAAGGTCTCTCTTTATGGTATATAGGTTATGGCACACATTTCTCAGTGAAAATGTCTTCACTGGGAGTGAATGTTTTTAAAAAATTAATCAGGGTGTCTTGTTGATATAAGCCTTTGGTTGCAAGAAGACCATATTCCTACTGTTAGGGCAAAAATGTTATTTATTACGTGAAGTTGTAGCAAGTTATTTCATGACTTAGGGTTGTTTGTTGGGTTTGTTTTTTTTTAATTTCTCCCTTGTCACCTTCCTTGCTAGCCTGAAAGAACTATCTTTTGATGAGACTGTTTACTTCTGTGCGTTTTGCTAGAGTTTCAGTGCCTTCCTTGCAGTGAAACAAATAATAAAGCAGGCATTTTAAGGGCTAGCATAATTCAAGTAACGCCCATTAAGTCCTTTGACAACTTTTACAACTATGAATCTTTGAAGCACCTCTCGGAACCGAGGAGGGATACAGAATACTGCTAACCTAGTATACATTAAAAAAATCAGAACCACAGAGAGGTTAAACTACTTGTTCAAAGCCACATGCACTAACTGGTTGTAGCATGGAACTGAAATCTGGATCTTCAGAATGTTAGTTGGCTTTCTGGTTCTCTAGACTTTTATTTTCTGACTGGTGTTGGAACTGTTCTGCTCTTACCGTTGTGGTGATGCTGATGGTTAGACAGATTAATGTGGGACACTGGAGGTAATAAAATCCAAAACAAGTTTGGGGAGGTTGTTGATCTGAATTAAGCCAGTTTAAGCACACAAATAATTTTTATTCCTGGAAAATACTTTTTATTTACGCATGTAATGTATGTAAAATTTGATTTAAAAAGGACTTTTTTTGCCCATAAATAAGGGCAATATGTGGTGGAATACTGCTGACTGAAGGTTAAATATCTGATTGTAATTTGTTCTCTGGCAGGTTCAGACAGGAATCTGGTGGTCTTTCCCTGACAAATGGAGAACTATTTCCAAGCAGAGGCATATAACCTCGATAAGGTTTTAGATGAATTTGAGCAAAACGAAGGTGAGTTGTTTTGAACGAGATCGTAGATGCACATTAGATGTATTTTACAGAGAACAACACTGAAGAGGGAGAGATCTGTGATACCCTTTTTCGTTTTGAGTTGCAAATTAATCTCAGAAGCTGCAAAAACCATCTGCTAATTTTGCATGGTGTGCCTTCAGTATTTGTTAGTAGTATTCTCTTTTGTTTCCATTTCTCTTGTTTACTCTTTTCAAAAATTTCTCACTCTTTTAATAGCAAATCTTCTATACACTTTTTATAGAAAGGTTTTGTGAAGCTTAATCGCAGTGGCAGTATTGAAATTTATTTTAAACGAATCAGGCAAAACTTATTTTAAGCTTCTTTTGCAGTTTCAGGAGACTCAAGCATAGAAATGTTTTATTAGGCCACATAAATCATATAATGAAAGTTATATTTGAAGTATCAAGTTTTTTGTTTAATTGCTACTTCTGTGCTGTCAAGGAATTTCAACATTTATGGGAGTGGGATTCTTTTAGGCTTTTCTAGCTGTCTAAAGTATATTAATAGTTTAAAGTTGCATGTGCAAATTCAACCTGATACTAATTGGTGTAGCTCTAAATTTCTCGAGTTACAGAAACATTATGTAGCTACACTACTAATAGTTCATCAGGAATGTTAGTTATGGCAGATGTGTTTTACTGTTGTGCCCATATTTGAACATTTCTGCATTTATATTTGGGGCATTCTAATGCAACAGTTCATAGAACCTGTAGCTTTAATAGGACAGTAAGTTCTCTTACTTAAACACTTTTTCAGATGCCGCTGTTTCACCTACACTATTGGGTGCAAAGTGGAATCAGATTCTAGATCCACCTTCTCGTCGTCTGTCGTTTAACCCAACCGTGGCCAATGTGAATGAAGCTACAACTCCTAATGAATGTCAACAGAGATTAAAGTCTTTCTCCTTGACTCATTCAGTGACTACACCGACAGGAGGAGGGGATCACTGTGCTAATGGAAAGGATTTTAGCATAAGTCCAGAGACCCCAGTCATGTGGATTGATGATCAGGCAGCAGCAGACGATCAGTTGATTAAAAGAAATACTAATCGGGATGATCAGTGTAACACTGTGGAAACAGGAGAAAAGAAATGTGGAAATACACCTTGCTTGCCGGAGGAGAAAAATGTATTAGTGGTGGCAGTCATGCATAACTGTGACAGAAGAACACTACAAAGTAGCGATTTGCTGGATTGTAAGAACTACAACAGTCAGTCCCTAACGGACACTATTAGCTTTACACTGGATAATGAAAACCCACAGAGTGATCAGTTTAGTGTTACTGTAAATGGATCCACAGAAAAAGATACAGATACAGAAAAGCAAGTAAATAGGCTGTGCAGTGAAGAAGACTCTCTAAGTCATTTGATCAATGCTTCACCAGAAAGCCTGACGGTTGCGTGCCCCTCCTCTCGATTAAAGGATGATTTTAATATGAGTAAAGATTCACTGTTTTCAGAGGCTACAACTGCGGGGATTAATGAAGTGACTCTCTTACAGAGACCCGTTGATGGTACTGTTAAAATGCAAGAAAATTGTGTATCAGTTGAAAATTTTGCTAGTAAAGCCATTCCTCAGAGAACGGATCTAGATGCTAAAAACTTTTCTTCTGGTTCAAGTAATGGAAGCTTAATTGCAGAACAGGAAACAACCCAACAGTTACAGTCTAGGCTATCTGGGCTCACTGAAACTTGTCAACCTAATGTGGCTGGAAGTGGCAATTACAAGGAACGTGTTGCAGAACATTTTGCCCCTGAGGATGTTAGTGCCACTGAAAGCAAAGTCATTGAATGTGATAAAAATCTTGGCACAACAGAATTGCTCAGCATGGCAGAGTGTTACCCTGAATCTCAGGAGCTGACTAATTGGGAACTGACGAAGTTGAATGAGATGAATAATAAGCAAACTCTGGGAGAGAATGAAAGACTTTTGCAGACGAAACAGCCTGATGAGACATGTAGTAATAGTAAAGAAGGTGGAGATGGGATGATGGAGGCAGGTATAAACTTAAAAGGGACTGGTATAGATGAACTTGAAGGGTCCAGTCTCTCTGATGTGATGGCTACATCAGCGGCAAGCTCGCTGTCTAATGGTTGTGATTCCTATGGAATGCAGAACCCAGTTGTTACTCATGTTCCAAAGACTTTACCCTCCAAGGAAGACTCGGTAACAGAGGAAAAGGAGATAGAGGAGAGCAAGTCAGAATGTTATGCTAATGTTTATGAACAGAGAGGAAATGAGACCGCAGAAGGGAGTGGTCTTATTTTAAACAGCACTGGTGACCACATAAAGAAAAATTATTTACATAATCTTTGTAGTCAGGTTTCATCCATGCAAGGGCAAACTTCACCAAAACCAGTGACTAATTTGCAATCTATCAGTGTTCCTTTTGGTGGTGCAAGACCTAAACAACCTACAAATCTTAAACTGCAGATCCCGAAGCCATTATCGGACCACTTACAAAATGATCTTGTTCCCCCAAATTGTGGAGGTAATAGTAAAAACAAAAATGTCTTTGTTAAGACACAATTAGGGGACACAGCAGATGCGTTTCCTGGTGAAACATCTTCAAATGCCTCTGTTACTGATACTAATGGTGAACATTTGGAAGAGTATGAATCTGGAGTCTCTAGTAGTTCGTGCCTTGCAGTAGCCCCAGATAGTCCAGACAATGATCTCAGAGCTGGTCAGTTTGGAGCTCCAGCCAGAAAACCTTTTACGACTTTGGGTGAGGTGGCTCCAGTTTGGGTTCCAGATTCTCAAGCACCAAACTGTATGAAATGTGAGGCCAGATTTACATTCACCAAAAGAAGGCATCATTGCAGAGCTTGTGGGAAGGTAAGTTTGTGTTTTGTGAGTAAGCTCAAAGCAGCCTCTTTCTCCTGATACTGCGCAAAATCAAATTGGAGGACTTTCTAAGACACTGGCTGTAATTACCTGTGACATCTCTTCCTAAAAAGCCATGTTTGGTTTGTGAAGGAAACAAAGGAGTTTCTAAGCTCTAATCTATTTAGGGTTCTAAAACAAAATAATTAACGGTAACAATTTTTAGCCTGTATGAGCAGTGTATTTGTTGATTGCAACCATCAACATAATTGGATTCATGTCGAACTGCTATAAAACGGCTAAGTGCAGGAAACTAGTTTGCAGAAATTAGTGCATCAATAATGCCATTAAAGATACTGAAACATATTGATGTGAATTGGAAGTGTGCTGTTGAATTGCTGGCATTCCTGCTGGTTTAGATGGCTGAGCAGCTCTGTTCTCTTAAGTCTTCTTTACTAACTTCTCATGTTGCTTACATTATTTTAAAGAACATACGTTTGCTCCTGGAAAAAAATATAGTAAATTATCTGTAACCTGATCTTTGTACATGTGGTGAGAACTTTTATAGTGAAGACAACTAAAACATCATTTCTGTATCATTTTATGTTGTGTAAGAGGTATTTTATTGTTGGCTTTTTTTTTAACTTCTATGTATCTGTCATTTAGGTCAACACAAATTGTTATGTGGCAAGTTTACAGTAAATGATTGTTACTGAATGATTATCATCTTACTGAAATATGAGTCAGTGGCACATGGGAAGACTTAGGAAAAAATATGATAATTCAAAAGTGGTAAACACTTGTCAAGTAGATATTCATGAATATTTTTAAGATTAAAAGAAATGCTAAACTCTATTAAAACCTGGAGTAAAATTAACTTCATTTAGGGCCTATCCAAAGGTGTGTGAAATTGATTGAAAGACCTCCTGACTGCTATGGCTGATACCTTTTGCTACCAGAAGAGTGCAGGGAAGCAGAATGACCAGAACAAGGGACCTAAAAGAAGCAAACATATCTGGAAAGCTCAAATCCTTATGCCACCTGTTTCTGGAAGCAGCCTAGCAGAAAACCCAGGCAAGGTCCTCTGTAATGGACAACATGTGTGTCCCATTTGTCCCTTTAGTAAACCAAAATGCATAGCACTCAACCTCTTCACTACACCACCAGATAAGTAGATTTTATTCAAATTTGATTTTGAGACATGCTGAAAAATCTTTCCGGAGCCTTTTAAAAGTGAAGCAGGTGTTCGTTGTGCAGTGGTTCAGGACTTTCAGTTGCTTGCTTCTGCCCATCCTCTTGTTGGCTGGTTGCAGTGGAGGTCCTGATGTGAAGTTTGTAACCACAGGTGATCAATAAGCACCATATGAGGTGCATTCCTACTTTTTGTGTACCTTTTGGGTAATATCCGAAGGGTTCAAAAATTTTCTCATTGCAGCTAAGGAGAATCTGTAAGAGACGTAAGTTAAAGCAGTGTCCATAATTTTAGCTTTGCTGTATTAACTTACACTGTCAGTTATTTAGGTAATTCTTTGGGGATTTATGTTTAAGAAATATGACTACAATTTTCATTTACAGTAATGTTTTATACTTTTGTGTCTTAAAGAGGTTCATTGCTGGGGTTTAATTACTTCCCTGCAATGACTGAAACCCTAAAATGCACAAATGAGAAGCAGAAAATGAAAATATCTGTAAACAAAATAGATAAGACATGCACAGATAGAGCAAGGCCACAAAATGTAGGGTGTGTGTCTCCTTTTAGAGTACTGAGGACAAACATTGAGAAGAACAACCAGCGTTGTTTTAGATGATATGTGGGGAATGGATAAAATAAAAGATACCTCTGCTCTGGAGAAAAACTTGTTTCTCAGATGTGAAAAATACATCACGTATTAGTATTTGATATTCTCACAGTATTAGAATAGTCCTCAGAATGGCTTGTTTCTAGAAGCTTTTGTTAGCTAATATTGCCTGAGCCAAATTTGTACATGTGCAGTCAAAAACTGTGGCAGAAAATTCTGGTCTTTCATGCCTTTGTATGTTATTTTTCTCTAAAAAAAAAAAAAAAGTACTCATTAATAAATGCTAAGTCAAGTAATACTTAGCACTTACTGCAAATTGCTTTGTAACACTTAATTCCTGTAACGATTTCAGGTGGAAAGAAACCAAAAGCTTTGAAAGGCAAGCTCTGATGAATCTGTCTGTAGTGGCTTGAAACACAGCTAGTCTCAGCTGTCTGCTCTTGCTTTCTAGTTAAGATAACCATCCCCAGAGCAAGTCATGTTGACCATGTGCCTGTGGTGTAGGTAACTACAAATCACAGTGACACTTCCATTGTTTCTATTAAATGTATGAATCTCACCTAAAGAATTGGGGAGACAGTATCTTCAGTTTTTACAATTAATTTTTTCTAGGGGAAGTAATGTGACTAAATATTTTAGTACACAAACTTTAGCACAACAGTTTCTTTTTAAGGATTATTAGCATCATGACAAGTCATTGTAGGAGGGGTGATTGTATTGATTTCATTTGGAAATGAAAATTGCATTTAAAAATAGTTGAGTGGCACCTGGGAAGTCTGTCTCGGTTTTTAATTTCAGGATAATAATTGCAAAATTAATGGAAGATATGAACCTCTGGAGAGTGGTAGAAAGTAATACACTTTAGAGTAAATTTTGAATTAAGAACCTGGAGAATGTGTGTGAATGCATTCATAAACTTTACCTTGTGCATTTATGTATTTTTTTATTGTCAGATGAAACAGTTGTCCTTGATAGGAAAACCAGAAAATTTCTTGTCATCTTTTTACTGACAGCCAAAACTGTATTTTTCCACTAAAGTATAAAAGAATCACCAAACCCCCTAGCAACTAATGCTTTAACAACTCCCAGTGAACCTGAAAACCCTAGTAACATAAAAACTTGCTCTGACACTGCTATGTTATTTTTTTTTTATAGCATGATATACTGAGATAATGACTTGGTGATTGTTAATAACAAGACTGAATTGTCAGTTGTGCTGGATTGTGTTCTTCCTCTGCATTACTACTGTTGGAAGGCTGATGCAGCCAAAGAGAAGAGGTGTAGATGTTTTGTCATTGCTTCTATTTTTTCTTTTAATATTTAGATCGTTTCACTTGGGAGCTTTGCTGAATGCACAATGTGTTGTTTGAGAAAGGGTTCTAAATTAGATATTAATTTGTGTTGGTCCTTCATTTATGGTTGAAGACATTGATTTTTCCATGTTCAATACTGAACTTTTGACTGGAAGTTTCTCCCAGAGAATTGAAATTATGTCAAATGTCTCTAAAATATGCTGTGATGCTCTTATTTATATTCCCTAGAATGCTTGTAAATTGGGTTAAGGTGTAAATGCAGAAATCAGATTTTAAAAGTGCATAGTACCTTTGCCTTTTTTTATTTTTTAAAAAAAGAAAGTTTTCAGATATGCAAAAGGGTTGTTTTTATTTTTGCATGAAAAGGCCAGTGTATACACACTTATATTTTGCTTCTGAAATGTTTAAGTTGACATAATTAGGAAACAGTAAAACTGGTTGAAATGAGACAGGATGAACTGCTCTTTCTTTACATTTGATATTCAGCTCTCATGGTGAACTCAGGGCTTATTTCATATGTGCTTATTTTAAACGCTTGCCATTAAAAGAATGCAAAGGTAACGGGCTGCAAAGTGGTTGTAATTTGGTGCAATCTTTAACTTGATTGAAATTTAGTTAGGCTTACATATATTTATATATGAGGATCTTACGTGGTTTCTTGTCTGTATTACAGAAATACTGCAGTTGAAGTGATGATGGAATAATTGTTTGGGTTAAGAAAGCATTACATATCATTATTAATGTCACCTGAACAATAACCCTCAGGAAATACTATTTTTTAAAAAATAAAGAAAATAGTAGTATTTAGAACAAATAAGAAATCATTAGGGCATTGTTTTTCAGAATTTTGAGATTGCAATTGCTAGTGTAAGATCACACCTACATGCAAGTGTTTGTTTTAGTGCACAAGCCATGCTCATGTTTTGTGATTTTGCTTCTCTGGAGGAAGCCTCAAGACTGTCCTCCTGCCCAGGACCGAGGAATTGTTAGAGCTGGTGCAGGTGAGAAGCACTAGCAATGCAACTGCATCTCTGCAGCAGGTTGTCCTCCCAGGGGTTTTGCACCGAGTTCCCCCTCAGCAGCCAGCATCCATAAAATGCAGTTCCTGATTTCTCTCTAGTGTTGTGATGCTGGAGTTTGTAATCATGTAAATATGAGCTTTTATATATTTATATAAATGGAGCAAGATTTTCTTGTAGTACCAACATTATTCAGCTTTTTAAAATGTCTCGTTTGACATGTTGAATGCTTAAAACATTTTGATACATCACTGTTCACTTAAGTCTCAGCTGAGGAATAGCTTGTTATATATGATGAGATTAAATAACTGTAGTTGCTAATATAGAAGAATTGCCCTGGTGCAAATAAAGATGACCTGTTTGAATTAATATGTGCCGTAGCAATCTCTTACATGAAGAAAACTTGTGCATTTAAACACAGTTCATTCTAGAAAGTGCTCATGCTTTTTCTAAGACTGAATTTCCCAAATGGTTAATTCTAAAGAGGCAGGAATTTATTAACCCATTGTCATTTATGCCAAATATATTTTAAAACCACCACAGTATAGTATCAGGACAGCATACATTTGTGTCTTGTACATAATACTGCTTCATCAGGATTAGTAGGAAAGGCACCCTGGGCAAGTATTAGTCACTATGGCTTTAATGGGAAAATACTGATAATTTACCTCCTTATTTTGTATGTTTAGAGCTTTACAGATATTCTCTTGTCTGAATTCATCAGCTGATCACATATTTTTTTGAATAACTTTTAAGTTGTTTCCCCTTTGGTTTCAGGTTTTTTGCGCAGCATGCTGTAGCCTGAAGTGCAAGTTGCTGTACATGGATCGAAAGGAAGCTAGAGTATGTGTTATCTGCCATTCAGTACTAATGAATGGTAAGTGGAAAGAGAATCTGAGATGCAGTGCTTTACTGGCTTTCTGTTGACCTGCAGTGATGCTATTGAAAAAAAAAATCAAAATACTTTATTTGTATGGGTAAGTATTCTAAAAGAGCAAAGGCCCTTGGGAGATGAGTGGGGATTCCTAAACTAAATACGAGTACCAAAAGGCAAAAACTGGTAAGCTTGCAGTGAGTTTGAAAGCTTTCATTTGTGAGTGCCATACCAGGATTGCAGAAATGGTGATTTTTGGTGGGTGTTTTGTTTTTAATTCAGGAGCCTCCTCTCTGTCCTTTGATGCCTGACTAGATAACCTGTTGTATGTTATGTTGTATGTATGACTAGATGTATGTATGTATGTATGTATGACTAGATAACACTTTTGTATGGAGTGCCAAAGAGAAGAGTCATGAGTGCAGTTGTGCCTCTTCTGGATTATGCACTACAGGAAATCAAGAAAGTAATATTTATCCACAAATTAATCCAGCTCTTCTAACTCAACTCCTTGATGCTGGAATAGGAGGTCTAGTCGAAAAACCTGTCCACAAATCTGGACAGCTGAGTTTGGATTGTTGCTTTGGGCATGTTGCTGGAGTCTGCCAAACCCAGGATTGCGCTGTGACTAGAAGTCTGTTGTGAACATGGGATATGAGAGAGGTCACACGTAGTTAAGAGGTTAACAAGTAGAACAAACGAGAAGTTATATTACCTCTGCTTGGAGTAAGGAAAGACTGTGTTTTAACCGAAGGGCCATGGAATCTGTTTTGTATTTTGCCCCTTTAGAGTATTAACACTTTAGATATGTGTTATAAATATGGGCAAACAGACTATTCTTCCCTCTGCACCTTGAGGCCTCTGAAATTTCAAGAACATCCTGTGCTGGCAGTTACCTTTGGGTGATTATGCTGTCCAGTTGACTTATGTCCATGACACTGAGGCAGCTGTTGCTGAAAGACTCAATGTTCAGTTTTTATGTCTTGAATTAAGAAGGTAGAAAAATTGGATTATGTTGAGAGGGGATTCATGCGAGTGCTTAAATCATGAGAAAACCTGTCTCATCATGAGAAATTCCTGGCACTCTGGTTTATTAATGGAAAGATGAATAAGTGACTTGATTTCAGGGTGTAAATATGTATCTTGATAACTGAAACTTTATCACAGAAGTTACTTCAATTGTAGAGGAAGGTTTGACCAGTACACTCTAACATGTAGTAGGTAGAATGAGAAGTCAGTGTAAACTTTTAACTGTTAGGATAACTAACTGCCCTGATAATTACTCAACAGTTATCACGGAATCTCTGTTGCTGCAAATGTTTAGTCACACTTCGGAGACCTTAATAAAAGATTGCTGCTGTAGTTTTAAACAAGAATTAGTTAGGAAAATTCTGTTTTATGTCAGTGTTCAGATAAGGTAATTTTAATGGTATCTTTACATGTTACTGTATAGTAGGTTATTTGGACTGCTGTTTTCAGAAAGATCTGTTAATTTGTTCAGCATCTAACTAAACTTAGAAGCTCATAGCTTCATTTTTTCTCCAGGTAAGTTCAGTACTGTGCAGGTTCAGTTGAAAGTAACTGAGTGCTTAGTCTTGAGGTGAGCATCCAAAATTAGTAGACAGTTTCTGTTATTAAACAGGAATAATTTTTCTGTTTCAAAAATATTAAAGATTAATCAGTGTGCAGTGATAGGTTTTAATTATTAATGATTCTTTACTGTAGGCCAAATGTGTAAGGTGACAGGAAATTGTAGGTTGTAATGTTTAGAAATTAAAACAGAGTCCTGATGATGACGTTGAAGGGGTGCTAAAATCTTACATTTTGAGATGGAGAATTGCACACATTTCAAGGTGTACAAGAACAAGGAGTTACACATACACCTGGCAAAAGACAGCTGGCTCCTTTCGGTGGTGAGTAGGATTTGTTTCCATCTGGGGGAAGGGAAGAATCTGAAAATATTTCAGTGGAATCCAGAAGCGTTCTTGTAAAAAGGCAGAATAAAATTGATCATATTATAATGATTTCCTTTTAAAAGCCTTTCTGTCCTGTTGCCAGGACAGATACAGATTAATGGCAGTGAACAGTGACACCGCTGCTTGGTTTATTACAGGGAGAATGCTGTCTGCATACTTAGGTGTACTTGCCCTGGGCTACCTCTCTGTTTCTATCCCTGCTGCAGTGCTTTGTGATGATGCTTTTGGTTACTGGTTAGTTAACCTGTAGCCCGATTGTATCTGATCCCTCCTGATCCTTGCAGTTTCTTTGTCGGTACAGATTTGGGGTTTTTTCCACTCAGTGCAGCAGGTTAAGCATTAATCTTTGTACCATCTTGGAACCAGGGGTAGGAATTGCACTTACTTCATTTGCTTGCTTGCTCTCTGGTTTGTTTCATTGGGGTGTGGGGGGAGGGTTGTATGTTTTCTGGCACTTTTCCATGGTCAGGCTATGTGTTTAATAAGTTTCCAACACTATTTTTACTGTATTTTCAATTGGTAGGTATGCTGAGTTGGCACTTCGCTTGATTTAGAGAAGGCTTTAAAAATGTTCTTTTACCATGCTAAGACTTTTCTAATAAAGGGATCCTAGAGATGTAACTTTTCTTTGCGTGTTTTTCACACTTCCATCTTTCAGGACCTATACTCTAAAGGAATACAGAGTTGCTGTTAAAAATACTTCAATTTAATTAATCTTCTCAAATGGAAATGTCAATACTTTTTTCATTGGCAGGCATTTTACTCTATTGGTTTTACAGGTTGATGCGAGGAAGCAGAAGGGGTTTATGTTCGGCTGTGTTCTGTTTGAGTTCTTTTGGTCTTGTTATTTTTTTGCTTTGGTTTTCTGACAATTCATAGCCAAAGGAACCCAAAGATATGCATGATTTATTTAGGCTTTATAGCTGCTCTGAGAGCTTAGGTGACATGATATTTATGCTTGACTAGAGGAGTGCATTTATTTGTAACATACTAATATTGTTGAAGGTGCAAGCATACATATGAATTTTCTGGTACCTTTCATAGCTACAAGTCTTCCTTAGAGATGAAAAAGTAGTAGTACTTTAGGGTTGCAGTCTGTTTCACTAGCCGGAGGAGAGATTTCCCTGTGATGGATGTTGTTGACAAAGACATTATATGTGTGGTTGTTTGGGCAATTGAATTAAGGCTCAAGTCATGCCTTCAGAGTTAGTAGTATTAGGTTTTTTTTAATGGTTAAGGATATAAGTTGTTGATCTGTACTGGTCTGCCCTGGATATAAACAAAGGCAAGGTGCTTTTTCTCATATACAAAAGATGAATCTGTTCAAGTGTCCTGTGGATAGTAAAACTTGTAATAGGAATGTTCGTCTGTCCATACAGTGTGATAAATGTACATGGATATAAGAATTGAGTGTTACCAGTTAAATATTAGAAGATGAAACAAAATGAAGCATGAGGAACTAAGCAACATTCTGGTCCAAGTGTACTGTTGTAATTTTCAGAAAATATTTCTGTACAAACTGATATTTTTATTGCACAGAACCAGTGCTGTTTCGTTTCCTGCTATGGATTTTCTTGCTTAATTACAGTCTCCTGGGCTTTTAAATAAAGGAAGAGAGATGGTCTTTGGAAGGTGGCAGGGTCCATACCTACTGTAGCTGAGAACTTAACACAGTATTCTGGACTGTTCGATACCTTCCTCTGTGTTCATGTTTCTTGTTCTTTGTTTGCTTTAGCTCAAGCCTGGGAGAACATGATGAGTGCCTCAAGCCAGAGTCCTAACCCTAACAATCCCGCTGAATACTGTTCTACTATCCCTCCTTTGCAGCAGGCTCAGGCCTCGGGCGCCCTGAGCTCTCCGCCTCCCACTGTCATGGTACCTGTGGGAGTTCTAAAGCATCCTGGAGCAGAAGGTAAGAGTACTTCTTTTTCTTTAAGTTTACCTGTAGTAGGAATTTGGAAGTAATATCTGCACTTCATCCATTCCAAATACTCTAGCTAATGCCAATTGTGATATTTCTGCCCTCAGTAGGGACATCAGGATTTTAAGAACAAGTAAACTATTCTCAGCAGGTATGTTTAGACATGATGCTGCCTTAGGAAATGCACTAGATGATGTCTTAAGTCTCTTCCAGTCCATGTTTTGCTCTATTTTTTTTTTCATTTTGCTTTTCTGTACTCAAATTTTCCAGTCGATGTTGCTGTGAGATCTTAAATCCTATTTTGTAAAATGTTCTCTCTAGTGGCTCAACCTAGAGAGCAAAGGCGTGTTTGGTTTGCTGATGGGATATTACCCAATGGAGAAGTTGCCGATGCAACAAAACTGACAGTGGCTGGAACAACTTCTACAGGAACCTTAGCAGTGTCACATGATCCATCAAAGCCCGTGACCAACAACACTTCATCAGCAGAAGTAAGCAAGTGTTATCACTGCTCAAAATATCGTCTTTGCTTTGGTCATGAGTTGTATATTAGCTTCGATGGAGGTATCAGTAAGACTGATCCATGAAATCAGTTGAGGCTCATCTTAGTATGTTGTGTGGCAAGTGTCCTCATTTATTTTAATGTTTGCAGAATGCTGAAACAACCATGTATTTTGAACTGAAATCAACTATTACGAGGCAGAGCACTAAGCAATGTTTGAAGTCTGTGTGCTAGGGGGCTTCCAAGTGTTTGGCTTTAGAGCCTGTGTATGAAGGATATTTGTGTAATGCATGTTTTAAAAAAGCTGAGTGGTGATCAGTAAAGAGTTTGAAAGAATGTCATAGCATGAAGCATAAAAATACTTTGCTTGACACTTCTCATAAAATGAGGTATGCAGGAAAGCGCAGGCATAATCTAACAATGTTAAATCCACCGTTCTCCATGCGAGTGGAATTGAGGCTTTGCAAAAAGTTCAGATGGGCATAGGTAGATTTAGATTTTGTAAAGAAATGGGTATGTGTGGTGCTAAAGAAGGGAGGTGCAGTCTCTGTCTAAGCAGACTTTTTAGTAGTAGTTCATCTACAGGAGTTGTCACATGATCATCTGTTGTTAAAGAGCCAAATTACTTGGTACTTCTAGTTCTCCAGCAGACGCAGGCTCCTTCACCTACATGTAGTAATATAGTCAGTGAGTTCTTGTATTTTTATCATTATTACTTTTGTAATGTTGTCCTTTCTTCTTGTTTTCTTCTTGTAGACTGATAATGCTTCTGTATTCTCGGGAAATATAACTCAGGTTGGCAGTCCTGTTGGCAGTGCAATGAACCTAATTCCTGAAGATGGTCTTCCTCCAATTCTCATCTCCACTGGAGTAAAAGGAGGTGAGGGTATAATTTGGCAGCTAGCTTTTTGCTTACCAGTTACAATTAACGTAATAGTTACTGTGTATATTTTAAAAATAAGATGCTGGCAATATGCTGAGTGTTTGAAGAAATTCACAGTAAGTACTCGTGGCTAAATGTTGTGACACTCATTTGCACCATTGATCCTTATTAGCATCCAGGAAGGACCCCATCTTGCAATGAAATTACTATAAGAAGTGAAACACGAAGCAAAAAGAAAATTAACTTCAGTCCAGAAATATGTGCTAATTTCTTCACTAATCGGACTGTGGGGAATGTTTGACACAGAGATACATTTTAATTAGCCTTATGAATATTCATGCTTCCCTTCTCTGAAATTCTCTTGGAACATCCGCTCTGTCTGAGGCATCCCCAAGCACTGCATTCAACAGCACTATTGCACATCGTGGCCCACCATGAAGCTTTCAGTAATTGTGATGTCCCCTTCCAGAGTATCCAAATGGAGAAGGATTCAGAAAATTAAAAACTAATTTGTAAAAGATTAAAAAAATGTATATATTTGTTTATCTGACAATTGCTTTCCACAGTCTGATTCGTTACAACCTTTAATATGTTCCTGGGATTAATGTATGTTTTCATCTTTGATTTTTTTTTTTTAATTCCTATTAAAGGTTTTGCTGGTACAGTGCATTTCTGATGTTAAGCTGGAAGTAACGTTTTATTGCAGGATAGCGTCAAAACCAAAATGTGAGCAGCTTTTAATTTCAAAACAAGTCTGTTCCATCCTGTGTTAGCTGTTCATATGGGTGCCTGATTATTCAGTCTCCTCCACAAAAAAGGAGTGAAACAACAGTATACTTTTTCAGCTTCGATATAGATAACCTCACATAAATTGTTTTGTGTGCTAAGCTGATGTTGTTTCATATGTATGCTGTCACACACTGAATTTTCTTTGCAGCATTTTACTTCTGATATTCTTATTCTATTTAAAAAGATTCCAAAAACATTTTACACGTTAGAAAGCAAAATTACCTTTCTTTCTAGATTGATTTTAACTGGAAAGGTAATAGATTTCTTTCAAAATCTGTTTTCATCAGTGTAACTGTTTTTTGTTAAAGTTTAAATGCAGTGTAGGTTATAACCACATGGATGAAAAATTTTGATTTGCTAGTCATCTGAATCTAATCATAGAGGGACACTATAGATGCTTTTGAAGTTTCACGTTGGGATCCATTGTGCGCTGGATTTAGACCTTCTGTGTTTGTTTAAAAATGTTGCTTTACATAGTGTTACCCTCTTTGTTATCTTCTGGTAGCTAATGCACACAAAATGTTAAGTTATGTGACATAAAGATAGACCAGGTGTTGAGGTTTGTAGTCCAGGACCAGTGCTCTCTTCCTTTACTGTGATACAAAGAACAATCGTTAACTTCTTTGTCATTTGGGATTTCAGTTGACACATTTCTCAATTGGATTTCTATTTTCTCCTCCAGTTGATACTGAAAAAAATCTGATTTATGAAACAAGCTGCACTTTTCTAATGGCTATACCGCAGTTATGCACATAAACGCTATTGAAGTTTGAAAATACCAGCCTAGGAAACAATCAATCAAACCAGTGATACTTAAATAAGGTTTTTCTTAAAGGTCAAAAAAGCAAAAAGCATCAGAATTGGGGTTATCAGATTATAATGTAGAGTGCTGTACCAGTAAGTTAAGCACCTCATCGTGTGTTTACTTGTTTCTTTTGTAGACTATGCTGTAGAAGAGAGACCTTCTCAGATCTCTGTCATGCAGCAGCTGGAGGATGGTGGCCCTGACCCTCTTGTATTTGTTTTAAATGCTAATTTGCTGTCCATGGTAAAAATAGTAAATTGTAAGTTTTTATTATTAAATAAGGCTTGGGATATGAGAGGGAAAATGTTATATATATTATTAGTAAGAACAGCAGCGTTTTTATTTGGTGGGATAGTCTCTGAAAATGCACGTGTATTGAAAACTTTGTACTTAGTCATATTAAGTTAAATTACAAAAGGCTCTTTTCCAGTGGCTTAGACATCGATACAGATGATTTTGTGTAGAAAATACAAACTAGACTGGTAGAGCCTCCAGTCTCAGGACTGGAGATCAGTGTCTCCTGTCCAACTTGGTAGGGCAAAGTATTTTATCACTTATTCTTGCTTTGGTTGCTTAACTCATTTCCCTGTCATCCCATTCTGGAAAAGCAGATAGGATCCCATAGTAATTCACACGTTCCTTTCCACTCTGCCCCTCTTGTATCATTTTCTATACTCTGTGTGTGTGTACACATGCTGAGGAAGGGAGGAATGAATGGGGAGGTGTGCAGATGGCTTCTCGTGGTAGTACCTCAGGTGATCTCTGCTGGCTAAGAAAACATTTGAGAAACTGAGGAGGGTTTTGCAGTAAATTGTTTTGGTTCTATGAAAAGTTCATACAATAAATTAAGATGTTGTTTATAAACAGTTCAGCATCTGGTTAGATAGCAGTATAATTTTTTACATATAAAAATGTCATCAGTATGCATATATATACATATTAGATGAAAGATTTTATTTTGATAACTTGGTATTCTCAGCAAATTAATTGTGAAGTTATGTGAACATTCATGTGCAACAGAACAACACAGTGATGTCTTCTGAAAACATCTGACATCCAGCTATCTATCTTAAGAGAGACATATTACTGTCTAAAACTGGTTTAGCCGTCAGGATCGTGATATACACAGCCAACAGCCTGGCCTTTTCCCAGGTTCCTTCATTCCCATTTAAATCCTGTCCTTTAATTTGGATACAGAAACTGCTAAAAGTCTGCTTTGTGGTGTTAATCCCAAGATCTGACTGGGAGCTCTAATGCTCTTGCTTTTCCTTAGCTGTAAACTGGGAATTATTGAGCTTCTTTTGTTTTGGATGTGCTTGCTTGTGAAGTAACAGATATAGAACCTAATTTGTCTGTGGGACAGATATCACAACGAAGCATGCTGTAAAACTGATTCTTGAAAGAGTTATCTTCCTATAGTGAAATTTAGGCATATTTTATGGCAATCTGATCTTATGTTCTGATACATGTTTTCCTCTCTGCAGATGTGAACAGGAAGTGCTGGTGCTTCACTACAAAAGGCATGCATGCAGTGGGGCAGTCGGAGATAGTCATTCTCTTGCAGTGTTTGCCTGATGAGAAATGTTTGCCTAAGGATATCTTTAACCATTTTGTGCAACTTTACCGGGATGCCTTAGCAGGTAGGAATGCTCTCTGTTAAAAATGGTTTGAACAGATAATCGTACTGGGTCAGATACGCAGATTTTTGTCATTTGGCAAAAGGCTATTTTTGTATTAAAGAATATAAAAAGAGAATAAGGATCAAAGCTGATAGGGGGCTGAGTTCTTACTGGTTATTCATATCCAGTGTTATATTCTTCTCACCAAATAGAAGTATTAATGAGGTGCTGGTAACCTGGGGAGCTGCTCCAGAGATCTTCCAGCCTTCCTCTGGATGCCAGCAGAACAAAAAAGTTTGGGCTATAAACAGACATGTACAGCAGTGGAGCAGGAGGACTCAGCCTTTGCTGAGTGTCTGCTCTGGCTGCTTCTGTTAGGCACTGGGGTAGGAGTTTGAATACGGCTAATGTATCTGAAATTAGTGCTGTACTTCATTTAGCAGTAAGTGTAGTAGGATGCTCCGCAGGGCTCATGAGTACGCTAATGAAATTGCTGCTAATAATATTTTTTTTTCCCAGCTTGAAGTCAGGGTAGCTTTTTTAAAGATGCAGAAAGAAAACTTTGAGAATCCTTGTGGGATAGTATGTTAGATATCCCCAAAGCAGGTAGTTCAGAAATTTGATTTCCACAATGTATGTGCCTATTGCCACATTACGGAGATAGTATTTAGATTCAAAAGTAATACAAATATGTATGCATATGTGTGTCTGCAATGAATTGCAGGGCATTGCAGGAATTCTCCCTGAATTTTGAATTTTAGTATCTCAGTTGCAACATTGTATTATGTAAACCTTTACACATTTTACATTTGCTAAGTAAATGGGCTTCCACTTTTAGCTATTGTTGGACCCTAGAATTCAAAAATTATTGCATAAGGAAAAATGCAAGTATTTGGTTCCACTGATTAGGAAATAAAGCTAGTTTTCCAGAAGTGAAATTGGATCACATTAAAGTTATGTACTGAAAATACATTTACAAAGGGTTCTGCATATCATTTGCAATGCCTTTGGAGTGACTGAATCCAACGCTAATAAAATAATGAAAAAGATCTTCATTTCCTAAAATGTCTTGATACAACAAAGGTCAGCTTGTTCAGAGAGGTTGCCAGGTTCAGAATGCACTATTATTCCATGTCATAATGGATCTCATGTGCACTGCAAACAAATACCTTTCTGAATCTCACTTCCTTTGCAATGCTTTATCTTCTAATTATGATGTTATTCAGAGAGAGAGATATGAAAAATTGCATGTGTGTGTATATCTATGTATATTGCACATATAAATCCAGCTTGGTGTGTATATTGCAATGAAGTTCTGTATAATTACACTACAGAAATGCATAATTTATAACTCCTACATAATGTATTTGGAATTCTTTTTTTAGTGCTCTAGTGGTAGTAATTTGATATCCTACAATTGCACTGGTGCAAAGAGCTGCTTACTATCATACAATTCTTAATCAGAAACCAAATTTCACTGTGTCGTGGTTTAACCCCAGCCAGCAACTAAGTACCACACAGCCACTCGCTCACTCCCTGCCCCACCCTGGTGGGATGAGCAGAATGAGAAAAAATTAAAACCCATGTTTGAGATAATTGAAATAAAGTTAAAAAAATTAAATAATAACAGCAACAACAATAATAATTGTAATAAGGAGGAGAGGGAGAGAGAGGAATAAAACCCAAGGGAAAAAAACCCAAGTGATGCACAGTACAGTTGCTCACCACCTGCTGACCGATGCCCAGCCACCCCCTGAATAGTGATTGGCGGCTCCCAGCCAGCTCCCCCCCAGTTTATATACCGAGCGTGGTGTTCTATGATCTGGAATATCCCTTCGGCCAGTTGGGGTCAGCTGTGGCCCCTCCAGCCCTCTCACTGTCAGGGCACGAGAAGCTGAAAAGTCCTTGACTTAGTATAAACACTGCTTAGCAATAATGAACAACATCAGTATGTTATCAACATTATTCTCATACTAAATCAAAACCACAGCATTGTACCAGCTACTAGGAAGAAAATTAACTCTATCCCAGCCAAAACCAGGACACATTGTTTAAGCATTCAACTGTGTAATGTTCTTTTGGTAGGATTTGCTCTGTGTTGTGTATCAGACGTGTAGTAGAAGTAGATAGACACTTTGAGTTGCTACGTAATACCAAACCACATTGAAGTTTTTGTAGACCGTAGCACCTTGTTAAATTCCCATAGCATTTTGTAATGCTGTTTCTGAGTATCCATCCTTTTTTCTTTCCTAGTCATGTGTGTTTGAGAGGGAGAAGTATATATTAGCATATTTGCAACTCCGGCTGTTTTAAATGTTATTCAGCTAGAGAGACAGGATATGATGCTGTAGGGGTTTCAGTTTGGTGGTTCTAATCCCTTGGGAGTGTTAGCAGTTTGCATGCTGTTGTAGATGGAGCCATGCTTCCCAAGTTGTTCATTTCAGAGGTACTGCACCTCTCCTGGTGATTAGGTGATAGACATTGAGAGTGAACGAGAATTCGCATTGGAAGTTAGAGACTATTTAAAACCCTGCTTCACAGTTTTATTTTTCGTTATATAATATGTTGTTTTAAATGTATTTTGCCATCAGGAAACTGAAATAACTCTGTGGATGTTTTTATTTATCTCCTTTAGTAAATGTTTTCCTAAAAACAGTCATAAAATAAAAAGACACATATAGTATTTTTTATTGGAATGGAAACAAGAATTACTGTTAGTGTTGTTGATTTTGCTTTGGAGTGATTTCAGGTTTCTTGGTTTTGTTTTCAGCTGAAAAACGCAGCATTCCCCTTTTGTTTATTTAATTAAAGCCCATATCTACAGAAAATTGTTTTTTCATGAGTCACATTTATTTGCTAGCTTTTCTTGCTTAAGTTTGAATTCTGCATTCAAGCCTAGAAACACAAACTTGTATGTACTTGTACCTCTTCCCAGATGGTTCTGCTTTCTTCAGACTAACTTATTTCTTGGAGATGAGTCCTGCCCTCAGCGCTAGGTATTGCTGTCAGCCATTTGCAGAGTATGGTTCTAGCACGTGCAAGGCATGACAGCAGAGCCGAGGCCTCAGGCTTGCAGGTAGGAGCACTTAGTCCGTACACTCAAGGCTTTGCAGTTTGTCGTTCAGATTCATGTCCCATTTCAGCGTAGCTGTCAGTCTGGTACAGCAACGCCCCGAACCTTCATTAGTTTTGTTGCAGGAGGTCCTCAAGCTAGTCTGGTGTTAGGGCTTGATAATTGTGAAACAGTGGAGAGATTTTGAAGGAAAAATGGCATTTTTCACTATAAGTTTGTATGCATGTGAGTTATAATAAATTGTAAAGTTGTTAATGAAGGCAAGTATTAATTGCTGTTCAGTTTCCATCACTGTATTTTTCCTCTGGCCCTCCCGTCATCAAGCTCCCTGCTGCGCTGCTTTTCTTGTTTTGAAATTGGAAGCTAATGATTTCTGTTGTGGTTTTAGTAGTTGTACTCTTGTAGTAGTAATCCCATGATTATCCTTGTCTGTTGGCTACAAGCCTGGCAGGAGGTCTAGTGAATGGAAAAATGGGAACTTCTGTCTGTCTGAATGGGTATTTGAAGCAGTTGAATGTGTTAATACAGAGCTGCCAGATATGCCCTAGTGCATCAACTTTTTGGTGGAACACAATAAATGCTACTGTTACTTTTGCAGGGAAAATGCAAATCTGGCAACAGCTTGAAATGGCTTTGTGATCACCCTGGTTTTGGAGATACTCTGGGTGAGGGTGGATTTATCCCAGTCAGTTTTGTGTATTTCTTACCCAGCCTGGTTTTAGTTAAATAAGGTGGTAGCTAATACAGAGTAGATCTATGAAGAAGCCCATGTAGATGCTTTGAACAAAGAACAGGTTAACTAGGTGAATAATACACCTCTGCAACTGTAATGTGGTACGATGGGTACAAAATCAAACATCCTATAAGATGTGAGAGTGATCGTTTGGAAGACTGCCACAGACTAGTCTGGGGAAGTTTTGGGTGCTGGTAACTGCTACACTCACAGTGACAGTAAGTGAAGTGTTATGCCCCTTGCCAATATGAATAAGTTCTTTTCAGATTACTTGCTGATGTGTTTCAGTAAAAAAATGCTGAGTATGGTCAGAACTTTGAATGTTGAGTTTCATATGTTTTTTTCTCAGTGTTGGCATCTCTACAGATGTGTTGTGCCACCATGTTATATTCATGTTCTTGTCTCTTCTGTGGCTCTTTGTGGCTCTTGGTGTGGTAGTGACTGGGTTTGTATTGCTTTTCTGAAGACTGTGTGCTCATTTGCTCTTGAAGAAAATCCATCTGGCAAGATTGCTCCCAGCTGAATATTGCTTTGCATCTCTTGCAACAGAACCGAAATGCTTGGGTTTTCAGGATGCTGGCATGGGGTTGGGTACTTGGCAGTTCTTGGTTGTTAGCGATGGCAGTGGAATGAGGCTGGGCAGATGCAGCTAACTTCCCCAAGCCACGTATGTATGCCTTCCCTGAGACTGGGTGCTAATACCAGCTTCTTGCCCTGGGATTAACCAAAAGATATGAAGCATAAAATTAGGAATTTATCCTCACTGGTTTTGGCAAAAGCACCTAGCTGGCTTTGCCACATATTGAGGGCAATAAACAAATGTAGGAATCTTCCTTTTCTTTACTTTTCCTGGTATGAACTATTTTATTTAAGTCCAGAACAGATTACCAAACTGATACACAAAGTACATTGTTCATCAGAGGAAGATACTTAAGTGAAGAATTCAAAACAGCATGGATCATGACTGAAGAGAAATTCACGTCAGTGGATAAAAGGATTTTTTTAAAGGGCTTTATAGAGCTGTTTAGGATTTAAAGTCAAGGGTAAGCCAGCATAATTGAGAAGAAAATAAGTATTGACCTCCTGCAGAGCTGCTTTAGATGCATCATGCACACTTAAGGCACTTCCTAAATAATGTCAAATGTCTGATGGCAAGTGCAGGAAATTAGTATAAGGAAAGGCACCTTTTTGTTCGCTGTGAGACTACCTCTTTAAAAAGAAAGCTGTGATATTTTGTAAATTACATTACATGCTTTCTTTGGAAGGTTTTTCTGACAGCTAAACTTTCTCTATAGGCTTCTGAAACACAGTTCTATGCTTAAAATGTGTAATGGTGCAGTGGGTTGGGTTTGACTATGTCACGCTGGTAATAGCAACTTATGAGTGGGGCCTTGGCTTGGAACCTTCAAAGATGTGGCAGGAGGGGCTAACAACCCCTGATCAGTGCAGAAATGTTTGTGGGACAAGCCCAAAGCCCAGAGAGGCTTTTTAACTTCTGTTTGCTGGTTGAAAAAGGCACTGGAGAGGAGTGCAGGAAAACACATGCTTGATTCTCCTCATGCTCTCCACATAGCAGGCTCTTGCATGCTCTTATATGAATTGCGGCACAACTACCTAATCCCCCTAGTCTGTCCTCTTAACAGTGGTAACCTATTGGAGCTTGCACTGTGTGAGCTCTTGTGTCAGGAGGAGTGATTTATAATGCTGTGGTTTATGGTAGCAAAGTGCTGAAGAGCTGAGTTGCAGATTCCACTCTGAGGTTGGTTTTTTTCATGTTTCCGTTGGCTGAAAAAAATTCTTGTTAAGGCATCCCAAGTGTGTGAGTCTTGAAGCTCCATCTCCTGAAACGGAAAAAATAAGTAGTCGTCCCCTTCTGCTGCAGCGCTTGGCAACAGTCACAAGTGGAAATGTCTGATTGCTTTGTCATCCCAGTGGGCAGTACCACACGTCTCAGAACGGTACAGTATTGTACAGCTTCACTTTGCTAGCCTCTTTCACACAGAAAATACTTCAGAAAAGGGTGCAGAATTTAATTCAGTTTAGCAGTTCACATGCTTCATACATTTGAAGGTTAGAAAGGATTATTATGGTCATGTCTCTGGAACAGAGAACCTCACCAAGTAATTTTGCTGTCGGGCCTGTTTGGGTAAGAACAGATGGGAGGGGAGAAAGGAAGTGTAGATGAAGAAGAGGAGACTAGGGAGGGTAGGTGGGAATTGCAAAAGCAAGTGAACGGAGTTGAGATAGAAAGGTGGCAGCAGCTATTTTATGTAAGTGGAAATCTTTTTCATGAACACCAATTGATACATAGGTTTGCAGTCACCA
The DNA here is from genome assembly GCF_015220075.1 of Falco rusticolus. Taxonomy (NCBI): domain Eukaryota; kingdom Metazoa; phylum Chordata; class Aves; order Falconiformes; family Falconidae; genus Falco; species Falco rusticolus. Next base: position 7,319,351 of record NC_051197.1, on the reverse strand, counting down.
GCAAGACCCCTGAGTTGGTGCATTAGCGGTGTATGCACTGCGCCGGCAATAGTGTTACAGCACAGGCTGACGGAGAAACGTGTTTGCACGTGGGCAGGATCAATGATTCTCAGCAGCTGACAACATTTGATGTGGCTCTATTAATCATGTTAGTCCTGCAGTTTGACCAGTAGCTACTTTTCATCAAGTACACTCAGCTAAGCATTGCATAAATTGTAGCCACTGTGGGAGTTCTGGAATTTGATCGGGGTGATGGTGTCAGCTCTGGCTTGTGTGTATCTGTAAAATTACAAATCAGCTTCGCAGGGTAGCGGCCAGCTATGAATGGACCGCACCCAGCCATGGGGTGCCTGGGCTGTTGAAGCCTGACGCTTTTTAACACAGAACTTGAACTTCGTTTGTGCCAGCACCTTTATGGGTACAGAAAAAAAAATAAATCTGCTAAGGTGCTCACAAATCTGAATAGCAAGGAAACCCCTGAACGTGGAGTATAAAAGGAGCCGTTTGTTTATAGACCTGCCAGTAGCTGTGTTTCAAGCTGGAGATCCAAAGGTCATGTGAAGGCAGCAAGCAGTAGGTGGTGATGGTTGTGCCAAGGTGGTCTGGAGGGACACAAAGTAGCATGGCCACATCTCTGGAGTGGGGGCAGGAATAGCTGTGTTACTTTCACGGTGGTGCTGGTTTTAGGGAGAGTTGGTGTGACTGGGGGCTTTCGTAGAGTAACTGACAGACTTGAAAGGACTCGTTGGTTAACTTTTCCTTTGCTGGCCAAAACTATACCTGCTGTATGTATTTTTCTCGCATTTGTAAATGCTTACGTGCAATTTTTAGGCTGTTTTGCAGTATAAAAATAGACAAGGCTGAACTTGAAGATCATACTTGTATTACTGAGGATGTCAAAGTTACACTTCTGTGACTCGTGTTTTTACTTACTTAAAACCCAATGTTTGTGTGTCCGTGTGTGTCTCCTGTGTGTAAAAGGGAAAACCCCTGCAGCTGCTGTGCAGTCGATGTGCATGTCTCCAACATGCACATCCCTGCCTTCAGTTCAAATATAAACACTCCATTCTGAGACGGTGGAGAAAGAGGAAAAACTCCTACTTAGCAGTCTCTGTCTGCAGGTGGGAAGGCCTGGGATTACTGCAGAAGCCCAGGAGGTCTGCATGAGTACCTTGAACCCCCATGGTTCCTCATGAGCAGTGTGATCAACCACACTGCGCTCTCTGAAATTACTGGTGGTTTTCTTTGAGAGCAAATCAGCACTATTAATATTCACATCTTCCTATGGAGAATTGTGATCATCTATTCTGTACGCTATTTGCATGCTGCTGTTGTCATTTGATAAAAGAAATAATGATAAAACCACATCATGGTTCTTTGCTTTAATATTAAATACTGTGTTGGATGCTATAATAATCTAATCAACATTCAGATTCATTCAGCCATTCCAGTGTAAACATTTTTGGAAATTAAGAGCATCAAAGAGTAGAACTGAGTAAAAATTAGTGATGGCTCTCCCTTGTGTCGTCTCTCGGTTGCATTTTACATGAAGTATACTAATTAAATAAACACTCTTTTGTATAATTCTTAAAATTACTCAGATCTTCAATATGGGTCTGAGCAGGCACCCCAGTGGTTTGCCCAAATGGAGGGACAACCAGTGGGCATTAATTGTTTGACCAGGTGCACATCCCTCCTTTAGTCGCAGCTGGATCTGTAAGTTTAGTTCAGTCGACAGCAGCTTCTGCAGTGGAACCCCCTTGAATATCTGGGAGACACTGAAAACAGCCTTTCTTTGGGTGCTTTTGTAGTGGTAGGGGGAGGTTGCAGGTACCACTTTAGCAGCAACGCTGGCCTGAGCTATCCTTCCTCTTCCCTGGCTATCCCTGGGATGCATCATCCCCTCCATTACGCTGTCTCTGCTACTTGAAACAGGCAGATCTTCACGAAACAGGCAGATCGCAGAAATGATTGAGGCTAGTCTCTCTCCCTGCTCCCCTGGGAGAGGTGGTAGGTCTTTGGTTGTACGTATTTTCCTGGTAACACTCTTGCAGGCATGGCTCAGTCAGTCAGGTACAGAAATGAAGGTATGCGTGCGTGTTCTTACAAAACTGACTTCCTACCAGGGATAGTCACTGAGTATGTGTCGCCAAAGGTGGATCAGCCAGAGATACCATGGCTTTGGTGGCTCTAGTCTACAGCAGTTACCCTGTAACATATTACCTGCTTTTGCACAGGAGGTAACCTGAGCCCCTGTGTGCAGCAAAGCATTGTTTCTTGTGTGATTAATAGACACAAATGCTTCAGGAAGCAAAGCGAGTTTAATATGGTTGTTCTTTTTTCCTTCTGAAAAACTTTTAAAATTCTTGGTATAATTCTCAATCCAGTGAAGTAACGAGCATTTTTGTTCATAGGTAACATTGTTGGCAACCTGGGACACTCCTTTTTCAGCCAGAGCTTCCTTGGAAGCAAAGAACATGGAGGGTTCTTGTACGTTGCAGCTACGTATCAGTCCCTGCAAGACCTGGTGCTCCCAACTCCACCATACTTGTTTGGCATCCTCATTCAGAAATGGGAGACTCCCTGGGCTAAAGTGTTCCCCATCCGGCTGATGCTGAGACTTGGAGCTGAATACAGACGTAAGTAACGTGCATTCTTTTAGCTGTGATTATTTCTGCAGGAGAATATGTTCTGGTTTAGAGCACACACACACGGAGCCCTACATTATTACCTGTCAAAGCCACACAAGCTTAAACGGGCAAGTAAAAATTGTGTTTCCTACCCACATTGCAGCCAGCTAACAGCACAGCAGTACTGAGGTTGTGATATGACCTACAGCATTTTTACAACTGTATTGGTTGATCAGAGAGATTTTTGTAGAGGCAAATCTAGTTCTGAGCAGCAGTCTGTAGTTCACTTAGTGACCTGAAAGAGAGTTATGTGCAGAAGAAGTCCTAACTACACCAGCTAAATCAGACAAGGGAAAGCTTTGAGATGCTAAAATAAAAGAATATTTTCTTTTAGGTTTTGAAGACCACGCTCGTTTTCCAGAGAATAACATTATGCATGTAGGGGCAGTTTGTTGCAAAAATTCTGTTGCAACTAGTAACAAATAGGCTGGAGAGTGTTTCAGCTGAACAAAATCTTAGCAGTTCACATGAAATTAGCAGAAAGTTAGACTAAAATCGCTTTCAAAAGACATTTGGCATCGCTAAAGCAAAGAGATTAGTGGAAGTCTGTCCACCGTGATAGGCCAAAAATTTGGTGTCTTGCTCATCTGCTGTTTTAATTGGCACATCTCATAAATCTGCATTACTATGGAAATTGTCTGCTGCTAATTTTTTTCCAAAAGTCTTCCAGAACTTTTTAACAAAACAAGTTTTAGAATATGCCTCATAGGGATTTGTAAATCTAATCTGTGATGTTTAGGGTGCATTGGGAAATTTTCATAAAATACCTTTGTTACCTGAGAGAAAAAAAGAAAATTTTCAAAATTTGCCTTCTGAGGATGAGGGAGGACATGAGGTTAAACTTATCCAAAGAAACAAGGTGTTAAAAGGTGTGCAAGTTTTCATGTGTCTCCATGAGATTTTTAAGTAGTGCATTTATTCCCATCAACATTTAGAAAAACAAAAATAGATGCTTGTATTTTGGATGTGGCATCTGTTTCTGAGCACAGAAACAAATGTTTTGATATTCACAAACACAAGTACCTGCTCTGAGTATGTTGGGAAGCTGGGGTTTGAATCATTCCTGTAGCTGTGGTCTGGATTTAGGCATATTCACTTGTGCTGTGACAGTTGTGACTGCAGGTCATTTCTTCAGGCCTCTCTTGGAAGGGGCTGCATTTGTGTCCCAGGTTTCCTTGGCTCCATCCTCTTTTCCGGTGGAGTTGTCAGATTTTGGCAATTTGTCCAGTACTGCTGGATGAGCAGCAGATCAGATGCCGGAGTCACTCGGGTTGCTAGATGTTCAGGAAACGTCTGCTGAGCATCTGCCGATCAGCCGTACAGCTCAAGCTCAGGGAATTCAGTGCATCTGGGATGTAGCTGCTGTACGTAGCCAGGGTGGCAGACGGGAAATTCAGCACTTCCTGGTGCCTCGGGGCACCGTGCACGAGCTGGGCGGCTGTATGGGGGTGTGTGGTGTGTAGGAGCTGTGATGCTTTCCAGATATCACATCAGTATGCAGAAGCTGGAGCTTATCAGGAGATCCTGGTGATGTTGTTCAAACCTGCTGAGCATTTTGCAGCCCCTCCTGACTACACTGGGAACTGTCAAGATGTGCGGCATTTTGGGAAATGGGGCAGAGTGTTTGCCTGAGGATAGTGAGGAACCTTCCTTCAAACATGCGTGTAGACAACCTTGGCATTGCACGTTACCGCATGAGTCATGTTTCAAGCACTGTTACAGCTTCTGCTGCAACATAATGTCACGCAGCCAGATCCATACACTACACTTGGAATTGCATCATAGATGTTTTACAAGTACGGCTAAGTCAGCCAAGGAATGCAGATATTTTGCATTGCTGACATACCATAAATGTCCTTCTAATTGTTTTTTTTACATAGTCCTGTAGAGAATCTGCCACATTCTTATGAAATCATGAAAACAGAAAATGAAATAATCTGTATTATCACTTGAATGTCACACTTGAATGTGCAGCCACAGTCAATGAATTTGAAATTAGCAGAATGAAATTAGCAGCCACAGAAGCTAAAGGCTTGTGATGCTATAGCGGAGAGCAGCAGGATGGTCATAAAAAAGGAAGCCATTTCCGAGAAGCAGCCTGAGAAAAACATTTAGAAAAGTTATCCTTGCAATCGGCATCCAGATCACTAGGTTCACTCTTGCAGTGTGGGACTTGTAAGCATTCCACATAATGCTTACCGTTTCTAGTGTGGCGGGCAAGGAGCCATGACACATGTGTAAGGTGCTTATAAAGTTAAACCCGTCTTCCTTTTGGCTTTTCAAACCCTGGTCGTCTTTATAGTCTCTTCTTTCGTGGCTGCTTACAATGCTCAACAGAGAAGATTGCATTTGAGTCTGTTTTTGCAGAAGCTCAGTATGTAAATTTCAATCTGATCTTTTCTGTTTTATTTTATCCTAGTTTATCCATGCCCACTTTTTAGCGTCAGATTTCGTAAGCCTTTGTTTGGAGAGACGGGACACACGATTATGAACCTTCTTGCAGTAAGTGCTGAGACTGCGTATGCATGTTCCATCGGTGTGAATGGATCAGTGTGGGGAGAGCTGTACTCCTGTTGCAGATAGTAGCTGGCAGGCTTAGAAGATGACAAGAGGAAACAGTGGGCATTTGGGTGAATTTGCCTGCTGTTACTGATAATGGATGTCAGCTTCCATCACCACAGGGAATTGTAACAAGGCACCCAAATCAGCGTCCAAAACCTGGCCGCCTGAGAACGTTTGGATCTTGAAACAAGGGTGTTAGTTGCTCTGATTCCTTTCTCAGAAGTGCTAGGTCATCAGTGTGCAGTCACAGCGCTCTGATTATAGAGTGCTTCAACTGAAGCAAAGTTATTAGCTCTTCCTACTTTGCTAATATTTTCAATATAGAAAATTCTCTTTGATGCATGATTTAATTTCACTGCTAGAAAAAGTAATAACTCTAGTAATGTAACAGAACACAGCAAATTTTCTTACATACAGTGATGACATTAAAGACTGGAGGATATTAATTTTGATGTAAGAAAATCGGTGAAATGACTGAAAGTCATAATGATGTTTTCTGATTTGTGTACTTCAATTATGCAGGTTACAAGCTGTGATGTCTCCATCCCTCCCTGCTTTTCAGTCCATCATTACAATTATTTTAATGGGCTAACTAGTAGTCACTCGGATAGTTATGAAACCTACGGTGTTAATGATGATCCTCATGCCTAACTTGAAAAAACTTGTTTTAATTACCAGGACTTCAGAAATTACCAGTACACACTGCCTGTGGTCCAAGGCTTAGTGGTTGATATGGAAGTCAGGAAAACCAGCATCAAAATTCCTAGCAACAGATACAATGAGGTAATGCTTGTAAGAGATACGTTTGTGTACAGTTTCTTTGTGATTGGATGACCTGGGATCTAAAGGGATTTAATTTTATTCGCTACCTCTAGGCAAAACTGCCTCAAAGGCAAATGATAAACGCATGATGCACACATCTTTTAGAAGTGAGTGAGGGTGGCTCCACAGGAAGAATACAATTCAGTTTAGTATTAATTAAACTCTTAAACTGTTTTTCTTCAGGTTTGTTAACTGTTTATGTATGAAGTGTAATACTGGTTTGACTTGAGCCAATAAGGTAACAAACATTACACTGGAGGTAAACCAGGAGGAAAAAGTGCATTAGTTTTTCTCATCTATGTTGTGTGTGCATACCCAAAGCATTTATTAGTATTTGTTGGATTGCTGCTTATTTTATGTAAAGTTTCTCTCAACATCTAAATTTTATACTTGACTTCCGGTGTGAGAAAATCAGTGAGCGTCTTTAGGTTTTAGTGCTCTTGAGAAAGCCGGGTGAGAAGGTATTTGATCAATAATGAAAGAGAACAGTGGAGACTGATTTTGTGTTCTGTCTGAAGAGGAGGGGTGTAACTTGGTGTTTTGAAACAGATTGGCAGTGGGGGTGAGAGCAAAGCTCCTGGGCAGAATAGTATTTGTAAAACTTCTTGTAATACCAGAGCAGAAATACAGCTTTACCTCAGGAGAGGATTTCCCTGTAAGAAGCATCTGAGTAAAATAACAGTGAGAATAAAGAAATAAATTGAAAAAAATGACAAAGTGAGGTTTAAACAAGATGAAACCGGTGAAGCAAGCAGATAAAGGATCTGTTAAAAGGTGTATTAGTTCTTGATGCAGCTGTGAGAATATGAAAAAGGTCAGTAAAATTTGCATGAATTAAATACGGGTTGGCACACGGGATGCAGTTCAGTAAGCGTTAGCTGGGCCTGGTGTTTGCAAGGGTGTCAGCTCCTCTTCTGTGTTAGACGCTGCACTAAGCTGCTTCGGTTCGCTTTCCAGCGTGAAGCAAGGATACGGCTTTTCAAATGGAGGAAGTGTTATTTATTTAACATTATTGCTTGCCATCCAGTTGAAAGGCTGAATTACTAGAAATTTTTCATGGGTTTAGTTTGAATTAAGATGAATTAAACCACAAGTTTTCTACTTTTTTTCCTCATGTAAAGCAGTATTTAATCAGAAAGAGCAACACTCAGGCTATCTAGAAAGTGAAAAGCTAATTTTAAACCTCATGCACAGAGTAACAAGTAAGTAACAAACACTAGTATATAGTTTTTCTGTTAAATACATACGTTTGTCTTTAAAATAATTTAAATTTTCTACAGCTTACAGTCATACTTAGTTGCTTGTTTAGGCCCTCCACAAAGGTGACTGGCATTTTTTAATCAGTTGCCATGTTACAAAGCACAGGTGCTATGTCCAGTTGTTTCTTGTTATGCTAAAGGCAACTGCTGGGCTCCATAAAGATGGCTGCTGCGGAGCTAAAATCCTGTTTCTGGAGCATGACATGATAAACTAGATAATGAAATACACTGTTGTCTGATGCAAAATCTTAATTAAGTTTCCTCCCCAAACATTACACCTGTGCACATTTGTCAATTGTGAGCATCGGCTAATGTTCCTGACACTATAATTAAGGTTTTATGTTAGACTGAGAGAGATAAATGTGTTGTGTGTAGCGTGCATGCTTATCAGCTACAGGAAGCGGAGGGTAGGATTATGAGAGCTATTACGAGATGTCAAATAATTCAGCATTTTCCTTCTCATCAGGGTTTTTACTGGGGGTGGGGTGTGTGCGTGTAATTATTTTGTCTTTTTATCTTTTAAGCAAACATATAATTTTTGGGTTTAAAACAAATTTCAGAGATAGATGACACCCTCAGTTTTCTTTTGGATTAAAAATCTCATAGTCTGAGCCTCCGTGAAGGGGAAGAGAAGGAAAGAAGCTGTATGATTTACAGGAGTGTTTTGTCAAGGCATGTAACTGAGTGTATGTTAGATGACAATTGGCAGAACTAAAGTGCAGATACATCACAAACATTTTTGGGTGCTTTTTGGAGGCCTTCTTTGCAAAGAATTAAAATTATTTCTGGATGTCTATGATTCAGATCTTTTTAAAAAAGTTTTCTGATTGGGAACATCGATCCCAATTTCACCAGTTCCTGCAGGTGAAGCACAGAGACACCGTGGCAGAACCAGGGTTAAATGCCACAGGTCTGAGTAGCACCGAGCTGCAGAGGCAGCATTTATGATTTATGGCATAAGCAACTGTATTTGTGTAAACAAGCCAGGTATTTCCTCCCAGTGTTTTTCTAATCCTTTTTTCCTGTGAATTTATTTTTTAAAAAGAGCTAGAGATAATAGCTTTTGCAACGATTTATCTTAATTACATAAAAGGTGGCACTTTAAAGCAGCTAGACAGTCCAAGACCTGAACTCTCTTTTCAAAAGCAGTTTGTGGTTCTGAGTGCTAAAATGTGACCTGAGAAGATGAGCAGTGTTGAGAAGCTCACTCTGTCCAATTAAACTGTTCCAAGAATCACCTATTTATGGTAGTGCTTGACAAACAGGTTAGAAATGGTAAACCTTTTTGTTTGCAGATGATGAAAGCCATGAACAAATCCAACGAGCATGTTCTAGCAGGGGGAGCGTGCTTCAATGAGAAAGCAGACTCACATCTGGTGTGTGTTCAGAACGATGACGGGAATTACCAGACGCAGGCCATCAGCATCCATAATCAGCCGAGGAAGGGTGAGAACATGGGTTCATGAGGAGGATGTTCCCTCCCGGCACTCTGCATGACTTCTGTGCCGTTTGTGTTACCGTTCCAGCGTGTGGCTTTGTGAATTGGTCAGAACTGGGTTTGCCTGCATTTAACCGAGTTTCTGTTAAGACATTCAGAGAAAATAATTCTGACTGCTGGTGTTCCTAAACAGGCAGCTTTGTGAGTTAGACATGCAACACAAGTAGTTAACATGTTGCTCTGTCTGCCCTTTACCCCTCTGGTGTTTTATTCCCTTTGTAGAATCCATGATCTCAGATGTCAGGTGGCATGCTGTACAGTTTGTGTCCTGTGTACAGTCCACATTGTGCTTCTCTTGGTCGATGGTGCTGTTCTGAATTTGTCTGAGAGTTGTTCTAGCGACTTCATAGATCAAGCAGACGTAAAATAAAGCACGTAACATCTTGCTTCCTTGTAAATATGGTAATACTGCTTGCACAATACAGCTCAGGACCTGCAGTGCTCTGGAGGTCATGGTGCTGTAAGTGACTTAGGCAACATCTCTGCATTAATAATGAGCGCTATTTGGCATTATTGGAGGCTACAGGTGAGGTTGTGGTTGCCTGTGCTTGACCTGTGCTATGGGAAAGGAGGAGGATTTGAGTTAGTATGAGATAAAGGTAAATAGGAATAACCAACAGCAGCAGCATTTTAATAATGCATCTTCAAGAAACTCCTCATGCTCACTTTAATTAGACCTCCTAATTTCCAGGCTTTATTTTTGTTAAAGTAGGCTGAAAGGCTGCAGCAGCGATGTGCTGAGAATTAAAATGTTGTAGTTTTGGGGAAAAATTCTGGCCAAAGACATTTATACAGTTGCCAAATAAGAACAAGCAAGACAGAGGCCAACTTCTGTTTTTGTTTTGCAAGTATCCCCAGTCAGTACTCCAGTGAGTATACTGGCATGGGATATCAGTCAGGACTGATGGTCTTATCCGACTTCTGTTCATTTTACATATGGGACAAGAAGAGGGATTTCCTGCAGGAATTTCATGATGCTTAGTGGTCATTTAAGAGGATTTTACTGTAAATAGGTGGCTTTGAGCAGTGGCCTTGCCAGTGGGTTGGTGATAGTGTGCTCCATAAACAGCTCGCTCACAATCTTCGCCAGCTGTGTGGGAACATTTAGAAGTTAATTATGTACATGGTTACCCTAAATTAGTAGTCCTGAAACTTAGAGGTGTATATGGGGAGAGTGAGAGTGAGCATTCGTTAAGGCTGACAAAACCTTTGTCCAGTTTAGAAAACGACTGGGTGATTTGCCCTTCCATATCCAAGGCGGTGATGTGCATTAAAGTCACCATAATTCTAAGCAGCATTTGTCCTGATTTAGATTAATCGCCTCTCTGGGTGACAGAGCTGTGATACCTGATTCCTGTGTAAGGTGTCGTTCTGATGAAAACCTCACTAAATCACCCCTGTTGTTGTTGTTGCAGTGACTGGTGCCAGCTTCTTTGTGTTCAGTGGAGCTTTAAAATCCTCTTCAGGCTACCTTGCCAAATCCAGTATAGTAGAAGGTAAGAACTGAACTGCTTGCTTAAAACGCACCGCTTCCCTCTTCAGACAGCTCACCTCTGTGCTTCTCAGGGCTCTGCGTTACACTTCGGGCATTTGAGTCATGCTGCTGCTTCAGTGTTACCCTATTTTTTAGCCACACACACACACACACACACACACCCCCCCGTTTCTTTTAATGAGGAGGAACTTGCACAGATGCTGTAGAACAGGGACAGAAGAAAATGAGGGTAAGATATGAAATACCTGGCTCGTGAGCCTGCTGTCTGTTTACTGGCTTGGGTTGAATGAGGAAAATGTGAGCCTAAGAAATATGGAATGGGTAATCCACTGACCAGGAGAGGAAACCCTGCTCAATTTCCTGTGTTCCCAAATAGCTCTGCATTATGCAAGATTATGGATGTGCATTGTTTATATGCTTGTATGTGGGCAGATGAGAACATGGCAAGTCGAGATTGTTGAGCTGGTACCTCTCTGATTTGGTTTGTTCTTCTTTTACCAGTTGTCATATCACAGAAATACATGCCGGCTGGAAGGCTGTGATGGCTTGTTAGCTCAGCTGCAGAACTCTGTAGTCCAACCTCACCGCAGAAGTGGCGGTGCAGACAGTACTGTTTTAAGTGTGCTCCTTGCATTTTGTGAGCGACGTACGCAAGAAGCCCACGCGTGCAGTCAGTTAGCACAGCTCCGCTGACAAGCAGGAACTCCTTAAGCTGCGCCAGCTTGAGAGCTTGCAGCTCTGTGCGCGTGCAGTCCGTGGGTGAGCGAGGGGTCACCCTGGGCTGAAAAGCAGCCGCCTCACTGTAAGTCTGTATGTGTGGGGCATTATACCATTTTCTGTGTCTAAAGTGGTGGTTTAGTCTAAGACAGAGGTACAGGTGGATTCAGGCCAGGCATCTGTACATTGGGGCTGTGCGTCATTCCGCAGTAATTCAGGCTGATGGAATTTAAACCCTGTACCTTTCGCCCCTGTCAGGCAAGCACCGACTTCCCAAAAACTGTCACCACTGGAGCGCTGCTTGCAGTGCCAACAGCGGTGATAGCTGAATGGAGGAGGGGCACGCAGGGCTTCTGCGGGTTGCCTAGAGCAGGTGTCAAGTTCTGAGGCAAACCGATGTGGCCACTGCTACAGCTGACTTCACCTGGCAGATGGACTTCACGTCACCCTTGTGCTTTCCCTTGTCACACTGCTCATCAGTGCTGCGTTTTAGGAATCCTGAGAGTTCAGAAATGGTCTTAGGTAGTGTTGCTCCCCTAGACACTTAAAAATAGCTGTTTAACCTTTCTGTTGCAAGAGGAAGGCTGTTGATTTCTTTTTCTATATAGGCTCTGTTCACTATTGCTTATCTTGGCCTACGAGGATTTCTTGTTTCCCCAGATGGAGTAATGGTCCAGATAACTGCTGAGAACATGGACTCGTTGAGGCAGGCCTTGAGAGAGATGAAAGACTTCACCATCACTTGTGGCAAAGTAGATGCTGAAGATCCTCAGGAACATGTTCATATTCAGTGGGTAGAAGATGATAAAAACTTTAGTAAGGGGTAAGTAGCAGAGCAATCACTTGACACTGAATGGTGACGGTTTGACTGTTTTTGCCAAAAATTTTAATTGATCTTGTAAGGTGCACCAGTCTTCAAATCAATAGGAATCACAAGTCTGTGCCTCTCTTTTGAGTGATAAGATGAAATTAAATGTAATGAAAATGGAATTCAGATACCAGAGCTTTGGGGCATCAATTTAGGAAGTTGTCAACGCTATGGATTTTTTGACATTGTGAATATGCAGTTATTGGAAACCACTGATCTGTCTCCAACACTCAGTGCTGAACCCTGCATATTGTGGCTACTTTGCTCTCTTGGTGTTTAGTTTGCATTAAGTAGTGCTGGAAATAAAATTGCTGAACATCGAGAGTATATTTGGACTCTTGATAGTTAAGCCAAAAGAAAGGTGTATATGGCAGCTTAAGTATTTATGGCAGTAAATCACTGTTGTGATAGGTAAAACATTTAAGGACTCAGCATGTAGAAAGGAGGATGTTTCTGTAGTTTCAGGCTTTCCAGGTCAGTCTTAGGTTCTGTAATTGAGTTCTGGGCTGTGTTTAGTAGTGTTTCAGGTACTGCTGGCCTACACTAAGGTTACCAATGAATAAAAATCCTATCTGGATAAACACCTCCTTGCTATGTTAGCACCTTACGAGATGTCAGCTCTGGTGCGAAGCTTTGTTGAAAACCTTCAGGAAGGTCCTTCCTGCACCTGGTTTGTGCCTGTTGACCAGGACAGGTGCCAGCGGTAGGGACAGCAGGGACGGTGCTGCCTCTCGGCTCTTCCACCCTGCTCAGCCTTGTAGGCCCGTTCCAGAAAGGCCGCTCTCTAGGAAGCTCCAGGCCCAGCACTGTCACCACACTTGGCAGCTGCATTCGACATCACCGGTTCCTTGGGCCACTTCTGGTCTGTGCCCCACGAAGCTGATGGGGTCCGTCGCTGTGTAGTCGCAGTTCAACTTGCAGAACGCTCGGTTATGAACAAACCTGCAGCAAGGCAGCTGGAGCGCTGAGGTGCAGTTCTCTCTGCAGCGGTCTCTGTTCATTCTTCTGCTAAGCTGGAACTTACCCCTCTCCCTCCCTTTGACAGTGTTGTAAGCCCTATTGATGGCAAATCGATGGAGTCTATAACAAGTGTGAAGATATTTCATGGCTCAGAGTACAAGGCAAACGGAAAGGTCATTCGGTGGACAGAGGTAAGTCAGCCAAATTATGCTGCACGTAAACCAGCACTTGGTGTTTTGGGATTGTAACTACAGCCTCGTCTTCCGTCGACCTGCTCTCCCTGCTCACCAAAATTAAAGCAGCAAATTCTCCAGAACAAACCTCTATTACCTTTCCTACTGGCAAGGAAAGGTTGGGTATGGTGTGTGCAGAATAAAACACCCCACCACTGATGGGCAGCTCTGGCCCCTACCACGACCAGCCTCTACAGCCTGCTCTGCATCAGCCACCTCTCTCACACACGGTTATTGGAAATACACTTGCTGCACTACCCCAGGGAACAGCTGGTTTCATCTGCATTTGTGTTAAACGCAGACAAATCCTAATAGTTACTTACTTTTAATGTTATTTTGAGCCACCTTTTCTAAAATGTCGTAAGTCAAAATGAAAGTGCTGTGGCATAAGTCACTCGCAGAAACTGCTTGCGTAGCTGCTGTTACCTGTGACTCTGCCAGCACGCAAAGGCATTAATATTAGGAAGATTTCTTCGTTTCACTTAGCCTGCCCAGGAGGAACCAGTTACTCGCTCTGCAGCTTGCCGCCTTCCCCTTCTTCCCCAGGTCAGCTGGCCTCAAGGGAGGCAAGTTCAGTGAGAACAGTACAAATCTTCAGGGATGGCTCCTACTAAAAATGTGAATTTTCTGAAATTAACATCTGTTTTCAAAGCAGGATTTTATTAAAAACTGTGTGCAATACATAGTGAACTTCCATAATGAGGCTTTTGACCAGAACTGAAAGGTTTTTGAGAACACGACTATTTAAATCTTTCCTTTGAAGCTGTTTCCCCCCACCCCGCAAGGTGGCTTGTCTTCAGGGGCTGTTGCTAGTCTTCCCTGAGCAGCTCGTCTTTAAATCTTCATTTGTAAGAGGCATTTAAACGGCATCTCTGTAACCGTGCCGTCTAGAAACGCCCAGTGTTACACCTTGCGTTAACTCTTTCCTTCAGGTGTTTTTCCTGGAAAACGATGAGCAACACAGTGGTCTGAGTGACCCAGCTGACCACAGCCGCCTGACTGAAAACGTGGCGAAGGCTTTCTGTTTGGCCCTCTGTCCTCACCTTAAATTGCTGAAAGAAGATGGAATGACTAAGCTTGGGCTGCGTGTTACACTCGACTCGGATCAAGTGAGTCTTGCATAGCTTTGGTTTCACTGCGGGGTGGGGCCCTTGCTCGTTCCCAGTAGAGGGAACGCAATGCTTCAGGCATTCTCTCGGTTAAAGAGGTACCGATACCAGGTGGTGCTGGCTGCTGTGCGCTGCTCCGGGCCATCTGTCAGGAGCAGGCAGCTTGTGCCTCGCCTGCATTAACACCAGGCTTGACCCCCACGTGCCGCTGCCAGCACCTGCTCTGTAGTCAGTGCGCAGCCCGGGGAGTTGCTGGCCTGCCACGCGCTCAGAGAAGGCACGAAATTGGCCTTTTCACCAGACATCAAAAGGCCGGAGCATGTTCAATGTATTCTTGGGTTAGCATAAAACACTGTTCGCAAGCGTGGCTGTTCTTAAAAGATCCCACTGAATCCAAGGCAGAAACAGATGGAAGGGCCCCTCGAGAGCGCTCTACGGCAAAAGCGACAAGCAGAGATAAGGGTCTCCGGGCAAGACAGCTGGCCTTGCCCTGGAGTGGACGTGTTCTTAGTACCAACCAGCTTTTAAATACCGCGTGACTTAATCTGATAACGCAGGGTGCGGTTCCTGCTGATCCAAATGATCTGCTTTGACAAAGCAGTAGAAAAAACGAGGCTAATTTTATCTAGGCAGCCCCCAGGAACATAAGAGAACAAAAACAAGCAGAAAAGCTGCTTTAGTGCCTGCTACATCTTGTTCAAGCGCCTGGCTTCCCCAGGCAGAGGCCACGGCCCCCCCTGCCGCTCATCCCCCTGCGCCTTCCCTTACTGCCCGCTGACTCGCAGCCTCGTGTCCTGTTCTCTGTAAAACCCGCTCTTACTTTGTATTTTTTAGGTTGGTTATCAAGCTGGGAGCAACGGACAGCCACTGCCCTCTCAATACATGAATGACCTGGACAGTGCCTTAGTTCCAGTGATTCATGGAGGGGCGTGTCAGTTGAGCGAGGGGCCAGTCATAATGGAGCTCATCTTTTATATTCTGGAAAACATCTCATAAGAGGACTTCATTTTCTGTTCAGACCTGTTCCAGCAGCAGTTGTATCTGAATCATTTGCACTTTAAAACTGGAAAATTAAGCTTTTGTTAACACTATTGGGGGTGGGTGGGCGGAGGGAGGGACAGTGGTTCCATAATTCTAAATCTTCTATGCATTGTCAACAAACGGAGGATCAGGGCAGCTTCTATATTACAACATGGCTATGCTATCCTTGCAGCTAATACACTTCTGTTATTGTTTAGAAAAATGCTCATGTTTAAAGACTTACGGTCATGTACTCTAAATGCTCAAACGGGTGCAAAGATCACTGGGGCGTAAATAAAAAGTGAAACTCCAATCTCGTACTGTTTGTAGATGGACATGTAAGAAACAACACTCGAGCCCTCCATGCTGACCTCATCATAATGCCGTTTGTGGTTATTCTGTAGACATTAAAAAGTAACGTTTACATTATTTTAACCAGATTATTGGCTGAAATATGTTTGGAGTGTAGCCCTTGAGAGAGATGGAAAGATTACCTAGCCATAACCTACATTTGTATATGTGTCCGAATGAGCGGAAGGGCAGGCAGCTCTGCAAGCGGTATTATGTAAACTGCAGTTGTGTGTGTGTGTAATAGGCTAGAGTTTACTTTTTTCCTGTATTTACTATAAAAACCCATCACCTCGGCAGATTTCTATAATCTAGAACAACTCTGCTATTCTGTACTTTGTTTACAAATCTGTCTGAAGCAGAAGAAATATTAGCCCTAAAGTGCAGTTATATCTCATTCCTCCTCCCCAGTAGGTCCTGCTTTTTAAAGACAAGTAACACCCGGGGCAGCTTTAAGTCTCCTCCTTGCTGTACGCTGTAGTGTACCGCTCGTGTCACGTAATACAAGATGGCTTGCACTTCATCTTAGCAGCACCATGTAAAAGCTTACCTGTGGTAACAGTATAGAGTGGCTCTTTTTGCATGTTCTGCTGAAAAAGGCTTTCTGGTCAGCTCTGAACACTTGCACCCGGCCCCATGCTCTTGGTCTCACCTGAGAGGGCTTTGGTAAGGAAAGCAGCTGCTCATGGCTGCCGCGCCGCTGAGAAGCTGGAAGTGAGACTCGGCCAGAGGAAATGTGGTTCCATGTTCTTATTGTCTCCGTGGAAAGCTGCTAACCAGTGGGAAGAGCTGAAAGCAGGAGAGGGAGTTTGGTTTGTTTAGCCATGGCCGCGCAAAGCAGCTCGTTCGAGTCCCTCGCAGGAAGAGGGGCAAAGGTTTCTCCTCCTGTCTACACAGAAAATTAACCTGGGAAGAGAGGTACTAACTGGAAGTGAACACAGTGTCTCAGGTGTTACATCGTCCCTACGTGCAGTCAGTTCTGGTGGATGCAGCCGGAATTATTTTGGCTTTGCCGTAACGCGGGCATCCTCTCAGATACAAAGGGAAGTGCACAGCTCCTCTGAGCCTGATGCTATATTTTTTAAATAAATATATACAGCATTAGCTGGGCAAAGGAAAAGGTAACTGTCCACGTAGCAAAGTATCTTATGGAAAGACAGCACAGTATATGTACAGAGTGCACTTGTGAATAAATGGCTAGTGCTTTTTTTTTTTTTTAAAAAAGCATCCCAAATGGCAAATTACAGCCGTCCCCACCCAAGCCCACCCTTGCAGAAGGCAGGCCTGAGCACTGGGGTCCAACCCGGCAGTACAAGCTGGCCGGCGCGAGGTAGCACACCCCTGCGCTTCACCGGTAAGTGTCACAGCAAAGTGAAACCTTACCTCTGGCCTTTGGGAACGGGGGCTGGCTTAGTGTTTCATGCTGGGCAACGCTGTTGCACACGCACTAACCTTCCTACGTAGGGGCGCAGCGGAGCAGGACGAAGGCTACTGTCAGATTCCCCTCTGCACGCTGCTTTCGCACACGTTGGGTCACAGCACAGCACTACGTGGTGTAGGCAAGATTGGGTATCTGGAAGAGTGTTCCATAAACTAATAATCTTCCTTCTAGCGCCTGCACTCCAGCTTGGCCACAGCAGCGGCTTTCCAGTTACTTTAGTTGCATTGTTATGCTTAATAATGCAGTAAAAAGAGGTGAAAAATCTTTATCTTCTCTTCCTTTGCCCCAAAAGTCTTTTAGGTTTGGATTATGTTTGTGCAAAACACTATCAACTGGTGACTGACATGTTTGCTTCAACCATAGCCTTTTAAATGACCTTAATTACCATGTTGTTAAGAAATGAGTACTTGTTTTAGAAAAAAAATTGTACTTTTAAAATTCAGTTAGTTAACACTGCAAAAAACTGCATATTATATTTTTATTTTCGACATGTAGTTTTGTATATTAAATTTATTGAAATTAAAAACTAAACACTGTATTGTCTTCATCTGCTCAGGAAGACAGAGGCAGTGCTGCCTTTCTTGTCTGGACTCTGTCTCTGAACTTGCCCTCCCTACGCAGCTGGTGCAGGTGCGCTCCGACTCCCCCGCGCCGCCACGTCCCCTCCCGTGAGATCAGCCGTCGCTGGTAGCTCGCAGAGATGTGAAAACACAAACATATTTGGTACCTTTTTTTTGTATGATGCTGATCAAAAGCGTTCCTGAAAATAGTCATCACCCAGTTTTCTACATGACAGAGTGGCCGTTTTCCCCATAACCTGGAACAACTGTAAAAGCCTATTTTTGTAAAAATACAAGGAACTTTCGGGAAGCAGCAGTCTAGTGTACTTTTTTCCCCTCCTTTTTTTAATTAAAAAAAAAAAAAAAGAAAAAGGATGAAGGCACAGTACCTGGGCTGTACTGAACGGGCAGTGCAGCAAGCATGGCAGACAACTGGTAGCCAGAACAAAAACGTAGATCTGTAAACACCTGCTGCTAACAAGTTTTGCATTCTTTTCTTCTTAAAGGCAACACCCCGTTGAAACTTCATGTTGCAATGGCATGTGCAGAGGAGGGCCAGGCTGCGGCCCCAGTTCTCTCTCCTCTATTTGAAAAAACAAAAAAACCTGCCCCAAACAGGCCTCGGTAAGAGGGAACAGAAAAAGCAGGAGCCGACTGTTCGCTGTACCACGGTGGCTGCTGGTACGCTTGCAAAAATGAATCCTAGTGAAGGTCTTACCTGTGACTTGACAGAAAAGTTTTTGCAGTGCCTCGGGGAATTGTTAAAGGGCTAAACTTTTCGCACACCACTATGCATAGTTAGTGCCACGTCGGTAGTCCCGCATTAAGGCAGTACTATTTTGTGTAGACTAGTAACAATCCCCTGCAGCAGCACATTTCCAGAGCCTTACATTTGCCTTGACGTTATTAATAAGCACTATGGCTGTGATCAAAATAGACGTTAGGTTCAGTAGTGCATTCGTTTAGCATCTTTGGTGCTTGCCGCTAGCAGCATCTTCCTACGTACGTTCACCCCACACCTTTTAACATTCCAATGGATCTGCGGGGGGGGGGAAAACAAAGAAAAAACAACAGAATTACTTGATGCAGTACTTCACAGATGGCCTCTTTGTACGTAAAATGCCGACATGAATTTTCTGGATAGTCAATTAGAAAAATCAATGAAGCAAAATTATTAAGCTCTAGTGGTTGAAAACACTTGGGTGTCCAGTGACGGCCTAGGGCCAAGCTGTTATCTCAGATACGGCCACCAAACGTGCCCCTCACAGCCCCAGTGTGAAGCTCACGGGCAGCTCACTGACCTCCCTGGCTGTGAGGAAGAAGCCACTCGACAAAACAATCCCTGTGGTGCCACAAGTACTGAAACAAGACCTCTCCGCCTGTAAAACCTCACACAATCTGGCAGCGAAGGTGTGGCACACAGGTGCTGCTGCTGGGGAGCTGGTGTTAGCTTAACCGCCATTTATAAACGCAAAGCAAAACGCTGTGCTAGGAGGAGGGAGCGCAGAGACTCCCGAGCTGAAGCAGAGGAAGATGGGTGACCTGTTGGAAAGTCTGTATTTATACATCATCTGTTTGCCATGAGGAAAGGCGAGGTCTGGTCCGTGCTGGTACAGCAAGGTCGGGGTCCAAGAGAGGGCTCTCTGTGCTCTTGCGCTGCAAGAGGCCCCGGCTCAGCAGGGACCACGGCGGTCACACCTGGCCAGTAACGTCCCAGGACCGCAGGCCGCCTGCACGCTGTGGCAGGAGCGAGGACCAAAGTTTCAGGATGCCTGTGACTGCATCCAGCTAAACTGAATTTCTTTCAAACACGAGACACACACATCAAAGTAGGCTGGACTGGAGATGCCCCAGGCAGACGACTGCTGGCACTTATCTTTCAGTAATTTTATGTAGAAAATCCCCTTTTCAAAAGACACCAGGATTGCTAGTGGTTTTTTAAGACGGGAGAATTTGTGGTACCTAAGAAGCAGAGTGTAAGAAAGCAAGACAAGCTCCAAACCCAAGCAGTTTCCGTAGCGGCTGGCAACAAGAGGAAGCCTGCCTCTTCTTCACCCTTCTAGTGCAGAGCCACTGCGGCAGCACACAGCTCCTCTTCCGCACTCGATGCGAGCACAGCGGGCACCTGGCACACTTCTCCAGGTAGCCTGTATTCAGCTGTACAGTTTCTCCCTGCTCAAGTACCAGAAGAAAGCCTACCTCCAATGGTTTCCCTTTCAGATAAAGTCAAGCAGACTCTCCTGGGACAAACGAATGCCCTTCTCTAGCTTCTGGTAGGGGAAGAAGGGTCCTCGCTAACTCTGAAAGGGTTTTGCTAACAATAAGGGTGGACAGAAGGCACCCTTCCTCCTAGAAAGGACTCATCAATCTCATTTTCTAAATATTACCCTAAGCGAAGGTGATGCTATAAGCTCTCCCCGTATTTCAAGTGACTGTGAAATAGCATTTTTGGTACACAAACTAATCGGAGCCTGTAACCTCATTTCTGAAATTATGTCAGCTCGCCACTACAAATACAAAGATAATACAAATATTAAAGCCAGAGCTGTGTAATTAGGTCAATGTCAACCAAAGACATCATTCCAGCAGAGTTTATCTGTAGCCCTGTCAAGTTCTGCCAGACCAGCTTTAGACACAGCGTTCATACCTCAGATAGAGCTAATGTTCAAGGACCAGCCAGTTTTCTGTAATTGTTTGAAGATCTTGACCGCTGAGGGGCTCCCTGAGTCTCACTTTCACCTCCAGTTTCCCTCCAGTGGGCTTTCTGCCATCAAAAATCTGAAAGAACCACAAAAAGAAGAGCAATTAGTGCACATACACATGATAATGTCAAAGTAGAAGATCTGGAACACGGATGGACTCCACAGGAAGCTCAGAGGACACTAAGGGCTGCGATGTCCCGAGCAGGTCTGTGATGCAGCCCCAGGGATTGTCTTTTCTTTTAAAGGTTCCACTTAGGTATCTCCTACTGGATCTTACAGCACCTCCCTATCCACTCTGGCAGTCTTCACTTAAACCTTTGATCTGTTAGCTACCAACGCAAATATTTTTGAGCATCACCTGAATTTCTGGTTCTGACAAAGAAAACTAGCTTGAGACAGAAAATTTGCAGAAGACAGTCTCCAGGAAGTTCCCAGTACCACAACGGCCACAGCTAAGAGAAGCTTCAAGAGACGACAAAACAAAGAACAGCCCGTTCCTTATCAAACTTGCCCAGTACAAAACAGTCAGCTGTATACAAGCACATTTATGCAACATGAGTCTTCATTTTCCCTTTCAAGTCAAAGGCTTAGTACTAACTACAACACACCTCACCCAGAAAACATACCTCGATGATCTCTCTGACTTCACATTCTGATTCCAGCTTGTCCAGTTTCAAGTGTGCTGTCCCCACTTGCTTGTCACTCCTGAAGAAGGACCTGTTTCAAAGAAACCTTCCTTAACTGAACGGGTAAGGTTTTTCAGAACATTAAAAGAGAAAGCAAGCTAAGAGCTCACCACTATTTGCACCATCGCCACATCCAGGAGGGCGAGTCAAGACATGCTGCTAGAACCCTCCAAACCAGGGTGCGAGAGGCAAACCCTTAGTCAACTAGACCACAAGGACAAGATACAGAAGTACCCAGTTTTGTAATTATTCTCTTGAAACCAAATATAAAGATGAGGACAGTAGTGAAGAAAAACAATCCACTAAACTAGCACTTGGAATGGCAACAGCTTTTGTCCCTGGAAAGGGTGACAAGGAAAAGTGGCTTAACAGCCAGGACAGGCAGCAATCTTCCACAGCAGGCTGGAAAACTTCCTAAGGAAATCGCATCTCTCATAAAAACAAACATTTCACAGGCACATGCTGGCTTTGGAAAACTACTTATTAGGAAAAAGTCACATGAATCATTCTGCCTCATTTTGGTAAATCAAAACAATTTCAACAAGTAAGAACAGTTCGTTTCAGCTGTTGTTTTGATTCACCTTCATACTGGTAGTTTTAACAGTCAAGAACAATCGTTTTAGAATTTCTAGTCTGCTGAAATCAAACACAGAGCATTTCTATCCTGCAAGGAAAACAGCTTTTCTCTGCTACAGTTACTTCTGTTTAACAGTTTTATCAGCAAGGCATCCACCTTTGCCTTAATAGAGACAGGCGGTGCAATCCTCATCCAAACTCCTTCAAAAGGCAACAGCTAAGACCGAAACATAATAATTCCATGGAAGTGGTCAGCTCAAAGCACTGGATTTCTCTGCCTGCATCCAAGCATTTCCCTGAATCAGTCTCCAAAAGGTTGATAAACAAGTAAAATCTACAAAATCTGGAGGTAGGAGGGCCAACGAGCTGTGCCTGTCATGTTCTAGACAGGAAGCCTGCCGGGAGTTCAGAAGCTTCCTTTTTCATGCCATTCTATTTAGGAGAAAAACAAGCAAGCAAACCAACGACCATACAAAAAAACCCCAACCCAACCCCAAACCATCCACCCTTCTTATCATCAGTAAGGGATATTAAGGTATTACCAAACAAGACTGGACACATGCAATGAAAACTGCGAAGTTCATTATATGGAGCCTCACGATGCCGCCGCCTGTGGCCACGGTAACCGATATATCCATGCACACAGACCCGATGCTGCCATCGGCGCCTACAGCCTCCGAGTGAACATCTGCAAACACAGCTGTCTCATATCTCTGACTGGAAAAGGAGTAAGGTTGTTTCTCACACCCACCAGTGCCATGACTGCTTCGTTCATATGAAGCAATTCTATTCTCCAAATAGCTCGTATCCGCTGTAGTATAAGGAACCTGTCACCCAGACTCTAACCTCATTTCTGGCTTGTGTGTTCAGGAACGGTGCCAGGAATGCTATGGCTCATATATGCACCCAAGCATCTATAGGTTAGGAGGACAACGGTCCTTTCGCCCAGGCTGCAGCAGGCTCACGGCAGGGAGCTCAGACAGTTCTAGATGGGATGAAGAGTGCAAGAGCACTACTTCTGAATGCACCGGAACGTGCAGCGAGTCACTGCTAGGAAGCACATCTCCTCCAAAAACCTGTTGCTGAAGGACTTGACAGACTCCAGCGCAGCTGTTCAGATTCCTTCTTATCGGTCAGTTTGCCCATCTCAACACAAATCGCTGCAGTAAAGAACGACAGTATCACCTCACGGGTGGATAGCGCTGCCTCCCAACATGGTGCCCATCGATGTTGTTGGCAGAAAGCCTTCCAAAGATGAGACTTGGTATTCTTCATCGATGAGACTACAGCAGACTCTCAAAATCACTTAGAAAACTGCAGAATTTCTTAGCTCGCATGCTAGAATACTTCCCTTACTTCACAAGCACCTTAAAACGAAGAAGGATTACATAATTGTACCGCAGTGTGTCTGACACGCTCATGAGCTTAAAAAGAGAATCGGCAATTCTTCTAGCTGAATTTTTTAAAGCACTTCTTCATTTCCAGAAACAATAAAGACCGATTCATCCCTGATCAGTTCTAGGGGGTTTGCAGTGAAGAATGTGAACTTGCCCTAGGCCATGGCTTCAGAAACAGCTCTGGGGAAACCTCCTTTTATCTTCAGAAGCTTTTAGGAGAGGTTTAAGGAGACTTTTCCTTCGGAAAAATGCATTGCTGGGTTTTTACTTGAAAGTGGCCTTTAAACTGAAGTTTAATATATGTGACCTGAAACAAGTCTCCTTTGCTCACTGAGAGAAAGTAATTCTTGGGAGATGGTCAAAGAGCTATCAGAGACCCTAAAACCACAACAGCTACAAGCACTTCTGAAGTATTATTCGTTTATAGTCTTAATGAAAGACAGGGAGCAGACAGTCCTTAGAAAAGAGCCTGCATCACTTAAATCTTCTCCTTTCTCCCGAGAAGAAGGGGAAGGTGATCTGTGGGCATTTCTTCTTTTTCTCCTTCCCCGTGGCTATTTACCCAGGGTAGACTGCCACCCTCTGCCCCAGTCCAGAAACGAGCACCTATTTAACTTGTTAGATTCCTGCTCTAAGAACAACAACAAAAAAACCTCCAAACCCTAAGAAGAGGCAACCAACCTGCACAGATTTTTTTTTGCTAATCTTTGAAAAGGCTTCAAAGGACAATCTGGAGCTGGCATACAACTCATGAATCACTGGGGAGTGTTTCCCAATGGGTGAACTTAAGCCTGAGCTCAGACCTTAAAAACAAGTACTGTTCCAGCTGGTAAGAGAACAGAATATGCCCCGTTTGCGCAACGGTATGCAAAAGACAAGGAAAACCAAGTGTTCTAAACAAATGTAAACACTTCACAGTTCTATGCAAGAGGCAGAATCTCTAACAAAATCTTGAATAACAGAGCCTTGGAGCAGTCAGGATTGACAGAGAAAGAGTAAGAAAATGAGCTTTTGCTTCAAGTGAGATGCAAATGGAAGACCTGGAGTAAAAACAATAGAACTTTAGCTCACAAATTAAAACATCTACAACTTGAAAACCATCTCAGAGAACCTATGGATCGTTTCTGCATGTCCCAGTAATAGAAACAAAGAATAGCACAAAGAGCCACCGAGACAAAACCAGGTTATCTAACTTCCCATTGAAGTCATGGACCACAACCAGCTCGGGGATTAGTGAATATAGGCCACTCCAATTTTGAACAAATCAGTAACGAGCCTAGGCGTAGGACCTGAACGTCACCCATGGTTAACATCCATCTCATCATCTTGATCTCCGAGATGAGTGGAGTCTCTCTCTCTCCCAAGACAGTCTTAACAGTTTGCTAGCAGTGTTTGGTAAATCTTGGAAGATTCTCACAATGAATCACAGAATGGTTTGGGTTGGCAGGAACCTTAAAGATCACCTAGTTGCAGCCCCCCTGCCACGGGCAGGGACACCTTCCCCCAGACCAGGTTGCTCCAAGCCCCATCCAGCCTGGCCTTGAACACTGCCAGGGATGGGGCATCCACAGCTGCTCTGGGCAACCTGTGCCAGTGGCTCACTGTCCTCGCAGTAAAGAATTTCTTCCTCATATCTAATCTAAATCTAACCTAAGGATCATGCTTCACAAATTTCGGCTACAACATCCTTTTCAACTTTTACCAGAGAAGCAACGAGGAGAGAGCAAACTGTGGACTTACCCTTTATGAAATACTTCAAATTTAATTCCTTTGGACCGAATGGCTCGTCGGAAACCTCTGTGATTTCGGTTGATGTTCAACTTAAACAACTGGTTATATTCTACAGTTAAGACACAGAAAAATGAAAGCAAGCTGTGAGTCAAAACTTACACACGCTCTGTTACACACACGTACCGAGACCTCTGTTTATCTCCCCTTTTATTGGCCCCTTTGTGAAAGACACTTCACACCCATCTGAACCTCTTCCTCAGGTTATTTCAGTCATTGACAAGGTCGTGTCCCTGTGCAGCAGTTCATCGGCCATCCTCACTTTACAGGCACAGAAACCAAACTGCCAAAACCCTAAGTCATTGTGAGGGGGTGACAGCAAGTTACTGGAGAGCCAAAACGGGAGAATCTAGGTCTTTCAGGAATTAAACAAGAGCGTCTGTGCTAAGAAAAAGGTAAAAATAGTAAGGAAAAAGCATAGGAAGGTGGGAATGGCTGGGAAGGGGTGTTTTGATAATGTAATTAATACTGTTTTAACACCAGTTTAATTAGTAAGTGTGACAAGAACTATGCCACAGGATACCTTTTTATCAGGTCTCACAACATCGTACCCCTAATGTTCAGACTTATCTGCTGTGCTGCCCAGGAACACTCAGCTCTGCTTGTCAGCCTGGGAACCCAAAACATTACAGCGAGGGACGCTCAGCAAGTGCAGATCAATTTATTGGAAGAGTTGGAACAGAGCCCTCAGTATCAGAGCTTCAGGACTTCCACTCTTAACAGAATATATATACATAAACTCAAATCTCTATACATATCTCTTCTGAGATAAATTCACAACTAGTAATTTGGATACTGAATTCAAAGTTGTTTTGAAACTAGATGGCTGCTTACTGCAAGAATTGAAAAAATAATATAGCAATAAATTAAATTCAGAGTGCAAGATGATTAATTCTAAAATGCATGATGAATCTAGCAGTATTCCATGGCTAGGTACAAAGGGGGTAATTTTCAAAAGGTACAAAAAGAATTTTAGTTGGTTTTGAGACACATTGTCTTAAAAAACCAAATTTACTTCTGCAATGATGCTTTGTCAGGTTTAGGAACGTTAGCTGATTTGGCAATTCTGTCATGATTTTTGTTGTCTCACGGGACACAAAATCTGACTGAAAAAGATCTGATCCATGGAGATACTAAAATTAATAATTTAACTTATTTAATAAAGAAAATTTATTTATCTGGCCCACCTCCCTGCAGGGCTGACAGCAACAGCTGTAGCATGACTGGTAACTCCATGATTTCATAACTTATTACACAATGACTACCACCAATATCAGGATGAGGGTGCAGAAATTGCCAGTGCAGCTGGGCTTCACCTTACAACAAGCCCTTTCGTAAGAAAGCAGAAAAAGGTGGTGGCAGGCCCTCTGGCCCAATTCGCAGTACGACACTAGGCTGTACTCTCCAGTGATTCCTAAAGGTGCAATGTTTTTCCCTCTGCCCCAGAACAAGTACTAACCTGGAGAATTGTTATTGTTAATTACAGGTGTTTTACTCTTTTGAGGTTGCTCCTATTAAAAGAGACACATATTACATAAAACCATCAGATACTGTTTCAAAATACAGCGTAGTAACCATTTTTATTACCAACTTTTTTTTATACCTATACAAGAAACATGAGGTTTGGGGGGGTTATCTGACTGATAAGAGTCATGGTACATTCAGAACTAAACTATTTGGATGTCATTGTGGTAATAAGTATAATACTAGATAAAGAATAAGCCAAACCATTACATTAAATGTAAGAGCCACAGATAAACTACATGGTCACACTCAATTCAATCCAATCATCATAAAGTTACTGACTGCGGCTGTTAAACTACACGATAAACTGCGCACGTTCCAGGACACAGCAATCCCGTTCCTTCTCCATTAGTTGGAATAATAACCTACACAAGGAATTCATCACAAATCATTCAGGGAATTGCCCTACTATTATTTTGCCTGACAATCAATCTGCCACCAAAATGAATTAACTTTTAACCTAAAGCGGAGTACAAACTCCATCTCTGGGGACTGAACAAGGGCAACGTGACCTAATTATTGCAGCTACTTCGCAAAACTGATTTCAGCTATGAAGGAGAAAGGTGGTGGATTTGACTGTTGGCGAAGCAGTTGAGATCTGGCTTTTTTTAAACAAAGAAAAATAGACTGAAAGCAACCCATGTTGATTCTTATTCCCCAGCAAATTCTTCATCCAGCCACCGTAACTGGGGGGACTCCTGCATTAAGGCCTCATGTAACTCAAACCTAAACACAAACCTCATCTGACCATCGCTGATTTCCCACAGGTAACTGAAATTATTTTAGTAATGTATTGGGTGGTAAAAATCTGGCCTCTGCACTCTCACAGGGCTAAGGATTAGTCCTGTAAGGGCAAAGGTTGGTCTTGCTCTACAGAGAAAGCAGCAGAAGCCCCAGCACCCCTACTGACAGCAAGACTAGGCAGCCCTCCTCAGAAGCCCTTCCAGCTCACTGGTTCCAGTATTTTTTAGAGCAGAAACTGCTTTTAAAGGCGAGGGGAACAGGATGACGCTGGGGAGTTTCAAGGAAAGATTATATATATATATATATACACACACACACACACATATTTTTAATATACATACATGTGTATATGCCCATCTATACATGCACATACACATAAGTATTAATTAGTAAGGTCAAGAAACTTGTATGGCCCAAGTCCTTTCTCCAGATACACACACATATGTTTGTGAATTAAATCACTAGGAGTCACGTGCATTTATTTGATGACAAAGATTAACCTTTTCAATCCATTTCTGTAATTAAAAGAGATGTCCAAAAGCAATCCCTTTAAAAGCTTGTTTCCTTAAAGCAATGGGACTTAAGAGGGAGGTCACATCTAAGGTGGCCCCTCTCCCCTAACGACAACTTTGCAGGCCCTTGTGTATGGTGGAAGGTACCGGTGCGTTTGCACCCTTGAAAGAAATAAACTTCTACCGATTTTGCAATCACTGGAAACGGTCTGCATGGCGCCTGCAGGGAGGAAGGGTGGGCACAGCCTAGCCCTGTGGGCGCTGCTTAGCAGTAAGCTGGTGGTCAGCCAGCCAGAGAACATGCAAGCCTGAAGCAGCCACCACCCCACTAAGTGCAAGGTGTGGAGAACATCAAGAGAAAGGTGCAGCAAAGCTCAAACGTGCAGAAACCAAATTCAGCAGTTCTAGTTCGCAGGAAAAGTTTCTGTTTCAAAAATAAACTCCGGCAGTATGCCTGGAAGCGCTTTCCCCTTCTAGAAGAAAACCTGCGCTCCCTCCTTGAAGCCCTCACAAGCTAATACAGTGGAAGGCATCACAGACCGAGGAACAGAAGAGCAATCACACACACTCACCGCACTTGGGTACTGAAATTCAAACTTCACAAATGCATCCAAATCTCTTGGTGACACACCTGAATAAGACAACAACCAGCCAATCCAAACAGTCAATACAGATATTTTAATTGCATCTGTAATGTCGAGCAGGATTTTCAAGAGCACCTCACTGATTTTCAGTAGGACTCATGAGCTGTCTCTCGACGACTGAAAACCCCATCCATCAAACCATAATCCATAGACAGCTGGCATCTCAAGGAAAACATCTACTTTTCTTAATGCTGCTGTCAGTCCTGAGACAGTCTAGCGCAGATGGTTTACAAACTCCCAGAAACAAGGGACTCAAAGCAGTAATGCTGGCAGAAGCAACTCCTGTCTACCGAAGGGTCAATACACATTAAGGTAGTGCAGAATTAAGCCAGGCACACGTAACAAAATAGGAGACAAATGTGAAACTTAAACTATGGCTCAGTTATGAGCAAACCCAGGACAATTTAAAGTTCTTCCCTCTGTCCGGATGGAACCCAGATTCTTTTTTTACTTTCCTGGGTTTTTTAAAATATGTTTAAAGGTTCTGGGAGGCTTGAGCCTGAAACCTGGTTATTTTGTTTTAATGAGTGCTGGCTACAAAAGTCTTACTCCTGAAGCGGTCCTTCAAGGTAGAAAAATCTCATTCCCCTCTACTTCCCTTACCTACTCAGAGGAAAAAGTTCACATGCCCTTTCGAGTACACACCTGGTGGAGCTGGTAGGTTTATCCCCCTGACAATAAGAAGGTGCATTTCTGTGCTGTTGAGCTCAGAAAATATCCTGTGAAAAAATAAAGACAAAAAACCACATTCAACCCAGCAGCCCACCACCACCTAATACACTGCCAGACCAGGATGCCACTGGTATTTGTCAGACCCTTTCCAACAGTGCACTCCTACACAGATCATCATCATAAATTACCAAAGAGCAACGAAAGAGCACAGAGATAAAAACATCTCTGAGGTACAGTGAAAAATGCCACAAAGAAAGCCTAAAGGCACAGGATTGAGGGAGGATTACAGAGGAAGGAACACTGGCTGAAGTAGCAGAACGTAAGTGATGAAGCTGGAGAGATTTTGAAATCTGAAGAACCCAGACAAGAAGTTAGAGAACAACTTCTTTGTATTTAAGCTGTTGAGAGCGTCCTTTCAGGAATGCTGCGCCTAACCCTAGGGGCCACCCGAGCTTGCTGAAGCCCACAATTCCCTAAACAAGGGCTAGAAACCAGAAAGCTCTTTCCAGCCTGCCTGAGAAATCCCTTCGTTTTTCCACACCTTATCATTTTAAAGGTTCTTTCCTCAAAGTGATGGCTTGGAGGATCCATTCCTTGTGCTCGTGCGAGCTGTAGGATGTCCATGTCTTTTTTGCAGCCTTGTGCCATTTTCTCAAACCTATAGAAAAGGCAAACAATCAACAGAAATGCTAAGCGCACACACAAGAACATCAAACAGAGCATTCTGCCAGACACAGGCCGCAGAGTAAGCCTCAGCCCAGGTCTGAGAGCAATCTGGAGATGCAGGCTTCGCAGTTACCGACACTTCCCCACACTGAGAAGCTTACCAACCTGAAACCCCATCATTTTTAGGGGCCTCAGATGGACCCAAACCTGAAATAACCACATTGTGGAGTGATTAACAGCCAGCCTTACCGAGTAGTTTCTGCTACGTTTCCCAGATGCATGAATTGCTTGGAATACTGTAAACACCTCTGTCAACAGAAACAAAACCAAACAAATACAGATGCACTCGGTGATCCTTACACACAGATTCATGACTGGCAGAGAGTTTTGAGGTTGATGAAAACCTAACTGAAGAAAAGCCAAGAGTTTTCCCAAGTCACCCAAAAACATCCACCCCCTGCCTCCACCCCCAGTCCTTACAGCCCAAAGCTGAGGCACAGCATTTGTTTGAGCTGTTCTGCCCTATTGCTTTTTAATCACTTAATTTTTAGATATGAGGTTCACCCAAGGGCTAGTCTTAATCATTCAGGTACTATTTTAAGCTTGAGTGCTCTTATTTAATAGTAATAATTTGAGTCCCAAGCCTCCAAGCACACCCTCTGACTTCAACTAGCAGAGAATCCAAGTCTTAAAATTTTCCACTCTAGAACACACAAAATCGAAAATATTTTAAACTGAAAACAAAGACTCCACAGAAACAATAATGGGATTATAATATCAATTAAACCCAGATAAATGTAAAAAAAATGTAAAAAAAAGCCAACAAAACATTTCTAAAAAAAGATAGAATGGTCACCTCATGTTGGTCTTTCAGCAATTTTATGAGCTGTGCATATACTTCATCTGCTTTCTGAGACAGTCTGACATCTTCATGGTGTATGAAGATAAAATCACCCTCATCATCTGTAGGGGGTGATGGCAGCTGCAACACAAGAACACCACGTTTCAGAGCCCTTATAAGAAAAAATGAAGTAGACAAGAAGTAGTCAGAATGTATGGAAAGGTCAGTGAAGGGAGATGGGGTGTTTTTCTTCTCAAGGCAATTCCAAACCAACCTCTACCCGAAAACTGCTGAAGTCATAAAACCCTGCAACATGTCTTACAGGCCTAGCTCCCTGATTATTCAGGTCAGGAGAGCTATAACGTTTTTGTTTCCCCATCTACCCAAATACTAAGTGAAACCAGGGCATCGCTGTGTAACATGCACCTGATCCTCATCCCAAACTGGAGTTAGGACACAGCTAAAATGCATTCACACCCTAAGGCCAGGGAACACTTCCAGGCTGCGTGGTTTAGGCATGCCATTGTAAACCAAGGAGAAAATGGTTCATGGAGACTAAATTTTTATCAAGATCTGGTAAGCTTGAGGAGCAGCAGAGGAAACCGAATGAAACAAAAACTAAAACAAAAATATAGGGGCAGTCCAGGGCTCAGTATCCAGGTTCATCACTGGAGCAAACTAACTTAATTTGTGGCAAGAAATATTTATTAAATCATTCACTGTTTGAAGTAAGCACTTAGATGTCAAGAATATGAAACTAAGCAGAATACCAACAGTCCTACTAACCTTGGAAATATCAACGGGTTTCCCACACCTTGCTTGCTCAATCTTTAGGTCAAAGCTCTTAGCTGTTCTGAGATATGTCTTCGCCTGCTCAAGGTTATTTTCCTTCTTTGCTTTGAGAGCTGCCTTCATGTATTGCTTCTTTCTGTTCTCCAGAAATTCCAGCTGTTCCCTAGCTGAAAAACAGTTGTATAACAACTCTCACTCAACTGACACTGCCATGTCCCTGAAACAGATTTATCATGTTCAGTTTATAGCCAGAAAAAGGTCAGCAGAAGCACAGATATCAAATAAGGACATCTCCTGACTGCACTGAATTGTTTCTTGGCCAGTTTCAATTTCAAGTATCAGAAAAAGAAACAAACTTCCTTCTATCATGGCACCTTTCACCAAAAAACCTCATAGCTCTTCACAAGCACCACAGTAGTAATTACACCCCTTATTTGCAGGCAGGAGACACACTCTGGTACACCTGACTGCCCAAAGCAGAAGCTGAATTCAAACTTTCAGCTTGACATGTTAACTTCTAAAAGACAGCGAACGTTACGAGCATCTTCTGTACTCATTTATTCCCTCTCCCATGATCTGTCAGAAAGAGACCAACAGATGAACCAACGTGCAGGCACCTTCAGACATATCACCTCTGCTTATTTGTAATTCCTTGCCATCTTAGTTTCTTATTAATTCTCGTATCTCCTCTTTTTTCCCCACAAACAGTAAGGACAACCATACAAGTCAGAAAAGATTGCTTTACACTGCACCAGGTCAGCGCATCCTGCCTCTTCCTACACCTCACTTAGGAAATGGTACAGCGTGAGCTGATTACAGCCATTTCCAGAGACACTCATAGTGTATTCACCACTGCACTCTACTCATGATTACACAAGCTAAACAACAGTTGCAAGAGGTGTCTGTCTCAGCAAGTAAATATACCAATGATTCTCACACTATGTTCACTGCTGTCAGATGATGACCAGTTTTATTCCCATCCTCACAAAATAGCCCGCTGTCCTGCTGCTGTAGGCAATTTGCCCCATCAGCCAAAACCAAACTGATTAGACAAGGCAGCTAGCCCAGATTCCACCGAGACAAAACCCACGGTGAGCTCTGCGAGGCTGAGACACAGAGCACAGGTGTTTTCAAAGAAAATCTGTGCAAAATGGACTGAGCAAAGCCATTAATCCAACTGATTTTGGCTCCCTGACTTTCCTGGTATAGGCCTTAAGTGCAACTGCTCCACCCCACTCCCAGACCTCCCTACGCTCTGCACTCTCCAAGAACAAAAAGACAAGATTTATCAGCTACGGGCAGCTGTAAGCTACACTTCGTAATTCTGGGGGGAAGGAGGTAACATTTGGATCACAGAGTGCACTTTGGCTAGTGAAATACAGCTTTACAATAGTGAAGTACTGATACTTTGTTGTGAAAATCATGTCAGCATGAATCTGTCCAGGTTCTTGTTGCACCTATTGGTCTTATTTTAAAATACTTGAAATACCCAGGAGAGATTACTGTGACACCAAAGACCAGGTATTATCAATTCCTTCACAGCATAAATCTAGGGCAACTTACTCAAGAGATTAATATGTCAGCTAAAATTGCAAACATCAAAACTCTTGAGGATTCATAGATTTTCAAAACCAAACTGGACAACTATTATGTTTTAGTGGTCTTAATGAGTCATGGAGTTTTCTAGAGAGAAGAGTTACGAGCTAATCCAAGTGGCACTACGAAATGCCTTTGCACTCTAGAAAAGAACTTGCACCAGCCAACTAGGCAGTTCTACTTTGTTCTGAGGGAACTACCGAGGGCAGAACGGACGGAGGATGGGATTACAGTCAAGGCACGACACCAGAACCAGTGAGAGCCCGAACATGGCCGGTATGTGCCCAAATCACACTGTGGGGTAGTGGCTGTCCCTCACTATCTGTACAATTAATCTTGTACAGAGAACAGTTCAGGGACCTCAGCAACAGCAGGGCTAGAGATTGATGAACCCATATGCAAGTTTGAGATCCTTGGACCATGCGATGCACTAGGCAGAAACCACTGTTTGATGTAGGAAGCTGCATTAGATCAATGAATAATTCACACTGGCAAGCCGTCCACTGTAATGAGAGTATACGTAGAGTTCAACTGTGAGCAGAGTTAAACATTATGAATCAATGCACTTGTTACATCAAAATTAATTAAAACCCCAATCACCCTTAGAATTACACATGCTGCCTCTGTGAAATAAAGCTGCATGGCTGTGGTCTGCATCTGCCCTCCAGCAGACATAGATTTCCTCTGAAGAAGCCTCAGTATATATGTCACATATTTACAGGCTCATATCAAATATAATGAAAAGAAGTCTTTACCAAGATATTAAAATAAACTAGTGTAAACAATCTGCACATGGATCATTGGGAATGACGAACCCTTCACCTTACCAGCTGGAGGGAGATGATCCATCGACTCTGCCTTGCCCAGGGTGGAGGGTGATGCAGCCCGTTTCACATGCTCAGGCGAGCTCTCCTCCTCAGCTAGAGCAGACGGCACTGTAATTGGCTTAACAACTTGAGTCGGCTTTCCAGGCAGCTGAGCAGGCTTCTTGGCAACTGGGGCCTGTGTCAGAGGTTCATTCTAGCATAAGAAAAAAATTTCGTATTAAATGCACAAAATCTATTTCAGAGTCGAGGACAGCATCTCAAGCATCAACAACCATGGTTATCACTGTATCGGCCTTCTGGTATCACTTCTGAGGGGGAACGTAACATTCCAGACAGCAAATTTTAACTTCTGGAGGTTTATGAGCCATGCCATGCCAGTAGGTAGTTGAGCTACGCAAATGTCAAACCTCCACTACAGAGGGGACAAAAGGAATTTTCAACAAGGCAGTGGTTTAAAAAAACCACAGATGCAGGCACAAAAAACATCACCCAGGAATTCTCTCCATTAAAAAGCACCTACTCCATTTGCAAGCACAAACTATCAGCAACCAAGAAAGAAATCAAACCGAAGTCTTAAGGCTGGTACCGCCTGACAAAAAGCAGTAAGTGTTGAACATCCTAGGAAAGCACAAACACAGGAGCTACTGGGATGCAGGACAAAAGTACAGATTTAAATAGTTTAGAACAATGTAAAGGGGTGGCCAGCATCTGAAGTGTTTGTATGTGGGTTTTATTTTCAAAGCAAGTTAAGAAAAGAGCTGAACTGAGGACTCATAGACTCTGTAGGTACTGTCTGTAATAACATATCACCTCTCTCCCTCTCCCCTACACTATAATGCAAACTGAAATTACCACCGAGATCCTGTACTCTTCAGGCATCTCGGAAATGTATTTCGTCTCAGTACCCTTGCTTGACTGGAAATCCAATGGACTCAACTCTGCACACTACAAGAGACAGCATTTACACTTTTACACATCCTACTAAGAAATACTAACCTCCTCCTCTTCATCATTCTCCTCCATGCTTGCCAGCTTGCTCGCACTTTCCAGAACAGCAGCTATAGTGGTGTCACCGTCCATTGCTGCAATGCCAGGAAGAGGGGGAAATCCTGCAAAGGAAAGGAATGCAGAAGCAGAGCTGCTTAAGACCTACATACTGTCTTCCATATTTCTTCTTGTCTGTAAAGCTATTTCTATCCAATTAATTATTATTTATTTCAGAATTCAGCATAACAAGACTGAGGCCAAGGCCACAAAGCCTTGCTAGATGAAGCCTGAGTGGTGGGCTTAAGATCAGATCTCTCACAGATATCCAGGCTTAAAGGGATGATGCTAAAACGATGCAATAACAGAACATAGTTTTCTAAGTTCAGCAACTGTTAACCAGCCAAGGAACCTCACGATCTCCAGACCTTGGTAACAGAGATGCCCCCAGAACCAGCAAAGAATTTAGTCTCTCTCCTTTGCACAAGAGGACAGTGGACTGTACAAAAAGCTGCTGGCTCTTTTTTCTCCCCTCACTGCTTTCTCACCTTAGTTGGCACACAGTCCAGCACAAAATCAGTGCTACCCCATAAAGTAATAAACAATATACCGCTGACATCTGGATAACACACCAAGCCTCTGCTGAAAGTCTACTGCAATGCAGAGGTTGGAAAGTAAGGCAAAATCAGAGTAGTTAAATGTGAAGTACATGAAGAACAATCCTTTTCATGATTTTATTATCCTTTTAAGGATATGAGGAAGGCTTGACAATGGAAAATAAACTCTCACTTCCACACCACCAGTTCAGCATCAGCTTCAAACAAGAGACCCAGAGCCATTACTATAAAACGTCTGTAAATAAGTTTTATCTCATTAATATGTAGCAAGCATTCTTGTCGCCAGTCTCATTAGAAGTGCCAAGAAATACTAAACTGCTTCTAAGCCTAGAGATGGCTGCTATGGGGACAGAACAAGTTTGAGGTACACAGGCAGGCAGAACGCAGAATCCTATGCTGCTGCTCCTGCCTGACGTTTGATCTATTACTCAGCGGCATTTCTGTCTCCAAGGAGGTCAAGGCTGGTACTTATCATCATCCAGATGCAATGAAATGCACTGCCGGTTCATTATAATCTCATTGCTGGTTTCAGTGACTGCCTGACGGACGTCTTCAACATAAATCATATGGCCTCTATGTGATGGCTGAAAAACATGAGGCTAACGTGTAAGGAAATAGAGGTAGAGGAGTTATCCATATTTTCAGGGGTGTAAATATGGAGTACCTCACCCTTACAGAAATTGGTATTTACCAAGAGATAGATTACATTCTAGAACAAGGGATGCTAAACTGCTTTTCTGGGACAGCTTCAAAGCAGGGAAACTTCAAAGCAGTACATGACCTGACAGAGCTGGCACTGCCTACTTTCCTACTACTACTACTACAGTGTTTGCCATTACCACATTTGACAGTAACAAAAAAGCCACGAGGTCCGTGTCCCTTTTCTAACTTAAAAATGTTTAGGTGCCACTTTGCAGTACTAAGTGTATCTTTTCAGAAGAACACATCAGGCACAAGTTAAACAGAATGATGCTTCCTAGGGGAAAACCAAGATCATGCAAACCAGAGGCAGACCATTCATAGATGCTGACCTTGCCCAAACTTTTACAAACATAGCACTATGCATTCTGAAGAAGATAAACAGGACACAGTGTCTCAAGAAGCAGGTTCAGTTTCTGTCTCTGTTACTGTCTCAGTGTGACCATGGGCATGATTTGATTTGTTTCTGTAGACTACTTTTACTAGCCATGAGAGCTGCAACAGTGATCTGACTTCTCAGGTATTGCAAGATGATTAATTAGATATCGAGTTCTGGGGCTCCTGCTGGGAATCA
Source organism: Falco rusticolus (assembly GCF_015220075.1). Taxonomy (NCBI): domain Eukaryota; kingdom Metazoa; phylum Chordata; class Aves; order Falconiformes; family Falconidae; genus Falco; species Falco rusticolus. The sequence continues at coordinate 7,282,928 of NC_051197.1, read as the reverse complement.
ACAGAATGGAGGACACCAAGCAAATGTTTTCAGTTGCAAAAATCTTCCGGTAAACTAAGAAGCCAATATATCCCAAGTTTATTCTTTCCTCTAGGAGGGCTGGCACAGAGGACAGATGGGTAACATTTGCAGCACCTGCCCATGGTTAAGTTGTTTCACTTTTCAAATACTACCAGTTTTAAGTTCTGGTCCTGTCAAACAGGCAGTCAATAGTCAGGAATATTCATCAGTGAGAAAGTTTGGGAGCATGTTAACAAGCAGTTTCACAATAACCATCAAACAGCAAGGCCAGCCTACTCACTGAGAAAAAGGAGGAGCCGTTCCACAGAATGAGGTGGCAATTATCTGCACACCTCCTTCAGAGCACAGTAGACCTACAGAAGTCTCACTAAGACATTCTGTATTTGCACTTACCAGGAGGAACAGGTAGCTCAGAAAAATTCACTTTTCTCCCTGCTTTATGGGCTCTTATGGCATCCTGGTATTGCTGTAATCAAAGGCACTCAGTGAGACATAACATGGAGTTGACTATAAATTAGCAATCATTTGTATTTAACCAGCATAAGTATCGCAGAATACACAGTATTTTGCTGCAACATACGCATTGTCTCTATTCCTTCTTTCCTCCGAATGCTTTACAGCTTCCCTAATGGAGCTCTTTTCAAAGAGGACAATACACAAATGAAAAAATCTTCAGCTTGAATCAGAGAACTGATTCAGACGGCTTTGCTGGATGCAAGCAGCTTGCTACACTTTTGTTTTACCTTGGCTATCCTCTCGTGCATCCTGCCCTTCCGATCATCCCCACTCGCTTTAGCCTGTGCTGCTGCCGACTTGTACTTCTCAAGCCTTTGCTGCAATGCTTCCAGCACTGTTTTTGGCTGTTGTGGGGAAGCTTGAAACAAGACAAGACAATAAAATGCCATATGATTCAGATTTCAAAACATATGAGCTGCCTTTTTCCTCCCCTTCCTTACCTTCTGCAGAGACAGAAACATCACTGCAAAGTCTTATTATGAATACAATTATCCTAAAGAAAGTTTATTGATTTTTACTTCCATTACTGATCCAGACCAAAGTACAGACGGGATCAGCAGCAAACAATATTCAGGAACGTTAGATGGGTTTACTCAATCCTGCTGCAATTCAGTGGGATAGGGCAGACCTTAAAGTGCTTTCCAGCTGCGCTATTTTTATGGCTTGCTAGAGAAATCCAGAAGTCCTACCTGAAGCTTCTTGTGTCTGAGGTTCAGGCGTTGTAAGATCCCGGGAACTTCCCGGTGGGGCTGGTACCTTTTGCTTGAATGCCCCTTGTACATTTCCTAGGCTTTCAAGATCTGCAAAGCAAAGAAAGCAGGAAGTTTCACAGCATGTTCCATAAACAGCAAGTCAACCCGTGTTACTCAGAAAACCATCAATCTCATCACATCATCTTCCTGAAAGCTTTTTTCCTTCAGAACAGTATCTGTGTGGTTAGATAAGTCTAAAGTTCCCATTATTCAGAGAAAATGCTTTATAACAGAAAATCTCAAATATTTATTTAATTTAGGTTAATGCTCCTGGAGGGTAAAGAAAACAAAAAAAAAAAAGTAAAACCAGTTCAAGTATTCTAAGAATTTCTCAAAATACAACTTGGTATCTTGGCAGATGGAAAGAGTGAACAAGATTGCTAATTGACTAAAATATCCTAGTAACAAAAGATGTGCTGAAAAAAGGAAGCAACTAATGTCATGTATTCAGACACCCATTTCTGGCATTGTATAACAGTGGTTATTTCAGAAAATTACAAAAATATCTGCTGCAAAAACCCTGCACTTTTTAAGGCAAGATTATATCATGGGTGAAGTTTCTCTCTAATGCCATTTGGTGATCAGTTTATAACTTAAGGAGTCATAAATCTCATGATTTACTGAAATAAAATGATCTGTCATTTAGCTTCTTAGAATAAAATAATCTAAACTTTAAAACACTGAGTTGCACAGACCAAATATTAATTGTAGATACTAGACCTATTAAGAAAACAAACCTGTCTTACAAGGATGGAAGCACCATTAATACTGGTAACTTGCTTTAAGCTTTAGACTTGACTGCACTGCAATCTATCTGTTTATCTCTTAACCTGAATGTTAAGAAATTCAATTGAAAACATGTAACACCATCAAATACTACAGTAAACGCTAAGAATGTGCCATTATCCTTCTTTCTCTTCCATTTCAAATACTGGCTATTATCTAAAGTTATAAAGCCAGGAATATTAGACATCAATACTTACTTCAACTTGTAATTCACGGTGAGTAACTTCAATATAAATAATGATACCTCATTTTTCTTTGTTGGTAGAATCATAGAATCATTTAGGTTGGAAAAGAACTTTGAGATCATCAGCTCCAACCATTAACCCAGGACTGCCAAGTCCATAACTAAACCATGCCGCTAAGCACCACATCTACATGTTTTTTTTAAACACGTTCAGGGATGCTGATTCCACCACTTCCCTGGGCAGCCTGTTCCAATGCTTGACCACCCTTTCAGTGAAGAATTTTTTCCTAATATCCAGTCTAAACCTCCCCTGGTGTAACTTGAGGCTCTTTCCTCTTGTCCTGTCACTAGTCATCTGTGAGAAGAGACTGTTCCCCATCAGCCTACAACCTCCTTTCAGGGAGCTGTAGAGAGCAGTAAGATGCCCCCTCAAGTCTCCTCCTCTCCCAGACTAAACAAGCCCAGCTCCCTCATAAGACTTTTTCTCTAGACCCTTCACCAGTTTTGCTGCCCTTCTCTGGACACACTCTATATCCCTCTTGAAGCTGAGCGGTCTTGACTAGAATTTGAATATGCAGTAAGCCTCCAACCCAAGTGGTCTACAAACCTTCTTATAGTTTTGCAATCAAATGCAGAATCATTCCATTACAGCACAGAGAGACTTCTGTAACAAGAGCCTTACCCTGAGGAGATGGAGGCATATTCTGGAGGTCTATTGGCTGCCCACTGTCCAAAGCTTCCAAGACCACGTTGAATTTCTAATGCAGAAAAGAACAAAAACCAAGTTTTATTCTAGTATGTCCAAGACTTGCTAGCCGCCACGATAAATATTTGATACTCAATGCACGTGGTTACAGCATAGGGTATGTTTAGCACTCTGGATTTCTTGTGTGCACACCTTGCCTGCCTTCATATATTCCTTTGCTTTTTCCAGGTCCCCTTGCTGCTTGGCTTTTAGAGCTGCTAATTTATACTCCTTCTGCCTCATAAGTAGTATCGCTCGTGTGTTGCTGTTCTGGAGATCTGTAAGAATGAGATAATGCTGAGACTTACACAGAGCATGCAAGACATGCATCCCTTGCTACGCCCATCTACTGAAACCTGCATGAGTCCTCTTTTCGTTTGAATCACACAGCCATCTTACAAAAGTGCTTTTTCTTCCAGTCTCCTGCAGAAGTCCTACCTGACATAAAAATCCCACTCTTCCCAATTAAAAAAAATAAAAAAATAAAAAACAAAAAACAGAGTAGTCTTTTAGTCAGTATCTCAAAACTCTTTAAAGCTTGGAATTCCACATGTTGCAATACTGAAGGAGAAACCAAGGCATGGGAAAACTTAACATACCGATACAAAGCATGTAAAAACTCTATAACAATAATCAATTCCACTGCCAGAAATTCAGCATCCCACTGACAACTATATCTGAAACATTCAGCAGGGAATTTCCAACGTAAGCAGTACTTTGGTACACAACACCAGTACCAAGAAAGATTTTGCAATAGTGTTGTAGCTGCTTATCCTCTCAGATCATGATACCTGTTTCCATGGTAGGACTAGAAGCAGCATGACCCTGTAGAGACTCTGATTCCAGATGCTGCACCGCTTCATGAGAGCTCTTCTGCTCATCATCTGCAGCAGACTCAGCTTTCTTCTCTGGCAGGACACTGACCGCATCTCCCGGATTCTCTAACTCCACCCCTGTGGCTTGAGGTAAGTGAGAAGAACTCTTTCCTGTTGCAACAGGAGGTGGCATTTCTTCCTCATTGATTTTTTTGCCTTTCTTCGCTGCAGCCAGCATGGTTTCCAGTGTCTGGCAGAGATGGAACAGCAAAGTCAATAGGCATTTTCATCAAACATATTACAAGCATAAAGTCATTAAACCAGAAATTCATTCCCTTATACATGATGGGATCTGTTACGCACACCGTGACCAATGGCTGCCCTTTAGCACCCTATTCTTCTGTGAGGCCAACTTCAGCGCTAGTGAGAGGTGTCCATTTACCAGAGCAGCACAATGCAAAGGACTTGTTACCCAAAGCAGGTAGTTGCAAGTACCTTAACACCTAGAATTATCTGATAGCTGCTGTGGTCCACTCAGCTTGGTCACAGAAAGTCACCAAAGAAGCCATTTATACCAACCGTAGGTAGATTTTCTGTCTTTAAAACAAAATAAAATACACTACTCTGAAATGTCACTGCCTATGTGGATTCAGGGAAGGAAGCAGTCTGCATACCTACTTAATGGAACGAGAAAAGCTATTAAATACTAATAAAGGAAAGAAACCTAAGCTGCTGACCCATGGCAAGAAGCTCTCACCATCTGCAACACTGGGTAACTGATGCTCATTTTTTTAAAACCCTTCCTCCATCACAAATTCTACCTTCCTCAGTACTGCAGCTTTTTTTTTTTTAAATTTGTTTTTTGTTTAGTCAGGGTTTTTTTATATAAGGTTCAGACAAAAGACCACCACGCAGTTTAAGCCAAAACAAAAGTTTTACTTCTTTCATCTTCCACAGAAGCTGAAATGGAAGCACAGAAAAATGAAGACGACAACAACAAAATCTCATCAGTGCCAGAATCACTGCTATTTTTGGTTAGCCATGACATTGTTTGACCTATTAAGCAACAGTGGCATAGATGCTTCGGACTGACTGCATGTGAGATTGGGGTTCAGACCAGTGCAGCAACCCACACACAGCTCTCCCTTCTCCACGTGTGGGATGACAGACTGATGGGAAATGGAATTAAACACTGAGATTAAAGTTCACAGTTCCAAGAACTAAGTACAAGAGATAACTGTACACCATTTGTTGGCATGTCACTTTGCTAATTAAGGAACTGCGAGCTGTGAAGTGAGATCTGGTTTATTATCCTCAGTTACACTGCTTAGGCTTAGGCACAGGGAAATTCCCTGCTTTGAAAAATAAAGGAAGTAGCAAACAGCACATTAAGCTTCGTTATTGGATGAATTAGGCTGGTTTGCCTATTCCTCTTGCTCTCTGAACCTGAAAGGTCAGGTGGTTTCATGTACATTCCTTTCAGAGCTAGCAGGCAGTGGACACACACAGACATCTCCTTTTTGTGCATTTCCTCCCCTGGGCTTGGCCTCAAGTTATTCCCTTTGTACCCTAAGACACCTGGTAGCTAACGAGACTACATTCTTCCCCCGGTGGACAGTGCTGAGCTATAGAGCTTTGCTCAACAAGACAGAGCTGCCTGCTGTCTGCGTTGATGCAGGAGGCCAGATAAAAGCAAACAGGGAAATAAAAGCACTCTGCACAGCGGTAATCACCAAGCACTACCAACTAACTACAAGCACGCCACCTGGCTGAAAAGATGCAAAGCTGAAGGAACTGCTCCTCACTGCCATTTTTAATTGCCTTAATGAAAAATCCTGTTCTATTCATTTTGCAGCACAGCCAACACACTCAGAGAAAGGTATCATCTTCCTTTATCTCACAGAACTGGGTGTAAGGTTAGTATCTAAAGGAAGGCATCAGTGACTAAGTGGAAGGTATATGTGCTAGGAAAGCTTTAAGGTAACACTGAACAGTCCATCACAGGTCAAACTCAGATCAAGATGGGTGCGTTTAACGCAAACTCTGGTTCCAGCTCCCACTAGCCACATTCAACACAAAAAGAGCTGATGCACAAAAGCATCTGAAGTTCCACTTCATCTGTGTATTTGCTACATCAGATTGGTAGTAAGTAACATGAAATGTTTTTAAAATAACTCAAGGCAGCATA